>NC_140992.1:189545708-190059339 GCF_052327205.1 Somniosus microcephalus
TGTGTGTGTGCCTGTGTATGTGTGTGTATGTGTGTGTGCATACGTGTGTATGTGTGTGTGTGTATGTGTGAGTGTATGTGTGTGTGTGTATGTGTGTGTGTGTATATATGTGTGTGTATATTTGTGTGTATGTGTGTGTGTGTGTCTGTGTGTGTCTGTGTGTGTATGTGTGTGTGTGTATGTGTGTGTGCATGTATGTATGTATGTGTGTATGTGTGTGTGTGTGCATGTATGTATGTGTGTGTATGTGTGTGTGTGTGTATGTGTGTGCATGTGTGTGTGTGTATGTTTATGTCAGCTGGCGCGATCACTGGCGGGTCGGATGGAAAAGTGGGTTTTCTTTGACAGCGGGTCGGGACCCCGCAGGCGGGCGACCCAATTAATCTCATTATTGCCTTGTTGACAGATCATTAACAGGCTTTTTTAACTTACCTTTTCACTTTAACTTCATGGCCACGGGAACCATGTTGGGGGACCATGGCTGTCAACCGGAGGCGGGAGTTCCATGGCCATTGCTCCAGCTGATTCCTTGACAGCTTCAAATGTACAGTAAAAGCTCCCACCTGACAGATACTCACTTTCTTCAGCCACAAGCTGTTTCTAAGTCCATTTGTAGCACAGATTTTGCAGGCTGTAAGTGTTTCCAGCAAAGTCTCCATCTAGTATCACCTCTTTGGAAGAACTCTCTCACCATTGACAGAATGCTTCTGTCATCTCTACTTCACCTGCCATCTATTCCATCAATATGGGTGCCCTTTATACTGTCTCACCTTAGTCCACAGAATCCAACAATGATCAACCCCAACACCAGCAGCACCAGGCACACAAGCAGCACCATCAACAACAACAACCTTTTCTGCAATCACCTGATACTGCACAGGACAGAGGGCATCAGCACCCAACCACATTGCTGCCTGGGAAGCCAGGGATGGCCTAACCATGGCCACATTTACTTCACTTGATGCCATACACCCTGGCTACCATATGATGCATCAGGTATGCACCACCGCACACCAACACCATAAAGCATCCCTACAATGTCCAAGCCATCCCTTTCACACTCACCACCATTGCGGGGGGTACTGTTATGTTTCACCATTCACTGCAACTCACTAAGCCACTTCCAAAGGTGCACACATCTGTCCAAGAACGTAAAGTGTTGAAAATAAAGGTTTCAATGTTTGACAGCACATTAACAGAAACTTTACATGAACATTGGATAAAACACCCAAGTGGCTACCCTTGTGTGTTGTTAGTTGATATTATTGCACTAGGATGAGGGTGAGTGTGAGGGGTGGCTAGTGAGATGATGATGTGATAATGTAGATAGAGAGAGAGGGATGGATGGATGTGCAAGCTAAGTTGGTGTGAGTAAGGATGTGCAGGGATAGGGTAGGGAAGGCAGAGTGATAGGGATGTGATGAGAGGCACATCACATGATGAAAGTGAGTGTGGCATTGTACTAACATAATGAGATCATTGAATGTTTTGCGCCACTGCACTCAGGTCCTCCAGACGACAGCCCTGCTTGTGACCTCCTGTGCAATGTGCAACCAGGCTGTGTTGGTCTGCTGGGGCAGTCTCTTCTGCCCATGGGAAGGGAAGACGACCTCCCTTCATGCTGTGGCTCCCTCCATAAGCATATGGAGGGAGTCATGGGAGAACCTGGGTGCAGTGATTGTCAGTGTTTGCAGCACTTCAATGCTGTAGAATACCGACAGCACAAATGTCAAAATTAAGTTGGCCATGGTCCCTTTAAGGAAAAAGGCTGATGACGCGACATGAAATGACGTCACCAGGCCTGCTTCCTCTAATTGTCCAGGGAATTGTGCTGGGTGGGCTTAACAAGCCCTAGCAATGGAAAGACATTTCACAGAGTGGGATGGAGCCAGCAGCGGGGTCGGAACCTGCCACCAATATCGCCCGCCACAGACGCACCGAGGTGAGCAAAATCCTGGCCAGAGTTTGTGTACGTGTGTGTGTGCGTGTATGTGTGTGTTTATGTGTGTGTATGTGTGTGTATGTGTGTATATGTATGTTTATGTGTGTGTATATGTGTGTGTGTATATGTGTGTTTATGTGTGTGTATGGGTGTTTGTGTGTGTATGTGTGTGTGTTTGTGTGTGTATGTATATATTTGTATGTATGTGCATGCTTATGTGTGCGTGTATGTTTATGTGTGTATGTGTGTGTATATGCATGTGTACATATATATGTGTGTATATGTGTGTGAGTGTGTATGTGTATATCTCGCACCAAGTCCCATTCACTCATCACCTCTATGCTCACTGACTTACATTGCCTCCTGGTCCACCAAAATCTCAAATTTAAAATTTTCATCCTTGTTTTCAAATCCCTCTATGGCCTTGACCCTCCGCATCTCTGTAACCACCTCCAGCCCTACAAACCTCCAAGATCTCTGTGCTTCTCCAATTCTGGCCTCTTGTGCATTCCCGATTTTCATCGCTCTGCCATTGGTGGCTGTGCTTTCAGCTGCCTGGGCCTAAGCTCTGGAATTCCCTCCCTAAACCACTCGGCCTCTCTCTCCTTTTTTACGATGCTCCTCAAAACCTACCTCTTTGACCAAACTGTTGGTCACCAGTCCTACTATCTCATGTGGCTCCATGTCGAAATTTGTTTGATTATGTTCCTCTGAAGCACCTTGGGAAATTTTACTACATTGAAGGTGATATACCAATGCAAGTTATTGTTGTGTGTATGGGCTGGATTTTGCCAATGGGGAGCTTTTGGAGGCGGGACTCCCATTTGTCAAGTTTCAGTCCCGCCTCCATCAATTTCTGGCCAACCCACGCTATTTTCCCTTGATTGACCTTGTTAAGCCCGCCCAGCGGGCTTAGCAGGCCAATTAAGGGAAAACCGGACACAGAGGACATCAATGTATGATGTTTCATCTGTCTTTTGACATCTTAATTGTCATTGTTTGACAGTTCTGTGAAGCTGTCAAATGGTGACATTCTCTGGAGTTTGATGATTTCTTGAATTCAAGGCCTCATCAAACCTCTTTCTTTTGCAGAAATTAGATGGTTTATGCATTGGAGAATGCAATGGCCATCTGTCATCTCTGCCGTGGAGGTGCGAGACTCTCCGCTTACCCACCGATTGAAGCCTGCAGGAAGAATCAAAGATATGTACTCTTTTTCTAACACTTTCCACTCACCTCACATACTTATCTCTCCACACTTGCACCCATCACTCACTTCCACAGAATACATTTGCACCCCTCCGATCCTCGCAGACCCATTACTCACCTCGGTGACCCTGGCGGGTTTCGGAGCCTTCAGGAAGCCCGCACTTGTGTGGGCAAAATGGGGATAAACCTCTTATCTGCCTGTTAACTACAGGTAGTTAAGTGGCTGTAATCCCTTCCCGCCTCCAAGGAAATGGGGCCCGGCGCGGGATGGCTACTCGGATTTCTTCATTTAGCTAATGATTTACCACAAGTGCACTCGTAGCTCGAGCTACTGAGAAATGATAATCACTGGGAGAATAGATCTGCACGGCGATTCTGCTGGTGACAGAATGGAAACTTTCGGTGGTTAAAGATTGCGACCGTCTCAGGACCTGCAAGTTGCACAGTGCTTCCGTTAACTCGTTTGACGTTCAAAAGAAATACAAGAAGTATAATTTAAGCAATTTATTTTAAATCCGGCACCTCTCAACCAAACATTTCTGAAGCTGTTCTGCGAGGTCTGTGCTTGCGATTCACCGGCGTGCTGATTTCGAAAACTGAAATGCGAGGCAATCATCTCGATATCAACTAAATGCCTCTGTTAAAAACGTTAACGTTCGAGATGTGCAGATCTCTCTGTGAGAACGCCGTATATTGAACCATTTATCGGATTTTTTGGCGATAATCACTAAAAAATCGATAAGATTAGGAGAAATATTTCTCTGTCTACCGACCTCTCAACGTGAAATAGGTTACATCAAGTGAGGGGCCTCTTGGAAAAATTGACGATTATTTTCAGCTGCAAGAGAGTAGTCATCGCGCAATATCATCCAATATATTAGATTAATATTTGAAAGGAGAGATGGCCTTGTTATAGAAGAAAATAACACTAGTAAAATGGGCGAAAGAAAGAACTTTCACGAGCTCTCGAGGTCCCAAAGCGCTTCACACGAATTAAGTACTTATGAAGTGTTGTCACTGTTGTAATGTAGGAAATCTGACAGCCATGTTGCGCACAGCAAGCTCCCACAAACAGTAACATTATAATGGCCAGATAATCCGTTTTAGTGAAGTTGGTTGAGACATGAATATTGGCCGGGTCACAGAGGCAATATGATGCGAGATTGTGCTACAAGGAACTTCTCTCTCCTTTTCTGGGAAACAAGACAAACAATGGACCACTATCAATGTCCTCATGTGCCATGGCTGGCTGCCACAGCCCGAGAGATGGTGTGTAAACAGTAGGATGTCAGATCGCCTGGAACTCAAGACCCAGAAGTGGAACTCCCATACGTGATGAGGTGACACTGCAACTGCAGATTGCAGACACAGTGTAAATGTAGCCCTGTATAGCTGATGGGGGGCGGTGGGGGAGTCAGAAGTGCAGCGTAGAGATAGGGGGTACAGGGCTGCAATTTTTGCCATCAAGGCAGGAAAAACGGAAACTGAAGAAAAAGGCTTTGTCAAACTGGTTGTCCCTCCAGGGCTTAGGACAAAGAAAAACAATTCTGGGGAATTTTACTAACTGCCCTTGGCCTATGAATGTTATTGATATGGATGTTATTTATAAGGATTTACAGTCGGCATTCGACAAGGTTCCACATAAGAGACTTAACAAAAATGAGAGCGCATGGAATTGGAGGCAACCTATTGGCTTGGATAGGGAGATGGTTAGGAGGTAGGAAACAGAGTCGGGATAATGGGGCTGTATTCAAACTGGCAGGTTGTGGCTAGTGGTGTCCCCAAAGGATCTGTCCTGTGCCGCAGATTTTCACTATATTTATAAAATGACTTGGATGAGGAAATAGAGAGCCGTATATCTAAGTTTGCTAATAACGCTAAGTTAGGTGGCACTGTAAATAGTGTAGATGGGAGCAGAAAGTTGCAAAAGAGCATTGATGGATTCAGTGAGTGGGCAAAACTGTGGCAGATAGAGTTCAATGTGGGGCCATGCACTTTGGACCTAAGAAAGATAGATCAGAGTATTTTCTAAATGGCGAGAAGCTAGAAACTGTGGAGGAGCTGAGAGATTTAGGGGTCCATGTACAGAAATCACTAAAAGCAAGTGGACAGGCACAAAAAAATAATTAAAAGGGCTAATGGAATGTTGGCCTTTATCTCAAGAGGGTTTGAATACAAAGGGGTGGAAGTTATGTTACAGCTGTACGGCGCTCTGGCTAGATCCATCTAGAGTATTGCATTCAGTTCTGGACACCGCACACCAGGAAGGATATTGGCACTGGAAGGGGTGCAGCGCAGATTCACCAGAATGATACCGAGGATAACAGGGTTAAATTATGAGGACAAGCTGCATAGACTAGGCTTGTACTCCCTTGAATATTGACGATTAAGGGGTGATCTAATTGAAGTGTTTAAGATGATTAAAGGATTTGATAGGGTAGATAGAGATAAACTATTTCCTCTTGTGGGAGAGTCCAGAACAAGGGGGCATAACCTTAGAGCTATGCTGTTCAGGGTGATGTCAGAAAGCACTTCTTCACACAAAGGGGCGTGGAAATCTAGAATGCATTCTCCCAAAAAGCTGTTATGGCTAGTGGTCAATTGAAAATTTGAAAACTGAGATTGATAAACTTTTGTTAGGCCAGGGTATTAATGGTTATGGAACAAAGGTGGGTAGATGGAGTTAAGATACAGATCAGCCATGACCTAACTGAATGGCGGAATAGGCTCGAGGGGCTGAATGGCCCACTCTGGTTCCTATGTTCCGAGGTATTCTTTCGAGCATAATAAGTTCAACCTGGTCTTTAATGCTATTTACACCCAGGAAGTAAGATGACGTTTTGGAGAAGCCAGTGTGAATCACCTCTCCAAACCCTGCACACTCTCGCGAGCAATTGGCTCTCTTTTGAACTTAACATAGAAACATAGAAGATAGCAGCAGGAGTAGGCCATTCAGCCGCACGAGCCCGCTCCGCCATTTAATGAGATATTGGCTGATCATCCAAATTCAGTACCCTGTCCCTGCTTTCTCCCCATATCCCTTGATCCCTTTAGCCTCAAGAAATATATTCAACTCCTTCTTGAATATATTTAATGAATTGGCCTCAACTGCTCTGTGTGGCAGAGAATTCCAGAGGTTTGCCACTCCCTGGGTAAAGAAATTCCTCCTCCTCTCAGTATTAAATGGCTTACCCCTTATCCTTAGTCTGTGACCCCTGGTTCTGGACTCCCCTGCCACCGGGAACATCCTTCCTGCATCTAGTCTGTCTAGTCCTGTTAAAATTTTATAAGTTTCAATGAGATCCCCTCTCATTCTTCTAAACTCCAGAGAATATAAGCCTAATCGACCCAATCTCTCCTCATACATCATTCCTGCCATCCCAGGTATCAGTCTGGTGAATCTTCGCTGCACTCTGTCCATGGCAAAAACATCCTTCCTCAGTTAAGGCGACCAAAACTGCATACAATACTCAAGGTGTGGTCTCACCAAGGCCCTGTACAACTGCAGCAAGACACCCTTGCTCCTGTACTCAAATCCTCTCACTATGAAGGCCAACATACCACTTGCCTTCTTAACCGCCTGCTCCACCTGCATGCTTACCTTCAGCGACTGGTGCACAAGGACACCCAGGACTTGTTGCACTTCCCCTTTTCCCAATCTATTGCCGTTCAGATAATAATCTGTCTTTTTCTTTTTGCCACTGAAGTGGATAACCTCGCATTTGTCCACATTATACTGCATTTGCCATGCATCTGCCCAATCACCCAACCTGTCCAAATCGTACTGGAGTTTCTCTGCATCCTCCTCACAGCACACACACCCACCCAACTTTGTATCATCTGCAAACTTGGAGATATCACATCTAGTTCCCTCGTCTAGATCATTTATATATATTGTGAATAGCTGGGGTCCTAGCACCGATCCCTGCGGTACCCCACTAGTCACTGTCTGCCACTTGGAAAAAGACCCGTTTATTCCAACTCTTTGCTTCCTGTCTGCCAACCAGTTCTCTATCCAAGACAGTACCTTACCCCCAATCCCATGTGCTTTAACTTTACATGCTAATCTCTTATGCGGGACCTTATCGAAAGCCTTCTGAAAGTCCAAATACATCACATCCACTGGTTCTCCCTCATCTATTCTACCAGTTACATCTTCAAAAAATTCCAGTAGATTAGTCAAGCATGATTTACCTTTTGTAAATCCATGTTGACTTTGTCCGATCCAGTCACTGTTTTCCCAATGCTCTGCTATTATAAAAGATGTAATGGACTCTAGCATTTTCCCCACTACCGATGTCAGGCTTACCAGCCTATAAGTCCCTGTTTTCTCTCTACCACCCTTTTTAAATAGTGGGGTTACATTAGTTATCCTCCAATCCATGGGAACTGTTCCAGAGTCTGTAGAATTTTGGAAAATGACCAGCAATGCATCTACTATTTCTAGGGCCACTTCCTTAAGTACCCTAGGATGTAGATTATCAGGCCCTGTGGATTTATCAGCCTTCAATCCCATCAATTTCCCTAACACCATTTCCCTACAAATACTGATTTAATTCAATTCCTCCCTCTCATTAGAACCTATGTTCCCCGACATCTCTGGGAGGTTATTTGTGTCCCTTTTTTGTGAAGGCAGAATCAAAGTATGTATTTAATTGCTCTGCCATTTCTTTGTTCCCCATTATAAATGCCCCTGATTCTGACTGCAAGGGACCTACGCTTGACTTCACCAATCTTTTTCTCTTCACATATCTATAGAAGCTTTTACAGTCAGTTTTTATGTTCCCAGCGAGCTTACTCTAGTAATCTATTTTCCCCCTCTTAATTAATCCTTTTGTCCTCCATTGCTGAATCCTAAACTGCTCCCAATCCTCAGGTTTGCTGCTTTTTCTGGCCAAATTATATGTCCTCTCCTTGGATCTTATGCTATCCCTAATTTCCCTTGTTAGCCACAATTGAGTCACCTTTTTTTGTTTTATTTTTATGCCAAACAGGGATGAGCAAATTCTGTAGTTCATCCATACGATCTTTAAATGTTTGACGTTGCCTATCCACCGTCAACCCTTTAAGAAATGTTCCACAATCCATCCTAGCCAACTCATGCCTCATACCATCATAGTTTCCTTTATTTAAATTCAGGACCCTAGTCTCTGAGTCAACTACTTCACTCTCCATTTTAATGAAGAATTCTATCATATTATGATCGCTCCGCCCCAAGGGGCCTCGCACAAGATTGCTAATTAATCCTTTCTCATTACATAATACCCAGTCTAAGATGGCCTGATCTCTAGTTGGTTCCTCGACATATTGGTCCAGGAAACCATCCTGTATGAACTCTAGGAATTCCTCCTCCACAGTATTGTTACTAATTTGGTTAGCCTAATCTATATGTAGATTAAAGTCACCCATGATAACTGCTGTGCCCTTATTGCATGCATCTCTAATTTCCCATTTAATGCCACCCCCAACCTCAGCATTACTGTTTGGGGGTCTGTATACAACTCCCACTAATGTTTTCTGCCCTTTGGTATTTCTCAGTTCTGCCCATACAGATTCCACATCATCAGACCGAATATCCTTCCTTACAATTGTGTTAATCTCCTCTTAACCAGCAATGCTACCCCAGCTCCTTTTCCTTTTTTCCTGAATATTGAATACCCTTGGATGTTGAATTCCCAGTATTGATTACCCTGGAGCCATGTCTCCATAATCCCAATTATATCATATCCGTTTACATCTACTTGCACAGCAAATTCATCCACCTTATTACGAATACTCCTCGCATTCAGGCACAAAGCCTTCAGGCTTGATTTTTTAACACTCTTAGGCCTAGAAATTCAGTGGCCTGCGCCACCAGTTTGCACCCAAAGAGGGCACTCAGTGGCTTTTGCGCCACTGGCCACACCTACCACGATATTTAGCAGGGCGCTAATGGCGGCATTAGCCTGTAGCGCTGCGCCGCCACTGATGACGTCATCGGTGTGCGCAGCGCCCCGCTATCGCCCCGATGGCCATATTTGGTCGTGCCCGCCTCTTCAGCGCCGGCCGCAAATAGCGACCGGTACACAGGGGTCTCCCTGTGGCGGTAGTGGCGCTAGTTAAGGTGGAGGTGCGGCCGGCCGCTTTTTCGGCACCCACCTGCCCGCACCTCCATCCCCGGCCTCCTACACCCCCCCCCCAACGCGGCATTGCCGGCTGTTTCCCGAGAGCCTGGCACTTCTCCTTGCTGCCGGGCTCATTTGCCGGCACTCGCGAGCGGGGATTGTGCTGTTGCAGGCACCTCCCCCTTAACAGTGGGAGGAAGGCCTGCAGTACCGCAGCCTGCCGTGCCGCAGCGTGTGGCGCTGCGGCCCTTAGCGCGCCAAAATTCAGTTTCAGCGCCCCAAGCGGGGCGCGGGAAGCCTCGTTTAGCGGCCCGTTTCCATTTGGGGTGCAGAAACTGAATATCCGGATGGCGCAAGTGGCTCCGCTCGCAGCAGTAATTCTGGCGCCCAGGCGAGCTTGGCACCCCAAATGGCGCCCAACTGAATTTTTAGCCTTTAGTCCTTTTAGAATTCTTATTTACTGTGGCCCTGTTTGATTAACACCCTTGATTTCTCTGCCTTCCACTTTTGCTTTTCTCCTTCCTGTCTTTTGTTTCTATCCTTGCTTCCCTTTCCTCTGTCTCCTTGTACAGGTTCCCAACCCCCTGCCATTTTAGTTTAAACCCTCCCCAACAGCACTAGCAAACACTCCCCCTAGGACATTGGTTCCGGTCCTGCCCAGGTACAAATCGTCCAGTTTGTACTGGTCCCACCTCCCCCAGAATTGGTTCCAATGTCCCAGGAATTTGAATCCCTCCCCCTTGCACCATTCCTCCAACCATGTATTCATCTGAAATATCCTTCTATTTCTACTCTGACTAGCACATGGCACTGGTAGCAATCCGGAGATGACTACCTTTGAGGTCCTATTTTTTAATTTACCTCCCAACTCCCTATATTCAGCTTTTAGGAACTCATCCCATTTTTTACCTATATCATTGGTACCTATATGCAGCACAACAACTGGCTGTTCACCCTCCCCCTCCAGAATGCGCTGCAGCTGCCCCGAGACATCCTTGACCCTTACCTGACAAAAACAGCAATTTGCATTTATATAGCGCCTTTAACATAGAAAAACTTCCACAGAGGCATGAAGAGAATGGGCACCCATACAAAAAAGAAAAGATTACAAAGCTTGGTCAAGAGTTGGGCTTTAAAGAGGATCTTAAAGCAAGAGAGGGTGTTGGAGAGGCGGAGAGGTTTAGGGAGGGAATTTCAGAGCATGGGGCCTAGGTGGCTGAAGGCATGGCCACCAATGGTCGAGTGATGGGAGGGTGGATTCACAAGAGACCAGATTTGCAGGAATGAAGAGTGCAAGGGATGGAAGATTGTAGGGCTGCGGGAAGTTACAGAGCTGGGAAGGCGCAAAGGCATGGAGGAATTTAAATACAAGGTTGAGAATTTAAAGCTTCAGGTGTTGAGGACTAGGAGCCAATATAAGTCAGCGAGGGCAAGGGTGTTAGATGAGGGGGACTTGGTGTGAGATTGTTTATGGGCTGCAAAGTTTTGGAGCATTGATATAGTCGAGTCTGGAGGTAAAGAAAAGGCATGAATGAGGATTTCCGAAAGTGGTGAGCTGAGGTAGGGGGCATTTATACTGGAGCTACTGTATGAGAACACTTGAGACTCATAGCTGTGGCTTGGGTTTCAGTCAGACAGCACTCCACTGCATTGCATGGCTCCTTCTTGGCTGGGACCTTGGCGTGCCTGTTTGGGAAAGAGTTCTGCACATGCCTGGATACATAAAATTGCCCAGCTGCCTCCCAAAAATTAGAAATGTAAATGTTTGGAGAATGCAAAGGGGAGAATGCCTGCTCTCCAAACATTTAAATTAAGGTCAGATTTAAGGGGCTAGAAATTCGTCTTGGATGGTGGCGCAAAGTGGCCAGTATCAGATTGGCCGCCCGTTATATGCAGTCAATGGAACTGAATATCGGGCGCTGTGTATAACGGGCGGCCGATCTGATACCGCCCATTTTTTGCCACTGTCCGAGATGAATTTCTAGGCCATTGTGTCCAAGGGGCCTTTGTAAAGCGGGATTGAACACAGCAGTAGATTTACAGTGTCAAACTGAAGTGGTGTAAGACTATCGCCTTCAGGAGGTCGCACTGTTCATCCATTGTTTTGGATTCCAGTGGTGCCCTGGCTCTGGATGTATATTGGGAAGTGGAAATAGCATTCCATGGAAAATAACCTTTGCAGCTTAATGCTGTAACACTAACCATCACCCTACGACTGACCCATCATAATAATGTGTAACATTTAACTCTCTAACTTCCAGGAATGCTTGGTAAATTTCAAATTTCCATCAAGTTTGCAGGTTCTCAGATATGAAACTGTGATGAAAGAAAGAATAACTTGCATTCATATAGTACCTTATTACCTCGCTTATGAAGGGGGGTGGGAGGATTCAGGAAAGAGTAAATTTAAAAGCAGGGAGAGAAATGTCAAGGCTGTAGAGCAGAGTCAAGTTTGGGGTAAAAATAAGCAGAGTAGGTCAGGAAGGGACAGAAAGAGTAACAAAGGTAATAAGGCATCAGTGACTAAGGTGACATCAGGGAAAAGTAGAAATAAGTCAAAGCTAAAGGCACTATATCTGAATGGGTGAAGCTTTCGCACCAAAATAGATGAATAGCGCAGATAGAAATTAACAGGTTTGGTCTAATAGCCATCACAGAGACGTGGTTGCAAAGTGGCCAAGGTTGGGAACTAAATATTCCACGATACTTAACTTTTAAAAGAGATAGGCAAAATTTAAAAGGAGGAGGGGTAGCCCTGATAATAAAGGATGGATTAAAGTCAGTAGAGAGAAAGGGGGAAAAATTGGGTTGGTTTGCGCCTCTTGTTAGCGCCCCTGGGGGCACTAACGGGGCACAAATTCCCTAGCACCTGGGCGCAATGCCACTAACGCCTCCTGCGAAATGAATTTAACCTCTGATCCGCCTCCAAACCCACCCTCAGTGCTGGCAAAATCATGCCTTTCTGTCTGTTTTCACGGAAGAAGACGCAAAAAACTTCCTGGAAATAATGGAGAACCAAGAGTCTAACAAGAATGAGGAACTGAAAAAAATTAGTAATAGTAAAAAAAAAATAGTACTGGAGAAATTAATGGGAGGTTAGCAGCGGCGACAACCGGTAGCGCCCCGTGCAGCTGCGCCGGCGGCAATTACATCATCGCCATGCGCAACCCCACCCCCCACCCCCCCTCCCACCCTCCCACCCCGCTATAGTGATGTGTGTGCATGGAATGGCTTGGACATTAAAGGGGTGCTTCACGGTGCTAACCAAAACTCACCATGCGCAATATTGCATCCTTGACACCACTTCTGCAGCTGTCATCTTTTCACAAACATTAGACCAGACTCACAACATGCCGTACTTACCTGGCGTGTTGTCCAGATGTTGTGAAACCCAACCCAAAAGCTGCAAAATCGAAAAAGGGCCTCAAAACTGCTCACAAGTACCTGTTAATAGGCAGTTAATTGCCTTTAATACGTTACCCACCGCTAGGTGTCGGGTCCATTCGCAAATCGGGGACCCGACACTTGGGAAGGCTGTGTGGAGGCCGGTTGATGGCGGGTGCGGGACCCGCCGTCAACCAAAATGAATTTAACCTCTGATCCGCCTCCAAACCCACCCTCAGTGCTGGCAAAATCATGCCTTTCTGTCTGTTTTCACGGAAGAAGACGCAAAAAACTTCCTGGAAATAATGGAGAACCAAGAGTCTAACAAGAATGAGGAACTGAAAAAAATTAGTAATAGTAAAAAAAATAGTACTGGAGAAATTAATGGGCCTGAAAGCTGATAAATCCCCTGGACCTGATGGCCTACACCCTAGGGTTTTGAAAGAAGTGGCTATAGAGATAGTGGATGCATTGGTTGTCATTTTCCAAAATTCCATAGATTCTAGAATGGTTCCCGCAGATTGGAAGGTAGCAAATGTTACCCCACTATTTAAGAAAGGAGGGAGAGAGAAAACAGGGAACTACAGACCAGTTAGCCTGACATCAGTAGTAGGTAAAATGCTATAATCTATTATTAAGGACGTGGTAACAGGGTACTTAGAAAATTATAATAGGATTGGGCAGAGTCAATTTGGATTTATGAAAGGGAAATCATGTTTGACAAATCTGTTAAGAGATTTTTGAGGTTGTAACTAGCAGAATAGATAAGGGGGAACCAGTGGATGTGGTGTATTTAGATTTTCAGAAGACATTTGATAAGGTGCCACACAAGAAGTTACATACGAACATATGAACATATGAATTAGAAGCAGGAGTAGGCCACTCGGCCCTTCGAGCCTGCTCCGCCATTCAATAAGATCATGGCTGATCTGATTACTCCACATTCCCGCCTACACCCGATAACTTTTCACCCCCTTGCTTACCAAGAATCTATCTACCTCTGCCTTAAAAATATTCAAAGGCTCTGCGTCCACCGCCCTCGGAGAAAGAGAGCTCTAAAGACTCACAGCCCTCTGTGAAAAAAGATTTCTCCTCATCTCTCTATTAAATGGTCGACCCCTTATTTTTAAGCAGTGACCCCTAGTTCTAGATTCTCCCACAAGAGGAAACATCCTCTCCACATCCACCCTGTCCAGACCCCTCAGGATCTTATATGTTTCAATCAAGTCACATCTTATTCTTCTAAACTCCAATGGATACAAGCCTAGCCTGTCCAACCTTTCCTCATAAGACAACCCGCCCATTCCAGGTATTAGTCTGGTAAACCGTCTCTGAACTGCCTCCAACGCATTTACATCCTTCCTTAAATAAGGAGACCAATACTGTACACAGTATTCCAGATGTGGTCTCACCGATGCCCTGTACAACTGAAGCATAACTTCCCTACTTTTGTATTCAATTCCCCTCGCAATAAACAATAACATTGTATTAGCTTTCCTAATTACTTGCTGTACCTGCATAGTAACCTTTTGTGATTCATGCACTAGGATGCCCAGATCCCTCTGCATCACAGAGCTCTGCAATCTCTCACCATTTAGATAATATGCTTCTTATTTATTCTTCCTGCCAAAATGGACAACTTCACATTTTCCCACATTATACTCCATCTGCCAGATCTTTGCCTACTCACTTAACTATATCCCTTTGTAGCCTCCTTATGTCCTCTTCACAATTTACTTTCCTACCCATCTTAGTGTCATCAGCAAATTTAGCAACCATACCTTCTGTCCCTTCATCCAAGCCATTTATATAAATTGTAAAAAGTTGAGGCCACAGCACTGATCCCTGTGGCACACCACTCATTACATCTTGCCAATCAGAAAATGATCCATTTATGCCTACTCTCTGTTTCCTGTTAGCTACCCAATCTTCTATCCATGCCAATATGTTACCCCCTGCACCATGAGATTTTATTTTCTGCAGTAACCTTTGATGTGGCACCTTATCAAATGCCTTCTGGAAATCTAGGTACAGTACATCCACTGGTTCCCCTTTATCCACAGCACATTTTACTTCCTCAAAGAACTCCAATAAATTGGTTAAACATGATTTCCCTTGCACAAAACCATGTTGACTTTGCCTGATTACTTTGAACTTTTCTAAATGCCTTGCTATAACATCTTTAATAATAGCTTCTAACATCTTCCCTATGACAGATGTTAAGCTAACTGGCCTGTAGTTTCCTGCTTTCTGTCTCCCTCCCTTTTTGAATAAAGGAGTTACATTTGCTATTTTCCAATCTAATGGAACCTTCCCCGAATCTAGGGAATTTTTGAAAATTAAAACCAACGCATCAACTACCTCACTAGCTACTTCTTTTAAGACCCTAGGATGAAGTCCATCAGGACCCAGGGACTTGTCAGCCCACAGCTCCAACAATTTGCTCAGTACCACTTCCCTGGTGATTATAATTTTCTCGAGTTCCTCCCTCCCTTCCATTTCCTGATTTACAGCTATTTCTGGGATGTTACTTGTATCCTCTATAGTGAAGACCGATGCAAAATACCTGTTCAATTCAAGGTTATTAAACAAAATTAGGGCTCCTGGGATTGGGGGTAATATACTAGCTTGGATTGAGGATTGGTTAATGGACAGAAAACAGAGAAGAAATGAACAGGTCATTTTTGGGTTGGCAGGCTGCAACTAGTGGGGTACCGCAAGGATCAGTGCTTGTGTCTCAGCTATTCACAATCTACATCAATGATTTGGATGAGGGGACCAAATGTAATATATCCAAGTTTGCTGATGATACAAGGCTGGGTGGGAATGTAAGTTGTGAGGAGGATGCAAGGAGGCTTCAAGGGGATATAGACAGGATAAGTGAGTGGGCAAGAACATGGCAAATGGAATATAATGTGGAGAAATGCAAAGTTATCCACTTTGGTAGGAAAAATAGAAGAGCAGAATATTTTGTAAATGGTGAGAGATTGGGAAATGTTGATGTTCAGAGGGACCTGGGTATCCTTGTACATGAATCATTGAAAGTTAACATGCAGGTACAGCAAGCAATTAGGAAAGCAAATGATATGATGGCCTTTATTACTGCAATTATATAGGGCCCTGGTGAGACTACACCTGGAGTATTGTGTACAGTTTTGGTCTCCTTACCTAAGGAAGGATATACTTGCCTTATAGGAAGTGCACCGAAGGTTCACCAGACTGGTTCCTGGGATAGGGGGGTTGTCCTATGAGGAGAGATTGAGTAGACTAGGCCTATATTCTCTAGAGTTTAGAAGAATGAGAGGTGATCTCATTGAAACATACAAAATTCTTACAGGGCTTGACAGAGTAGATGCAGGGAGGATGTTTACCCTGGCTGGGGAGTCTAGAACGAGGGGTCACAGTCTCAGAATAAGGAGTCAGCCATTTAGGACTGAGATGATGAGAAATTTCTTCGCTCAGAGGGTGGTGAATCTTTGGGATTCTCTACCCCAGAGGGCTGTGGAGGCTCAGTCATTGAGTATGTTCAAGACAGAGATCGATAGATTTTTGAATATTAAGAGAATCAAGGGATATGGGGATAGTGCAGGAAGTGAAGATGAGGTAGAAGATCAGCCATGATCTTACTGAATGCGGAGCAGGCTCGAAGAGCCAAATGGTCTACTCCTGCTCCTATATCTTATGTTCTTATATCTCAAAGTATCTCACACTGATTACTTTTGAAATAGGCAAACCTGGAAGCAAATTTGCACACAGCAAGAACCGACTAACAGCATTAGAAAGAAAGAAACAACTTGCACTTATACAGCGCTTTTCACAACCTGAGACACCCAAAAAGCTTCACAACCAATGAAGTACTTTTGAAGTGTTGTCACGGCTGTAATGTAGAGAAAGACAGTAGCCAATTAGTGAACTGGAAGGTCCCACAAATAGCAATGAAATAAAAGACCAGATCATCTGCATTTAGTGGTGTTGGTTGAAGGAAGACTGTTGGGCAGGACACCTGGAGATCTCTATATGGCATGGGATCTTTTAGGTCCACCTGAACAGAGAGTGAAGTCCATGGTTTATTATCTCATGGAAAGAAGAACACCTCCAGGAATGGAGGGCTTCATCAGTACTTCAGGATAAAACTGCTCAGGAGTGACGTTATTTCAGCAATATCAACCCTAAACTATCAAAATAACCACTGAAATTAAAATAAAAAGGTGAAACTATTTAATTATGATCACTGTGATCCAATTCCATATCCTGCTTTTTATTTTTGTATTTTTTAATTTTAAATTGTCCCACTCAGATTGTGTTAAAACGGTGAGTAACTCACCCTAGTAGTCTTCTGGGGATTTAAAAACCTAGCAATGTAAAGGAAAGGAAGAGAACATTGAGTTGTCACTCTCTATCCCTTATAACCCCCAATCCTTTCACTCACCAAAAAACAATTCACTGTTGTGGTGCTTCTTATAGATAATCCTTCACAGTGCAGCAACATGCCCAACCTTTCATTTATGGCAGCTGCAGTTAAGATGGTGGTGTTTGTGCTGCAGATCAAGATCATTGAAAAATATCCAATGCATATGGGGGTGAAAAGGCATCATTTGAAGAAATAAAAGTTTTATATCGCGCCTTTCATGAACTCAGGACCTCCCAAAACACTTTACATGCAACGAAGTACTTTTAGAAGTGTAGTCACTGGTGTAATTCAGGAAATGGACAACGGTTTGTGCACAGCAAAGTCCCACAAACAGCAATGTGATAATCACCAGATAATCAGTTTTTTTAGTGATGTTAGTTGAGGGATAAATATTGGGTAGGAAGAACTCCCCTGCTCTTCCAATAGTCCCATGGGATTCTTTACACCCACCTGACAGAGCAGAGGGTGCCTCAGTTTAACATCTCATGCAAAACAGGGCACCTCCGATAGTGCAGCATTCCCTGCACTGGAGTGTCAGCCTGGATTATGTGTTGAAGACTCTGGAGTGTGACTTAAACTCACAACCTTCTGACTCACAGGGGAGAGTGCTACAATTGAGCCAAGGCTGACACCTTTGTGGTACAGCCATCATTTAAATCTGAAGTATATGCAGTTGATCTGCAAGCTCTCTCTTAATTATAATCATCATCCTTGGATGATGAGGGAAATGTAAACAGTAAGCGGGTAGTAAAAGGCTAGGTGGGGCCTATTAGGGACAAAGAAGGTGATATATGCTTAGAGGCGCAAGGCAAGGCTAGAATACTCAATGAGTACGTTGTATCTGTGTTTACTAAGGAGGTGGATGCTGACAAAATATCAGTAGAAGTGGAAAAGTTAGAAGAATGGAAGGGATGAAAATTGATAGATAAGATGTACTAGAAAGGCTGGGTATGCTTAGAGTGGATAAGTTGCCTGGTCCAGATGGCTTGCATCCCAGGTTGCTAAGGGAATTGGGGGAGGAGATAGTGGAAGGGCTTGCCATAACTTTCCAATCTTCCCAGATGCGGGGGATCGGAAAATAGCAAATGTGACACCATTCTTCAACAAAGGGTGTAACTACAGGCAGTTTAACATCAGTGATGGGAAAAGTTTTACAAACAATAATCAAGGAAAAAATTAACGGGCACTTGGAAAGGTTTAAGCTAATTAAGGAGAGCCAACACAGATTTATAAAAGGCAGATCGTGTTTGATTAATCTAATTGATTTTTTTGATGGAGTAACGGGTAGGATTGATGAAGGGAATGCAATGGATGTTGTCTACATGGATTTTCAGAAGGCGTTTGACAAAATACCACATAGAAGGCTGGTTAACAAAATTGAGGCTCATGGAATAGGTGGGTCAGTGGCAGCTTGGATAAAGAATTGGCTTAGGGACAGAAAACAGCGAGTTGTGGAAAATGGCTGTTTTTCAGACTGGAGGATGGTAGACGGTGGTATTCCCCAAGGGTCAGTGCTGGGGCCACTGCTTTTCTTGATATATATAAATAACCTGGATATTGGAATACAGAGTAGAATTTCTAAATTTGCCGATGACACCAAACTTGGGGGTGCTGCAAACAGTGAGGATGATACCAATCGACTGCAGTAGGACATAGAAAGGCTAGCAGAATGGGCAGACAAGTGGCAGATGGAATTTAATACAGAGAAGTGTGAAGTGATGCATTTTGGCAGAAGGAACAGTGAGAGGCAATATACACTTAATGGCACAGTTTTAAAGAGTGGCAGTGACAGAGGGACCTGGGAGTTAATGTGCATAGGTCCCCGAAATGGCAGGACGTATTGAGAGAGTGGTTAACAAAGCATATGGGATCTTGGGCTTCATAAATAGAGGTATTGAGTACAAAAGTAGAGAAGTTATGTTGAACCTTTATAAAGCATTGGTTAGGCCACAACTGGAGTATTGTGTCCAGTTCTGGTCACCACACTTTAGGAAGGATATGAAGGCCCTTGAGAGGGTGCAGAGGAGATTTACCAGAATGGTTCCGGGGATGGGGCCGGGCTGTAGGATTGGTCTCCCGGACTGTGTGATTGGTCCACCGAACTGTGTGATTGGTCTACCGGACTTTCTGATTGGTCTCCCGAGCGTTGCGGGTGGTGGCTCCGGGAGATACAGTCCCTGTGTGCGCGGTTTGTACATGCGCAGTACGCTGGCTGTCGCAGCTTGCGGCCAATTTGCGTTGTTTGGGCCCTGCAGGTCACCCCGATATTGGGAAACACTGTTTCAAACAGAGGGAGAGAGAGGGAGAAATACAATCTGGGGAGGGAGAGAGAGAGAGAAAAACAAACTGGGGGAGAGAGAGAGAGAGAGAGAGAGAAACACAAACTGGGGGAGAGAGAGAGAGAGAGAGAGAGAGAAACACAAACTGGGGGAGAGAGAGAGAGAGAGAGGGAAACACAAACTGGGGGGGGGGGGAGAGAGAGAGAGAGAGAGAAACACAAACTGAGGAGAGAGAGAGAGAGAGAGAGAGAGAGAGAGAGAGAGAGAGAGAGAAACAAACTGGGGAGAGAGAGAGAGAGAGAGAGAAACACAAACTGGGGGAGAGAGAGAGAGAAACACAAACTGGGGGGGGGAGAGAGAGAGAGAGAGAGAGAGAGAAACACAAACTGAGGGAGAGAGAGAGAGAGAGAGAGAGAGAGAAACACAAACTGAGGGAGAGAGAGAGAGAGAGAGAGAGAGAGAGAGAGAGAAACACAAACTGAGGGAGAGAGAGAGAGAGAGAGAGAGAGAGAGAGAGAGAGAGAGAGAAACACAAACTGGGGGAGAGAGAAACACAAACTGGGGGAGAGAGAGAGAGAGACACACACACAAACTGGGGGAGAGAGAGACACACAAACTGGGGGGGAAGAGAGAGAGAGAGAGAGAGAGAAACACAAACTGGGGGAGAGAGAGAGAGAGAGAGAAACACAAACTGGGGGAGAGAGAGAGAAACACAAACTGGGGGAGAGAGAGAGAGAGAAACACAAACTGGGGGAGAGAGAGAGAAACACAAACTGGGGGAGAGAGAGAGAAACACAAACTGGGGGAGAGAGAGACACAAACTGGGGGAGAGAGAGAAACACAAACTGGGGGAGAGAGAGAAACACAAACTGGGGAGAAGGAGAACACAAAGTGGGGAGATAGAGAATCACAAGCTGGTGATAGAGAAAGAGAGAAATACAATCTGGGAAGGGAAAGATAGGAAAACAAACTGGGGAGAGAGAGAGAAACACAAACAGAGGGAGAGAGAGAGAGAGAGAGAGAGAGAGAAACACAAACTGGGTGAGAGAAACATAATCTGAGGGAGAGAGAGAAACACAGGCTGGTGAGAGAGAGAAAAATACAAACTGGGGGGAGAAAGAGAGGAACATCATACTGGGGAATAGAGAGAAACACAAACTGGGGAACGGAGAGATACACAGAAACTGGGGAGAAAGAGAGAGAGAGAAAAACACAAACGTGAGGAGAAAGAGAGAAACACAAAGAGGGGAGAGAGAGAAAGAAACAGAAACTGTGGAGGAAGAGAGAGAAATACAAACTGGAGGATACAGAGAGAAACACAAAAAGAGGGTGAGAGAGAAACAAACTGGGGGAGAGAGAGGGAAACACAATTTGGGGAGAAAGAGAGAGAAGAACACAAACTAGGGAGAGAGAGCGAAACATAATCTGAGGAGAGGGAGAGAAACACAAACTGGGGAGAGAGAGAGAAACACGAACTGGGGAGAGAGAAACACCAACTCGGGGAAAGAAAGAGAAACAAAAGAGGGGAGAGAGAGAGAGAGAGAGAGAGAGAGAGAGAGAGAGAGAGAGAGAGAGAGAGATACAAACACTGGGAGAGAGAGAGAGAAAGAAACAAAATCTGGGGAGAGACACACAAACTCGGGAGAGAGAGAGAGAGCGCGAGATACAAACGGGGAGAGAGAGAGAGAGAGAAACATAAACTGTGGAGGGAGAGAGAAACACAAACAGGGGAGAGAGAGAAATATAAACTGGGGAGAGACAGAAACATAAACTGGCAAGAGAGAGAGAGAAACACAAACTGGGTGGAAGAGAGAGAAACACAAACTTGGGAGAGAGAGATAAACACCAACTTGGGGAACAAGGGAAACACAAACAGGGGAGAGAGGGGCACACAAACTGAGAGAGAGAGGGAAAGAAACAAAAACTGAGGAGAGAGAGAGACACAAACTCAGGATAGAGAGAGAGATACAAACAGGGGAGAGAGAAAGAGAAACACAAACTGGGGGATGTGAGGAAATATTCCATTCATCACTGCCTGTGACTGTGGTCGGTTTCAGTGTCACTTCCCTTCCCCCAGTCCTCATTGTATTGTTTATTGGAATGTGCTGTGTGTGTAGGGCTCCGCCCATACCTGGCCCCTTTTGTAAGCTAGCTCAGTCTGGCCTCAGTCTCCAGAAGGAAGATACCTCTCTTACGTGTTACTTTCTAAGTTAATAAAAGCCTTGTTTTGTTTCGCTAACATCGAGTCTCGGAATTATTGAGGCACATCAATTTTATTAACTTATTTTTCAACACTATGGATCAACTCCTGAAACCCGAACGTTTGGATTTGGATCAACATGCTCCGGACGCATCAGCACGCTTCAGACACTGGCTTGAGTGTATGGAATTCTACCTGGACAATTCCGCAGCCGTCAAAGACGCTACGGACGCTGCGAGGGTGAGACTCGGAATTCTGCGGAATTGGGTAAGCCACCGGGTTTACCCCCTCATCCAAGACGCCGATACATACCTGGCCGCCTGCGACATCTTAAAGGCGCATTACCAGCAGCCTACGAATGAGGTGTATGCTAGGCATCTGCTCGCTACTCGCGCACAGCGACCTGGGGAATCGGTGGAGGAGTTCCTAAGCACCATGAAAATGCTTGGCAAAGACTGCAAGTGCCGAGATGTAAAAGCCGCAGTGTACACCGACGAGCTTGTTCGCGATGCCTTTATCACAGGCCTCAGCTCCACTTACATCCGGCAAAGACTGCTGGAAAAAACGGGGTTGGACCTGAAACAGGCTGCGGACACCGCGCGATCCCTGGATGTGGCCCAGAGAAACTCGGACGCCTACTCTTCAGCCCGCGCCGTCCACGCTGCCACGTGTGCACCGAGGGCGCCGCCATCTTGGAAGGCATCTTCCCCGCCCGGCAGCCCGACACCGGCGGGGCCCCGCTCTCCCCCCCAGAAGCCCTACGACAGCCGCGACGCGTCAGGGACCCAACTGCTACTTCTGCGGGCAGACAAAACACACCAGAAACCTGTGCCCGGCGAAAGGCACCACCTGCTTTAAGTGCGGTAAGAAGGGGCACTTCGGGAAGGTGTGCCGAGGGAACCCCGCCGGAAAACCAACCGCCGGAAAACCCGCCACCGCCGCGTGTGCGCCGTGGGAGCGGCCATCTTGGACGCCATCTTGCCCGACCTCGTGGGGTCCGCCATCTTATGAGCAGACAGCGTGGACGCCACCTTGTATCGATCAGGGCCCTACAGTGGCATCGGTCACAGTGGACCAGACCAGGCCGCACCCGCTATCCAAATCAATGGTGGACATCGAGGTAAACGGGTGCCGGGTTAAATGTTTATTTGACAGTGGAAGCATGGAGAGTTTTATCCACCCTGAACTGGCACAGCAACTCTCCCTAAAGGTGGTCCCTGCTCAGGGTACCATCTCTATGGCTGATAAAAACCCAGACATCGACCATTCTGGGTTACTGCACGGTACAATTGGGCGTTAACGGAACTGTATACGATAATTTTAAAGTATTAATCATGAAGAACCTATGTGCGAGCGTGATCTTGGGCCTGGATTTCCAGTGCAACCACCAAAGCATCACGCTCAAGTACGGTGGGTCCCAGCCGCCCCTCAGTGTGCGGTCTGGCTACCCTGAAGGTAAAGCCGCCTTCGCTATTCGCGAACCTTACCCCTAACTGCCGGCCAATAGCGACCAAAAGCAGGAGGTACAGCTGGGAGGACAGGCGGTTTATCACGACCGAGGTAGACAGGCTCCTGAAAGAGCGCATTATTGAACGCAGCAACAGCCCGTGGCGCGCCCAAGTGGTAGTGGTAAGGGGTAGCGAGAAGAAATGGATGGTGATTGACTATAGCCAAACGATCAACAGGTACACCCAACTAGACGCCTACCCGCTACCCCGCATATCAGAAATGGTGAACCAAATCGCCCAATACCGGGTGTTCTCCACCATCGACCTCAAGTCAGCGTACCACCAGCTCCCTATCAGACCAGAGGACCGCCCGTACACCGCCTTCGAGGCGAACGGACGCCTCTACCAATTCCTCAGAGTCCCCTTTGGGGTGACGAACGGGGTCTCGGTCTTTCAGAGGGAGATGGATCGCATGGTCGATGACCACCACTTGCAGGCAACCTTCCCCTACCTCGACAACGTCACCATCTGCGGCCACAATCAGCAGGATCACGACTCGAACCTCGAGAGGTTCCTGGAAACCGCACAAAAACTCAACCTCACCTACAACGAGGACAAGTGCGTTTTCAACACCACGCGCCTCTGCATACTAGGCAGCGTGGTGGAGAATGGGGAAATCGGACCAGACCCCGACCGATTGCGCCCCCTACGGGAGCTGCCCCTGCCCAACACTCCCAAAGCCCTGAAAAGGTGCCTGGGGTTACTTTATTATTCCCAATGGGTCCCCAACTACTCCGACAAAGCCCGCCCCCTCTTGAAAGCATCCTCTTTTCCGCTCTCTGCTGAGGCCCACGCCGCCTTCAAAAGCATTAAGCAGGATATCGAGTGGGCCACGCTACAGGCAGTGGACGAGAACACTCCATTTCAAGTGGAAAGTGATGCATCTGACTTCGCCTTGGCGGCCACCCTCAACCAGGCGGGGCGGCCCGTAGCTTTCTTCTCGAGGACCCTCCAAGGGCCTGAGATCAGACACTCCTCCGTGGAAAAGGAGGCCCAAGCCATCGTGGAGGCAGTGCGCCACTGGCGCCACTACCTAGCCGGCAAACGCTTCACCCTACTTACCGACCAGCGGTCGGTAGCGTTTATGTTCAATAAAAAACAGAGGGGGAAGATTAAAAATGATAAGATTCTTAGGTGGCGGATCGAGCTCTCCACCTTCGAGTACGACATCATTTACCGGCCAGGGGCCCTTAACGAATCCCCTGACGCCCTCTCACGAGGGATGTGTGCCAGCGCCACCGGGGATCGGCTACAGACCCTCCACAACGACCTCTGCCACCCAGGGGTCACGCGGCTGTTCCACTTCATAAAGTCCCGTAACTTACCCTACTCGATTGAGGAAGTTCGGTCTCTGACCAGGAACTGCCGCACTTGCGCTGAGTGCAAGCCTCGGTTCTACCGCCCAGATAGAGCCCACTTAATCAAAGCTACACGGCCCTTTGAGCGGCTCAGCTTAGATTTCAAGGGCCCCCTCCCGTCCGTCGACCGCAATGTTTACTTCCTGAACATTGTGGACGAATACTCCCGGTCATTAAATGCCTCAACAGCCTGTTCTGCCTGTTCGGTATGCCGAGCTACATCCATACGGATAGGGGGGCGTCCTTCATGAGTGAAGAGCTACGCCAGTACATGCTGTCCAAGGGGATCGCCACGAGCCGTACCACCAGCTACAACCCCTGGGGTAACGGCCAAGTGGAGCGAGAGAACGGGACAGTATGAAAAGCAGTCACTCTAGCTCTAAGGACCAAGGGCCTCCCTATCTCCCGCTGGCAGGAAGTCCTCTCGGATGTGCTCCATTCGATACGGTTGCTATTGTGTACGGCCACTAATGCCACGCCTCATGAACGAATGTTTGTCTTTCCCCGGAAATCCACCTCAGGCGTATCCATGCCATCATGGCTCTCCACCCCAGGTCCGGTACTCGTACGAAGGCATGTGAGGGGACACAAGACGGAAACTCTCGTGGAGCCAGTACACCTACTCCACGCCAACCCCCAATACGCATATATCCGGCACGCCGACGGAAGGGAGGACACCGTGTCCATAAAAGACGTCGCCCCAGCCGGCATCGACAACAACCACGGCGATAGCAGCAACAATGATCACAGCAACTCTTACCCACCCACTACTCTTTCATCACCCCCGGAAGAACATCGACCAACGGCACCCCCACCAACTACCCCTTCAACAACCCTGGCGGCACCCCCGGCAGAGACCACCGGGGACACCCAGCCGACACCACAACAGCCACGTCGGTCGCAGAGGACTATCAAACCCCCGAACAGACTAAATCTATAGAAGGAGTGAATGTGATGAAATATTCCATTCATCACTGCCTGTGACTGTGGTCGGTTTCAGTGTCACTTCCCTTCCCCCAGTTCTCATTGTATTGTTTATTGGAATGTGCTGTGTGTGTAGGGCTCCGCCCATACCTGGCCCCTTTTGTAAGCTAGCTCAGTCTGGCCTCAGTCTCCAGAAGGAAGATGCCTCTCTCTCTTACGTGTTACTTTCTAAGTTAATAAAAGCCTTGTTTTGTTTCGCTAACATCGAGTCTCATCAGGGGATAGAGAGAGAAACACAATCTGAGGGAGAGAGAGAGAGAAAAACAAACTGGGAGAGAGAGAGAGAGAGAGAGAGAGAGAGAGAGAGAGAGAGAGAGAGAGTGACAAATACATTCTGGGGAGGGAGAGAGAGAAGCACAAACTGAGAGAGAGACACAAATATAAATTGAGGAGAGGGAGAAACACAAACTGGGGAGAGAGCGAGAAACACACACTGGGGGGGGGGGGGGGGGAAGAGGAAAACACAAACTGGGGGGAGAGAGAGAGAAACAAACTGAGGGAGAGAATCACAAACTGGTGAGATAGAGAGAGAGAATCACAAACTGGGGGGAGAGAGAATAAAGAAACTGAGGGAGTGAGGGAAAATTGCAAACTGGGGACAGAGAGATAAACACAAACTGGGGGATAGAGAGAGAAACACAACCTGAAGGAGAGAGAGAAACAAACTGGTGGAGAGAGAGGGAAACACAAATTGGGGAGAAAGAGAGAGTGACTAACGCATATTGCAGAGGGAGAGAGAGAGAGAGAGAAACACAAACTGGGGAGAGAGAGAAGAACAAACTGAGGGAGAGAGATTAATATAAACTGAGGGAGAGACAGAAACACAAACTGGAGAGAGAGACACACAAACTCGGGGAGAGAGGGAAACACAAACAGGGAAGAGAGACACACACACAGACAGGGAGAGAGAGAAACAAAAACAGTGGAGAGAGTGATACACAAACATGGGAGAGAGAGAGACAGATACAAACAGGGGAGAGAGAGAGAGAAACACAAACTGAGGGAGAGACAGAAACACAAACAGGGGGAGAGAGAAACACAAACAGAGGGTGAGAGAGAGAAACAAACTGGGGGAGAGAGAGGGAAACACAAATTGGGGAGAAAGAGAGAGAGAGACAAGAACACAAACTGGGGAGAGAGAAACAAACTGAGGGGGAGAGAGAGAAACAATCTGACAAGAGAGAGAGCGAAACATAATCTGAGGAAAGGGAGAGAAACACAAACTGGGGAGACAGGTAGAAAAACAAATTGAGGGAGAGAGAGAGAGAATCACAAACTGAGGATGGAAAGAAAAAAAACTGAGGGAGAAGGAGAATCACAAACTGGGGAGAGAGCAAGAGAGAGAAACAAACTGGGGTGAGAGTGAGAAACACAAACTGGGGAGAGAGAGAAAAATCTAAACTGAGGGACAGACAGAGATAAACAAACGGGGGAGAGAGTGAGAAACACAAACTGGGGGGAGAGAGAGAGAAACACAAACTGGGGAAAGAGAGAAACACAAACTGGGGAGAGAGAGAGAAAAAAAACTGAGGGAGAGAGGGAGAATCACAAACTGGGAATAAAGAGAGAGAGAGAGAGAGAGAGAGAGAGAGAGAGAAATAAACTGGGGAGAGAGCGCAAGAGAGAAACACAAACTGGGGAGAGAGAAATATAAACAGAGGGCCAGACAGAGGAACACAAACTGGGGAGAGAGAGAGAGAAACACAAACGGAGGGCGAGAGAGAGTAAAACAGTCTGGGAGGAAGAGAGTGAAACACAAACTGGAGAGAGCGAGAGAGAGAGAGAAACAACAAATCGAGGAGAGAGAAAAGCAAACAAGGAAGAGAGAGAGAGACACACAAATTGGGAACAAGAGAAAGAAACAATAACTGGAGAGAGAGAGAGAGAGAGAGAGAGAGAGAGAGAGAGAGAGAGAGAGAGAGATACAAACAGGGGAGAGAAAGAGAGAGAGAAAAACACAAACTGTGGTGGGAGAGAGAGAAACACAAACTGTGGAGAGAGAGAGAGAGAGAGAGTGAAACGCAAATTCAGGGATAGAGAGAGAAACACAAACTGGGGGAGAGAGAGAAATCTAAACTGAGGGACAGACAGAAATAAACAAACGGGGGAGAGAGTGAGAAACACAATCTGGGGAGAGAGAGAAAAAAACTGAGGGAAAGAGGGAGAATCACAAACTGGGAATAGAGAGAGAGAGAGAGAAATAAACTGGGGAGAGAGCAAGAGAGAAACACAAACTGGGGAGAGAGAGAGAGAAACACAAACTGAGGGCGAGAGAGAGTAAAACAGTCTGGGAGGAAGAGAGTGAAACACAAACGAGAGAGAGAGAGAGAGAGAGAGACAACAAATCGAGGAGAGAGAAAAGCAAACAAGGGAGAGAGAGAGAGAGACACACTGATGTGCCTCAATAATCCCGAGACTCGATGTTAGCGGAACAAAACAAGGCTTTTATTAACTTAGAAGATAACACGCAGTGGAGAGAGGTATCTTCCATCTGGAGCTCTGCAGTACTGGATATGAGGCCAGACTGAGCTGGCTTACATAGAGGCCAGGTATGGGCGGAGCCCTACACACAACACATTCCATACATTCCAATATACAATACAATGGTGAGGGGAAACCTGAAACCAACCACAGTCACAGGCAGTGATGAATGGAATATTTCATCACATTCACCCCTTCTATAGATTTAGTCTGTTCGGGGGTTTGGTAGTCCTCTGCGACCGACGTGGCTGTTGTGGTGTCGCGGGTGTCGGCTGGGTGTCCCCGGTGGCCTCCTGGGTCTCTGCCGGGGGTGCCGCCAGGGTTGTTGAAGGGGTAGTTGGTGGGGGTGCCGTTGGTCGATGTTCTTCCGGGGGTGATGAAAGAGTAGTGGGTGGGTAAGAGTTGTTGTGGTCGTTGTTGCTGCTATTGCCGTGGTTGTTGTCGTTACCGGCTGGGGCGACGTCTTTTATTGACACGGTGTCCTCCCTTCCGTCGGCGTGCCGGACATACGCATATTGGGGGTTGGCGTGGAGTAGGTGCACTGGCTCCACGAGAGGGTCCATCTTATGGCCCCTCACATGCCTTCGCACGAATACCGGACCTGGGGTGGAGAGCCATGACGGCATGGATACGCCTGAGGTGGATTTCCGGGGAAAGCTAAACATTCGTTCATGAGGCGTGGCATTAGTGGCAGTACACAATAGCGACCGTATCGAATGGAGCACATCTGAGAGGACTTCCTGCCAGCGGGAGATAGGGAGGCCCTTGGTCCTTAGAGCTAGAGTGACTGCTTTCCATACTGTCCTGTTCTCTCGCTCCACTTGACCGTTACCCTGGGGGTTGTAGCTGGTGGTACGGCCCGTGGCGATACCCCTGGACAGCATGTACTGGCGTAGCTCTTCACTCATGAAGGACGCCCCCCTATCCGTATGGATGTAGCTCGGCATACCGAACAGGCAGAACAGGCTGTTGAGCCATTTAATGACCGTGGCGCTGGTCATGTCTGGGCAGGGGAAGGCGAATGGGAACCGGGAGTATTCATCCACAATGTTCAGGAAGTAAACATTGCGGTCGACGGACGGGAGGGGGCCCTTGAAATCTAAGCTGAGCCGCTCAAAGGGCCGTGTAGCTTTGATTAAGTGGGCTCTATCAGGGTGGTAGAACCGAGGCTTGCACTCAGCGCAAGTGCGGCAGTTCCTGGTCAGAGACCGAACTTCCTCAATCGAGTAGGGTAAGTTGCGGGACTTTATGAAGTGGAACAGCCGCGTGACCCCTGGGTGGCAGAGGTCGTTGTGGAGGGTCTGTAGCCGATCCCCGGTGGCGCTGGCACGCATCCCTCGTGAGAGGGCATCTGGGGATTCGTTAAGGGCCCCTGGCCGGTAAATGATGTCATACTCGAAGGTGGAGAGCTCGATCCGCCACCTAAGAATCTTATCATTTTTGATCTTCCCCCTCTGTTTATTATTGAACATAAACGCTCCCGACCGCTGGTCGGTAAGTAGGGTGAAGCGTTTGCCGGCTAGGTAGTGGCGCCAGTGGCGCACTGCCTCCACGATGGCTTGGGCCTCCTTTTCCACGGAGGAGTGTCTGATCTCGGGCCCTTGGAGGGTCCTCGAGCAGAAAGCTACGGGCCGCCCCACCTGGTTGAGGGTGGCCGCCAAGGCCAAGTCAGACGCATCACTTTCCACTTGAAATGGAGTGTTCTCGTCCACTGCCCGTAGCGTGGCCCGCTCACTATCCTGCTTAATGCTTTTGAAGGCGGCGTGGGCCTCAGCAGAGAGCGGAAAAGAGGATGCTTTCAAGAGGGGGTGGGCTTTGTCGGAGTAGTTGGGGACCCATTGGGAATAATAAGAAAGTAACCCCAGGCACCTTTTCAGGGCTTTGGGAGTGTTGGGCAGGGGCAGCTCCCGTAGGGGGCGCAATCGGTCGGGGTCTGGTCCGATTTCCCCATTCTCCACCATGCTGCCTAGTGTGCAGAGGCGCGTGGTGTTGAAAACGCACTTGTCCTCGTTGTAGGTGAGGTTGAGTTTTTGTGCGGTTTTCAGGAACCCCTCGAGGTTCGAGTCGTGATCCTGCTGGTTGTGACCACAGATGGTGACGTTGTCGAGGTAGGGGAAGGTTGCCTGCAAGTGGTGGTCATCGACCATGCGATCCATCTCCCTCTGAAAGACCGAGACCCCGTTCGTCACCCCAAAGGGGACTCTGAGGAATTGGTAGAGGCGTCCGTTCGCCTCGAAGGCGGTGTACGGGCGGTCCTCTGGTCTGATAGGGAGCTGGTGGTACGCTGACTTGAGGTCGATGGTGGAGAACACCCGGTATTGGGCGATTTGGTTCACCATTTCTGATATGCGGGGTAGCGGGTAGGCGTCTAGTTGCGTGTACCTGTTGATCATTTGGCTAAAGTCGATCACCATCCGTTTCTTCTTGCTACCCCTTACCACCACCACTTGGGTGCGCCACGGGCTATTGCTGCATTCAATAATGTGCTCTTTCAGGAGCCTGTCTACCTCGGTCGCGATAAACCGCCTGTCCCCCCAGCTGTACCTCCTGCTTTTGGTCGCTATTGGCCGGCAGTTAGGGGCAAGGTTCGCGAATAGCGAAAGCGGCTTTACCTTCAGGGTAGCCAGACCGCACACTGCGAGGGGCAGCTGGGACCCACCATACTTGAGCGTGATGCTTTGGTGGTTGCACTGGAAATCCAGGCCCAAGATCACGCTCGCGCATAGATTCTTCATGATTAATACTTTAAAATTATCGTATACAGTCCCGTTAACGGACAATTGTACTGTGCAGTAACCCAGAATGGTCGATGTCTGGGTTTTATCAGCCATAGAGATGGTACCCCGAGTAGGGACCACCTTTAGGGAGAGTTGTTGTGCCAGTTCAGGGTGGATAAAACTCTCCGTGCTTCCGCAGTCAATTAAACATTTAACCCGGCACCCGTTTACCTCGATGTCCACCATTGATTTGGATAGCGGGTGGGGCCTGGTCTGGTCCACTGTGACCGATGCCACTGTAGGGCCCTGATTGAGACAAGATGGCGTCCACGCTGTCTGCTCACAAGATGGCGGACCCCACGAGGTCGGGCAAGATGGCGTCCAAGATGGCCGCTCCCACGGCGCACACGCGGCGGTGGCGGGTTTTGGTTTTCCGGCGGGGTTCCCTCTGCACACCTTCCCGAAGTGCCCCTTCTTACCGCACTTAAAGCAGGTGGTGCCTTTCGCCGGGCACAGGTTTCTGGTGTGCTTTGGCTGCCCGCAGAAGTAGCAGTTGGGTCCCCGACGCATCGCGGCTGTCGTAGGGCTTCTGGGGGGAGAGCGGGGCCCCGATGGTGTCGGCCTGCCGGGCGGGGAAGATGCCTTCCAAGATGGCGGCGCCCTTGGTGCACACGTGGCGGCGTGGATGGCGCGGGCTGAAGAGTAGGCGTCCGAGTTTCTCTGGGCCACATCCAGGGATCGCGCGGTGTCCGCAGCCTGTTTCAGGTCCAATCCCGTTTTTTCCAGCAGTCTTTGCCGGATGTAAGTGGAGCTGAGGCCTGTGATAAAGGCATCGCGAACAAGCTCGTCGGTGTACACTGCGGCTTTTACATCTCGGCACTTGCAGTCTTTGCCAAGCTTTTTCAGGATGCTTAGGAACTCCTCCACCGATTCCCCCGGTCGCTGTGCGCGAGTGGCGAGCAGATGCCTAGCATACACCTCATTCGTAGGCTGCTGGTAATGCGCCTTTAAGATGTCGCAGGCGGCCAGGTACGTGCCGGCGTCTTGGATGAGGGGGTAAACCCGGTGGCTTACCCAATTCTGCAGAATTCCGAGTTTCATACTCGCAGCGTCCGTAGCGTCTTTGACGGCTGCGGAATTGTCCAGGAAGAATTCCATACACATAAACCAGTGTCCGAAGCGTGCTGATGCGTCCAGAGCATGCTGATCCAAATCCAAACGTTCGGGTTTCAGGAGTTGATCCATTGTGTTGAAAAATAAGTTAATAAAATTGATGTGCCTCAATAATCCCGAGACTCGATGTTAGCGGAACAAAACAAGACTTTTATTAACTTAGAAGATAACACGCAGTGGAGAGAGGTATCTTCCATCTGGAGCTCTGCAGTACTGGATATGAGGCCAGACTGAGCTGGCTTACATCGAGGCCAGGTATGGGCGGAGCCCTACACACAACACATTCCATACATTCCAATATACAATACAATGGTGAGGAGAAACCTGAAACCAACCACAGTCACAGGCAATACAATGGTGAGGGGAAACCTGAAACCAACCACAGTCACAGGCAGTGATGAATGGAATATTTCATCACACACACAAATTGGGAACGAGAGAAAGAAACAATAACTAGAGAGAGACACAAACAAACTCAGGAGAGAGAGAGAGATACAAACAGGGGAGCGAAAGAGAGAGAGATAAACACAAACTGTGGTGGGAGAGAGAGAAACACAAACTGTGGAGAGAGAGAGAGAGAAACGCAAATTCAGGGATAGAGAGAGAAACAAACTGGGGGAGAGAGATGGAAACACAAATTGGGGAGAAAGAGAGAGAGAGAGAGAATCACATACTGGGGAGAGAGCAAAAAACAAACTGAGGAGAGAGGGAGAATCACAAACTGGGGAGAAAGACAGAGAGCTAGAAACATAAACTATGGAGAGAGCAAGAGAGAGAAACACAAACTGGGGGAGAGAGTGAGAAACACAAACTGGGGAGAGTGAGAGAAATACAAACTGGGGAGGGAGAAATATATAAACAGGGACAGACAGAGAAACACAAACGGGGAGAGAGAGAGAAACACAAACTGGGGAGAGAGAGAAATAAAAACTGGGGAGAGAGAGAGAGAGAGAAACACAAACTGGGGAGAGAGAAACAAACAGGGAGGAAGAGAAAGAAACACCAACTCGGGGAAAGAGAGAGAAACACAAACAGGGGAGAGAGACATACACACACACTGGGAGAGAGAGAAAGAAACAAAAACTGGGGAAGAGAGACACACACAAACTCGGGAAAGAAGCGAGAGATACAAACTGGGGAGAGAGAGAAGCAAAGGCCTCGATTTTCATTGGGCCGTGAGATGGGCTTTTAGGCGTGCGGGGGGTTAAAATAGCAAACCCTAGGGGTCGCGGCCCCCCCCGCCTTGTTCCCGCCTCCACACCATTTTAACCTAGGTGTGTCTGATTGACCCGAATCAGTCCTGCCTGCAACAGGCGGGACTGGTCTTTAGGGCCCTTAAGCAGCACTGATTGGCCTTAATAATCCCATTTTAACAGGCCCTTGCCTGTTTAACCCTTTTCCCACGCAAAACGCGCCTGGTGGGGATGACGCCTGTGAAACCTGCCGTGAACACTATTGGCTTGCTGACTATCAGCTGCAGGTCCAACATTAAAGAGGATATTTGATCAGTCGTCATTTGCAGGTGGCAGGACTTTGTTGTCTCAGGCCTGGGGGAACTTTTAGAAGGCATAACCACAGCTGTGGAAGTTTGGAGCCTCACACACTTCTCCAGTGTGACCTCCTGCGAGACCCCTCTCGCCACCCTCACGCAGCATTTCCTCAACTGAGGCACCTACCAGAAGCATGGGAGGCCTTTTTTTCCTTCCCCTCTTGGCATTAGAGGACCTCCAGCCCCATTCGCGAAATGACACATGCCACAACTGCAGAAGTTGCCATCAGAAATTATATTTACAATAACCAGCTGATGGCATTTTTAAAATAAACAACATTTCACCCAAGTGACTATTAGTGCTTTATTTTCCTCTTACGCGTGCTCCTACATAGTGGTTGCCCTGTGGCTTCAGCAGATGTGGAGGCCCCTTGCTCACTTTCCTGCTGCTCCTGTCTCGACACCTTTGGCGGGCGTCCTCTGGGATGGCGAGCCTGTGAGGGCTCGCCAGCAGTCTGCTGCTCCTGTGGCTGTGCAGGGGTTGAGACCTCTATCTCCATTGGGTGTGGACTTCCCAGGGCTCTGACCGAGGGCTTTGCAGTGGCATGGAAGTGTGAGCGCTTGGAGAGGAGCCCCCACTTCCTTGAGGTCTGCCACCAACCTCCCTCTCATGGGTTAGGTCCCCCTCAGTGCCTGCAAGTGGCTTGAGAGCAGCTTGCTGCACATCAGGGGGGCCATGGGGACCAGTTTCTACAATGGCAGTCCTACTTGGAGGGCCTGCCATGGAGGTCTGGTTTCTCTGTTCAATAGCTGACCATCGCTCCTCCAGAGATGTCAGTCTATTCTGAACACTCACCATGTTTTCAACACTCTGGCGACTTAGCTCCTCCATGGCCGTAGCCATCCTCTCCTCTACTGTAGCCATCCTTTCCATGGAGGTTGCCATCCTTTCCATGGTGATGCGTTCATGCGCCAATGACTCCACAAAGGCTCTGCTCATGTTCGCAATGGACTCCTCCATTCGCTCCACACTCGCAGCGACCCTAGAGACAAAACCTGCCAGAGACTCCTGCATCTGTGCCTGGAGTTCCATCACCTCTGATCTTACGGATGGACCCAGAGGCAGAGGGTCGACATGCAGCTGAGCCAAGCTGGCAGAGTCCTGCGCCCTCCGACAAGGACTCTCCACTGCTGTCCCTATCTCCACAATCTGCTGATGCTCACTTGTGAGCTGTGATACACCAAGTGACAACTCTACTCTATGTCCCGAAGGTCCCACCGAGGTGTGAGTGTCTGCGCTGGTGCTGGGTGCGCTTATTGCTGATGATGCTGCACCCTCCGAGGTTGCAGATTCCTCTGAGGAGTCTGGCTGCTCAGGTTCTTCCTCCTGCAGAGTGGGGACGGGGGCTCTCGATAGTCCTGTGGGGGAGTCAAGGAAAAAGTTAGAGATGTGATGCCAAGGTTACATGCACATTGCATTCTGCAGATGATCATAAGTCCATATGATGTAGCTTCAGAATCATTATCAGCGACTAATGCAATGCCAATGAGAGAGATGGAAAACCATTCTGTCACCAGCTTGCGGGGATGCTCCTGCCTGTCCTTCCCCAACGTCCACATCTCGGTCAGCCCTGGCAATCTCCAGGATGGCCTCCTCCCAGGGGGTGAGCTGGGCTAATGAAGGCGGCCCTCCTCCTGTCCTGGCTCGCTCTCTCCTGTTGGGAGCTCTCTTTTCCTGCAATGAGGGAGACAAGTGGAGGTTGAGTGAGAATGAAGGAGTGAGTGCAGAGATTGCATAGCATAGATACTTAAAAGGAGACAAAGATGGAGTGAGGTTGCAAGAGCAAGGGCCCTCCCTGTGTGTTGTCAGTTGTGTTCAAAGCATCAGAGTGAGAGGGAGGGTGAGGGCTGCATGGTGGCATAGTTCTGTGAATGTGAGCATAGAGAGAGAGGGAATGGGTAAGGGTGCATGGATGTAAGTGTCTAGTGGGATGTGCAGGAAGAGATTGCTAAAGCTGAGTGCTGGTGAGGAAAGGCAATGGGGATCAGATTGAGGGTGATGGAAATATCATACAGTACTTACTTTTCCAGTGCGAAGAAGGTCATGGATTATTTCCTGCACTGCAGCCACGTTCTTCATGTTAGCCCCAAGGAGTTGACTTGACCTGCCACCTCTAGCCACACAGCCTTGGTCTGGCTGGGAGGCCTCTTCCTCCCTGAAGAAGGGAAGAGGACCTCCCTGTGGGCCCTAGCACCATCAAATAATGCCTGTAATAAAGCCTCATTAAATTTGGGTGCAGATCTGGCCCTCCTGCAGGCTCCTGTGCCATCTTAATGTGGAAGGTTAGAAGCCTGCAGAGAAAGCAAGGCTTGCTGTGAACCTTAAAAGCAGCAGCAATGATGACGTCATATTCTGCGACTTTGATTGGAAATACTCAATTGCCAAGGCTTCCCACATGCTGGAATTCAATTGGCCAATTGTGTTAAATTTGCATCAATCTCACAGATCCATTTACAATCGTGTTGGAATCACTAAATTCGGGGAAACTGCCAATTCCCCGCACCTGAACGAAAATCGACCCCAAACTGTGGAGGGACAGAGAGAAAAACACAAACTGGGGAGAGAGAGAGAAACACAAACTGAGGGAGAGAGAGAGAAACAAACTGCGGGAGAGAGAGGGAAACACAAATTGTGGAGAAAGAGATAGAGAGAAACACAAACTGGGGAGAGAGAGAGAAACACAAACTGGGGGAGAGAGCAAGAGAGAATAACACAAACAGGGGGAGAGAATGAGACACACAAACTGGGGAGAGTGAGATAAACACAAACTGGGGGAGAGTGAGAAATATAAACTGAGGGACAGACAGAGGAAGACAAACTGGGGAGAGAGAGAGAGAGAAACACAAACTGGGAGAGAGAAACACAAACTGAGGGCGAGAGAGAGAAAAACAAACTGAGAGGAAGAGAGTGAAACACAAACTGGGGAGAGAGAGAGAGAGAGAGATAAGCACATACTGGGGAGAGAGAGAGAAACACAAACTGGGGAGAGAGAGAAACACAAACTGGGGAGAGAGAGAGAAACACAAACTGGGGAGAGAGAGAGAAACACAAACTGGGGAGAGAGAGAAACACAAACTGGGGAGAGAGAGAAACACAAACTGGGGAGAGAGGGAGAAACACAAACTGCAGAGAGAGAGAAACACAAACTGGGTGAGAGAGAGAGAAACACAAACGGGGAGAGAGAGAAAAACACAAACTGGGGAGAGAGAGAGAAACACAAACTGGGGAGAGAGAGAGAAACACAAACTGGGGAGAGAGAGAAACACAAACTGGGGAGAGAGAGAAGCACAAACTGGGGAGAGAGGGAGAAACACAAACTGCAGAGAGAGAGAGAAACACAAACTGGGTGAGAGAGAGAGAAACACAAACGGGGAGAGAGAGAAAAACACAAACTGGGGAGAGAGAGAAACATCATACTGGGGAATAGAGAGAGAGAGAAACAGAAATTTGGGGAGGGAGAGATAAACACAAACTGTGGAGAGAGAGAGAGAAACACATACTGGGGGATAGAGAGAGAAACACAAAGACGGGGAGAGAGACAGAAACAGAAACTGTGGAGGGAGAGAGAGAAATGCAAACTAGGGGATACAGAGAGAAACTAACTGGGGGAGAGAGAGGGAAATTCCAATTGGGGAGAAAGAGAGAGACAAGAACACAAACTGGGGAGAGCAAGAGAAACATAAACTGAGGGGGAGAGATAGAAGCACGAACTGGAGAGAGAGAGGGAAACACAAAGTGATGAGAGAGAGAAATATAAACTGAAGGAGAGACAGAGAAACACAAACCGGGGAGAGAGAAAAACACAAACCGGGAAGAGAGAGAAACACAAACTGGGGAGAGAGAGATAAACATGAACTGGGGAGTGAGCAAGAAAGAGAAACACAAACGGGGGTGAGAGTGAGAAACACAAACTGGGACATACAGAGAGAAACACAAAAAGAGGGTGAGGGAGAGAAACAAACTGGGGGAGAGAGGGGGTAACACAATTTGGGGAGAAAGAGAGAGAGAAGAACACAAACTGGGGAGAGAGAGAGAAACATAAACTGAGGGGGAGAGAGAGAAAGACAAACTGGGGAGAGAGAGGCAAATACAAACTGAGGGAGAGAGCGAGAGAAACACAAACTGGGGAGAGAGAGAGAGAAACATGAACTGGGGAGAGAGAGAGAGAAACATATACTGAGGAGAGAGAGAGAAACAAAAACTGGGGGAGAGAGAGAAACACAAACTGTGGAGGGAGAAAGAAACACAAATTGGGGAGAGAGAGAGAAGCACAAACTGGGGGATAGAGAGAGAAACACAACCTGAGGGGGAGAGAGCGGGAGAAACAAACTGGGGAGAGAGAGTGTGACAAACACATTCTGGGGAGGGAGAGAGAGAGAAACACAAACTGGAGAGAGAGAGTCAAATATAAATTGAGGAGAGAGGGAGAAACACAAACTGGAGAGAGAGAGAAACACACACTGGGGGAGAGGGAAACACAAACTGGGGGAGAGAGAGAAAAACAAACTGAGGGAGAGAGCGAGAGAATCACAAACTGGTGAGATAGAGAGAGAACCACAAACTGGGAAGAGAGAGAATAAAGAAACTGAGGGAGAGAGGGGAAATCGCAAACTGGGGAGAGAGAGAAACACAAACTGGGGGAGAGAGATGAATATAAACTGAGGGAGAGATGGATAAACACAAACTGGAGAGAGAAGGAGACACACACACAAACTCGGGGAGAGATGGAAACACAAACATGGGAGAGAGAGACACACACAAACATGGGAGAGAGAGAGACAGATACAAACAGGGGAGAGAAACACAAATTGAGGGAGAGACAGAAACACAAACTGGGGGAGAGAGAGAGAAACACAAACTGAGGGATATAGAGTAACACAAAATGGGGAGAGGGAGAGAAACTAACTGAGAGAGAGAGAGAGAGAGAAACACAAATTTGGGGAGGGAGAGATAAACACAAACTGTGCAGAGAGAGAGAGAAACACATACTGGGGATAGAGAGAGAAACACAAAGACGGGGAGAGAGACAGAAACAGAAACTGTGGAGGGAGAGAGAGAAACGCAAACTGGGGGATACAGAGAGAAAAACACAAACAGAGGGTGAAAGAGAGAAACAAACTGGGGGAGAGAGGGAAATACCAATTGGGGAGAAAGAGAGAGACAAGAACACAAACTGGGGAGAGCGAGAGAAACATAAACTGAGGGAGAGAGAGAGAAACACAAACTGGAGAGAGAGAGGGAAACACAAAGTGATGAGAGAGAGAAATATAAACTGAAGGAGAGACAGAGAAACACAAACTGGGGAGAGAGAGATAAACACAAACTGGGGGAGAGAGAGAAATCTAAACTGAGGGACAGACAGAAAAACACAAACGGGGGAGAGAGTGAGAAACACAAATTGGGGAGACAGCGAGAAACACAAACTGGGGGAGAGAGAGAAATATAACCTGAGGGAGAGACTGAGAAACACAAACTGGGGAGAGAGAGAGAGTGAGAAACACAAACTGGGGAGACAGCGAGAGAGAAACACAAAGTGGGGGAGAGAGAGAGAAACACAAACTGGGGGAAAGAGAGAAACACAAACTGGGGAGAAAGAGAAAAAACTGAGGGAGAGAGGGAGAATCACAAACTGGGAATAAAGAGAGAGAGAGAGAAACAAACTGGGGAGAGAGAGACACACACAAACTCGGGGGAGAGAGAGAGATACAAACAGGGGAGATAGAGAAACACAAACTGTGGAGGGAGAGAGAGAAACACAAACTGGGGAGAGAGAGCGAAACACAAACTGGTGGAGAGAGAGAAGTCTAAACTGAGGGACAGACAGAGAAACACAAATGGGGGAGAGAGTGAGAAACACAAACTGGGGAGACAGCGAGAAACACAAACTGGGGGAGAGAGAGAAATATAACCTGAGGGAGAGACTGAGAAACACAAACTGGGGAGAGAGAGAGTGTGAGAAACACAAAGTGGGGGAGAGAGAGAGAAACACAAACTGGGGGAAAGAGAGAAACACAAACTGGGGAGAAAGAGAAAAAACTGGGGGAGAGAGGGAGAATCACAAACTGGGAATAAAGAGAGAGAAAGAGAAACAAACTGGGGAGAGAGACACAGACAAACTCGGGAGAGAGAGAGATACAAACAGGGGAGATAGAGAAACACAAACTGTGGAGGGAGAGAGAGAAACACAAACTAGGGAGAGAGAGCAAAACACAAACTGAGGGAGAGAGAGAGAAACAAACTGCGGGAGTGAGAGGGAAACAGAAATTGTGGAGAAAGAGAGAGAGAGAAACAAAAACTGGGGAGAGAGAGAGAAACACAAACTGAGGGAGAGAGAGAGAAAACCAAACTGGGAGGAAGAGAGAGAAACACAAACTTGGGAGAGAGAGATACACACAAACTCGGGGAGTGAGGGAAACACAAACAGGGGAGAGAGAGAGACACACACAAACTGGGAGAGAGAGAAAGAAACAAAAACTGAGGAGAGAGAGACACACATAATCTAGTGATAGAGAGCAAGATACATATGGGGAGAGAGAGAAACACAAACAGTGGAGGGAGAGAGAGCGAAACACAAACTGGTGGGGAGAGAGAGAAACACAACCTGAGGGAGAGAGAGAAATAAACTGGGGGAGAGAGAGGGAAACACAAATTGAGGGAGAGAGAGAGAAACAAACTGGGGAAAGACGGAAACACAAATTAGGGAGAAAGAGAGAGAAACACAAATTTGGGGGGAGAGAGAGTGAAACAACAACTGGGAAAAGAGTGAGAAACACAACTGAGGAGAGAGATAAAAACACAACATGGGGAGAGAGAGAGAGAGAGAGAGAGAAACACAAACTGGGAGAGAGAGAGCAAGAGAAACACAAACTGAGGGAGAGAGAGAGAGAAACACAAACTGGGGAGATAGAGAAACACAAACTAGAGGAGAGAGAGAGAAACACAAACTGGGGAAGGAGAGAAACACAAACTGAGGGAGAGAGAGAGAGAACCAAGCTGCAGGAGTGAGAGGGAAACACAAATTGTGGAGAAAGAGAGAGAGAGAAACAAAAACTGGGGAGAAAGAGAGAAAAACACAAACTGGGAAGAGGGAGAGAAACATAAACTGAAGAGAGAGAGAGAAACAGAAACAGGAGAGAGAGAGAAACACAAACTGGGGGAAGAGAAACACAAACTGGGGAGAAAGAGAAAAACAAACTGAGGCAGAGAGGGAGAATCACAAACTGGGGAGAGAGATAGAAAGAGAAAAACAAACTGAGGCAGAGAGGGAGAATCACAAACTGGGGAGAGAGATAGAAAGAGAAAAACAAACTGGGGAGACAGCAAGAGAGAGAAACACAAACTGGGGTGAGAGAGAGAGAAACACAAACTGGGGAGTGAGCAAGAGAGAGAGAGACAAACTGAGGTGAGAGTGAGAAACACAAACTGGGGAGAGAGAGAGAAACACAAACTGGGGAGTGAGCAAGAGAGAGAGAGACAAACTGAGGTGAGAGTGAGAAACATAAACTGGGGAGAGAGAGAGAAACACAAACTGGGGGAGAGAGAAAAATATAACCTGAGGGAGAGACAGAGAAACACAAACTGGCAAAAGAGAGAGAGAAACACAAACTGGAGGAGAGAGAAAAACACAAACTGAGGGAGAGAGACAGAAAAACAAACTGGGAGGAAGAGAGAGAAACACATACTTGGGAGAGAGATAAACACCAACTCGGGGAGCGAGGGAAACACGAACAGGGGAGAGAGAGACACGAACAAACTGGGAGAGAGAGAAAGAAACAAAAACTGAGAAAGAGGGACACATAAACTCGAGATAGAGAGAAATATACAAATGGGGAGAGAGACAGAGAAACACAAACTGTGGAGCGAGAGAGAGAAACACAAACTGGGGGGGGAGAGAGAAATACAAACTGGGGGATAGAGAGAGAAACACAACCTGAGGGAGAGGGAGAGAGAAACAAACTGGTGGAGAGAGAGGGAAACACAAATTGGGGAGAAAGAGTGACAAACGCATATTGCGGAGGGAGAGAGAAGCACAAACTGGGGAGAGAGAGAAGAACAAACTGAGGGAGAGAGAGAGAGAACCAGAAACTGGTGAGAGAAAGAAAGAATCACAAACTGGGGAGAGAGAGAATAAAGAAACTGAGGGAGAGAGATTAATATAAACTGAGGGAGAGACAGAGAAAAGAAACTGGAGAGAGAGAGAGAGAGAGAGAGAGAGAAACACAAACTCCGCAAGAGAGAGAAACACAAACTGGAGAGAGAGAGTCAAATATAAATTGAGGAGAGAGGGAGAAACACAAACTGGAGAGAGAGAGAAACACACACTGGGGGAGAGGGAAACACAAACTGGGGGAGAGAGAGAAAAACAAACTGAGGGAGAGAGCGAGAGAATCACAAACTGGTGAGATAGAGAGAGAACCACAAACTGGGAAGAGAGAGAATAAAGAAACTGAGGGAGAGAGGGGAAATCGCAAACTGGGGAGAGAGAGAAACACAAACTGGGGGAGAGAGATGAATATAAACTGAGGGAGAGATGGATAAACACAAACTGGAGAGAGAAGGAGACACACACACAAACTCGGGGAGAGATGGAAACACAAACATGGGAGAGAGAGACACACACAAACATGGGAGAGAGAGAGACAGATACAAACAGGGGAGAGAAACACAAATTGAGGGAGAGACAGAAACACAAACTGGGGGAGAGAGAGAGAAACACAAACTGAGGGATATAGAGTAACACAAAATGGGGAGAGGGAGAGAAACTAACTGAGAGAGAGAGAGAGAGAGAAACACAAATTTGGGGAGGGAGAGATAAACACAAACTGTGCAGAGAGAGAGAGAAACACATACTGGGGATAGAGAGAGAAACACAAAGACGGGGAGAGAGACAGAAACAGAAACTGTGGAGGGAGAGAGAGAAACGCAAACTGGGGGATACAGAGAGAAAAACACAAACAGAGGGTGAAAGAGAGAAACAAACTGGGGGAGAGAGGGAAATACCAATTGGGGAGAAAGAGAGAGACAAGAACACAAACTGGGGAGAGCGAGAGAAACATAAACTGAGGGAGAGAGAGAGAAACACAAACTGGAGAGAGAGAGGGAAACACAAAGTGATGAGAGAGAGAAATATAAACTGAAGGAGAGACAGAGAAACACAAACTGGGGAGAGAGAGATAAACACAAACTGGGGGAGAGAGAGAAATCTAAACTGAGGGACAGACAGAAAAACACAAACGGGGGAGAGAGTGAGAAACACAAATTGGGGAGACAGCGAGAAACACAAACTGGGGGAGAGAGAGAAATATAACCTGAGGGAGAGACTGAGAAACACAAACTGGGGAGAGAGAGAGAGTGAGAAACACAAACTGGGGAGACAGCGAGAGAGAAACACAAAGTGGGGGAGAGAGAGAGAAACACAAACTGGGGGAAAGAGAGAAACACAAACTGGGGAGAAAGAGAAAAAACTGAGGGAGAGAGGGAGAATCACAAACTGGGAATAAAGAGAGAGAGAGAGAAACAAACTGGGGAGAGAGAGACACACACAAACTCGGGGGAGAGAGAGAGATACAAACAGGGGAGATAGAGAAACACAAACTGTGGAGGGAGAGAGAGAAACACAAACTGGGGAGAGAGAGCGAAACACAAACTGGTGGAGAGAGAGAAGTCTAAACTGAGGGACAGACAGAGAAACACAAATGGGGGAGAGAGTGAGAAACACAAACTGGGGAGACAGCGAGAAACACAAACTGGGGGAGAGAGAGAAATATAACCTGAGGGAGAGACTGAGAAACACAAACTGGGGAGAGAGAGAGTGTGAGAAACACAAAGTGGGGGAGAGAGAGAGAAACACAAACTGGGGGAAAGAGAGAAACACAAACTGGGGAGAAAGAGAAAAAACTGGGGGAGAGAGGGAGAATCACAAACTGGGAATAAAGAGAGAGAAAGAGAAACAAACTGGGGAGAGAGACACAGACAAACTCGGGAGAGAGAGAGATACAAACAGGGGAGATAGAGAAACACAAACTGTGGAGGGAGAGAGAGAAACACAAACTAGGGAGAGAGAGCAAAACACAAACTGAGGGAGAGAGAGAGAAACAAACTGCGGGAGTGAGAGGGAAACAGAAATTGTGGAGAAAGAGAGAGAGAGAAACAAAAACTGGGGAGAGAGAGAGAAACACAAACTGAGGGAGAGAGAGAGAAAACCAAACTGGGAGGAAGAGAGAGAAACACAAACTTGGGAGAGAGAGATACACACAAACTCGGGGAGTGAGGGAAACACAAACAGGGGAGAGAGAGAGACACACACAAACTGGGAGAGAGAGAAAGAAACAAAAACTGAGGAGAGAGAGACACACATAATCTAGTGATAGAGAGCAAGATACATATGGGGAGAGAGAGAAACACAAACAGTGGAGGGAGAGAGAGCGAAACACAAACTGGTGGGGAGAGAGAGAAACACAACCTGAGGGAGAGAGAGAAATAAACTGGGGGAGAGAGAGGGAAACACAAATTGAGGGAGAGAGAGAGAAACAAACTGGGGAAAGACGGAAACACAAATTAGGGAGAAAGAGAGAGAAACACAAATTTGGGGGGAGAGAGAGTGAAACAACAACTGGGAAAAGAGTGAGAAACACAACTGAGGAGAGAGATAAAAACACAACATGGGGAGAGAGAGAGAGAGAGAGAGAGAAACACAAACTGGGAGAGAGAGAGCAAGAGAAACACAAACTGAGGGAGAGAGAGAGAGAAACACAAACTGGGGAGATAGAGAAACACAAACTAGAGGAGAGAGAGAGAAACACAAACTGGGGAAGGAGAGAAACACAAACTGAGGGAGAGAGAGAGAGAACCAAGCTGCAGGAGTGAGAGGGAAACACAAATTGTGGAGAAAGAGAGAGAGAGAAACAAAAACTGGGGAGAAAGAGAGAAAAACACAAACTGGGAAGAGGGAGAGAAACATAAACTGAAGAGAGAGAGAGAAACAGAAACAGGAGAGAGAGAGAAACACAAACTGGGGGAAGAGAAACACAAACTGGGGAGAAAGAGAAAAACAAACTGAGGCAGAGAGGGAGAATCACAAACTGGGGAGAGAGATAGAAAGAGAAAAACAAACTGAGGCAGAGAGGGAGAATCACAAACTGGGGAGAGAGATAGAAAGAGAAAAACAAACTGGGGAGACAGCAAGAGAGAGAAACACAAACTGGGGTGAGAGAGAGAGAAACACAAACTGGGGAGTGAGCAAGAGAGAGAGAGACAAACTGAGGTGAGAGTGAGAAACACAAACTGGGGAGAGAGAGAGAAACACAAACTGGGGAGTGAGCAAGAGAGAGAGAGACAAACTGAGGTGAGAGTGAGAAACATAAACTGGGGAGAGAGAGAGAAACACAAACTGGGGGAGAGAGAAAAATATAACCTGAGGGAGAGACAGAGAAACACAAACTGGCAAAAGAGAGAGAGAAACACAAACTGGAGGAGAGAGAAAAACACAAACTGAGGGAGAGAGACAGAAAAACAAACTGGGAGGAAGAGAGAGAAACACATACTTGGGAGAGAGATAAACACCAACTCGGGGAGCGAGGGAAACACGAACAGGGGAGAGAGAGACACGAACAAACTGGGAGAGAGAGAAAGAAACAAAAACTGAGAAAGAGGGACACATAAACTCGAGATAGAGAGAAATATACAAATGGGGAGAGAGACAGAGAAACACAAACTGTGGAGCGAGAGAGAGAAACACAAACTGGGGGGGGAGAGAGAAATACAAACTGGGGGATAGAGAGAGAAACACAACCTGAGGGAGAGGGAGAGAGAAACAAACTGGTGGAGAGAGAGGGAAACACAAATTGGGGAGAAAGAGTGACAAACGCATATTGCGGAGGGAGAGAGAAGCACAAACTGGGGAGAGAGAGAAGAACAAACTGAGGGAGAGAGAGAGAGAACCAGAAACTGGTGAGAGAAAGAAAGAATCACAAACTGGGGAGAGAGAGAATAAAGAAACTGAGGGAGAGAGATTAATATAAACTGAGGGAGAGACAGAGAAAAGAAACTGGAGAGAGAGAGAGAGAGAGAGAGAGAGAAACACAAACTCCGCAAGAGAGGGAAACACAAACAGGGGAGAGAGAGACACGCACAAACTGGGAGAGAGAGAAAGAAACAAAAACTGGGGAGAGACAGACAAACGTGGGAGAGAGAGAGAGATACAAACAGGGTAGAGAGAAGCATAAACTGAGGGAGAGAGAAACACAAACTGGGGAGAGACAGAAACACAAACTGAGGGAGGGAGAGAGAATCACAAACTGGGGAGAGAGAGAAAAAAGCAAACTGAGGGAGAGAGAGTGAATCATAAACTGGGGAGAGAGAGAGAAACAAACTGGGGGAGAGAGGGAAACAAATTAGAGAGAAAGAGACCGAGAGAAACACAAACTTGGGGAGAGAGAGAGAAACACAAAATCGGGAGAGAGTGAGTAACACAAACAGGGGAAGATAGAGCAAGAGAAACACAAACTGAGGGAGAGAGAGAGAAACACAAACTGGGGAGAGAGAGAAACACAAACTAGGGGAGAGAGAGAGAAACACAAACTGGGGGAAAGAGAGAAACACAAACTGGGGAGAGGCAGAAAAAAACTGAGGGAGAGAGGGAGAATAACAAACTGGGAATAAAGAGAGAGAGAGAGAAACAAACTGGGGAGAGAGCAAAAGAGAGAAACACAAACTGAGGAGAGAGTGAGAAACACAAACTGTGACAGAGATAAACACAAACTGGGGGAGAGAGAAATATAAACAGAGGGCCAGACAGAGGAACACAAACTGGCGAGAGAGAGAGAAACACAAACTGGGGAGAGAGAGAGAGAAACACAAACTGAGGGCGAGAGAGAGTAAAACAATCTGGGAGGAAGAGAGTGAAACACAAACAGGGGAGAGAGAAAGATAAACTCCAAATCGAGTAGGCAGAGAAAAACAAACAAGGAAAAGAGAGAGAGACACACAAATTGGGATGAGAGAAAGAAACTGGGGAGAGAGAGACAAACAAACTCAGGAGAGAGAGAGATACAAACAGGGGAGAGAGAGAGAGAAACACAAACTGCGGTGGGAGTGAGAGAAACACAAACTGTGGAGAGAGAGAGAGAGAAACACAAACTCGGGGGTAGAGAGAGAAACACAAACTGCGGGAGAGAGAGAGAAACAAACTGGGGGAGAGAGATGGAAACACAAATTGGGGAGAAAGAGAGAGAGAGAAACACATACTGGGGAAAGAGGGAGAGAAACACAAACTGGGGAGAGAGAGAAACATAAGCTGAGGAGAGAGAGAGGGAGAAACAGAAACTGGGGAGAGAGAGAGAAACACAAATTGGGTGAGAGAGAGAATCACAAACTGGGGAGAGAGAGAGAAAAGCAAATCGAGGAAGAGAGAGAGAATAACAAACTGGGGATGGAGAGAAAAAACACTGCCGGAGAGATGGAGAATCACAAAATGGGGGAGAGAGTCAGAAACACAAACTGGGGGAGAGAGAGAAATATAACCTGAGGAAGAAACAGAGAAACACACATTGGGAGAGAGAGAGAGAGAAACACAAACTGGGAGAGAGAGAGAAACACAAACTGAGGGAGAGAGGGTGAAAAACAAACTGGGAGGAAGAGAGACAAACACAAACTTGGGAGATATAAAGAAACACAAACTGGGGAAGAGAGAGAAATATAAACTGAGGGACAGAGAGAGAATCACAAACTGGTGAGAGAGCGAGAATCACAAACTGGGGAGAGAAACACAAACTGGGGGAGAGAGATTAAGATAAACTGAGGGCGAGACAGAGAAACACAAACTGGAGAGAGAGAGAGAGGAATACAAACTGGGGGGAGAGGGAGAAACACAAACTGAGGGAGAGAGAGAAAAAACCAACAGGGAGGAAGAGAGAGAATCACAAATTGGGCAGAAAGAGAGAGAAACACATACTGGGGATAGAGAGACAGAAACAAAAACTGGGGAGAGAGAGAAACACAAACTGGGGGATACAGAGAGAAAGACAATCTGAGGGAAAGGGAGAGAGAAACAAACTGGGGGAGAGAGAGAAACACAAACTGGGTGACACAGAGAGAAAGACAATCTGAGGGAGAGAGAGAGAAACAAACTGGGGGAGAGAGAGAGAAACACAAATTGGGGAGAAAGAGAGAGAGAGAATCACATACTAGGGAGAGAGAGAGTGAGAAACACAAACTGGGGTGGGAGAAATACACACAAACTGGGGAGAGAGAGAGAGAGAAAGAAAAACACAAACTTTGGGAGAGACAGAGAAACACAAACTGGGGAGAGAGAGAGAGAGAGAGAAAAACACAAACTTTGGGAGAGACAGAGAAACACAAACTGGAGAGAGAGAGAAAAACTAACTGCGGGAGAGAAGAGAATCACAAAAATGCTGAGAGAGAGAGAATCACAAACAGGGGAGAGAGAGAAAAAAACAAATTGAGGGAGAGAGGGAGAATCACAAACTGGGAAGGGAGAAACACAAACTGGGGGATAGAGAGAGAAACACAAACTGATGTAGAGAGAGAAACACAAACTGGGGAAGAGAGACAGAGGGAAACACAAACTGAGGGAGGGAGAGAAACACAAACTGGGAAGAGAGAGAAACACAAACTGAGGGAGAGAGAGTGAAACACAAACTGGGAGAGAGGGAGAAACACAAACTGGGGAAAGAGAGAAAAACAAACTGAGGGAGAGAGAGAGAGAATCACAAACTGATGTGAGAGAGAGAAAAAATAACTGAGGGAGAGCGAGAGAATCACAAACTGCTGAGAGAGAGAATCACAAACAGGGGAGAGAGAAAAAAACAAACTGGGGGAGAGAGCGAAATATAAACTGAAGGAGAGATAGAGAAACATAAACTGGGGATAGAGAGAGAAACAGAACCTGAGGGAGAGAGAGAGAGAAAGAAATTGGGGGCGAGAGAGGGAATCACAATTTGGGGAGAAAGAGAGAGAGAGAAACATATGCTGGGGAGAGAGAGAGAGAGAGAGAGAGAAACACAAACTGGGGGAGGGAGAGATACACAGAAACTGGGGAGAAACAGAGAAAAAGCCACAAGCTTGGGGAGAGAGACCGAAACACAAACTGGGGAGAGAGAGAGAAACTCAAACTGTTGAGAGAGAGAGAGTAAAACAAACTTGAGGGAGAGAGAGAGAATCACAAACTGGTGAGAGAGGGAGGATTACAAACTGAGGAGAGAGAAACACAAACTGGGGGAGAGAGATTAAGGTAAACTGAGGGCAAGACAGAGAAACACAAACTGGAGAGAGAGAGAGGAACACAAACTGGGGGAGAGAGAGAAACACAAACTGAGGGAGAGAGAGAAAAAAACCAACAGGGAGGAAGAGAGAGAATCACAAATTGGGCAGAAAGAGAGAGAAACACATACTGGGGATAGAGACAGAAACAAAAACTGGGGAGAGAGAGAAACACAAACTGGGGGATACAGTGAGAAAGACAATCTGAGGGAGAGAGAGAGAAACAAACTGGGGGAGACAGAGGGAAACACAAATTGGGAAGAGAGAGAAAAAATCACATACTAGGGAGAGAGAGAGTGAGAAACACAAACTGGGACAGGAGAAATAAACACAAACTGGAGAGAGAGAGAGAGAGAGAGAGAGAAAAAAACACAAACTGGGGAGCGAGAGAAACATAAACTAGGGGAGAGGGAGAGAAACACAAACTGAGGGAGATAGAATAACACAAACTGGGGAGAGAGAGAAAAACTAACTGAGGGAGAGAAGAGAATCACAAACTGCTGAGAGAGAGAGAGAGAATCACAAACAGGGGAGAGAGAGAAACACAAACAGGGGATAGACAGAGAAACACAACCTGAGGGAGAAAGAGAGAGAAACAAACTGGAGGAGAAACAGGGAAACACAAATTGGGGAGAAATAGAGAGAGAGAAACATATACTGGGGAGAGAGAGATAGAGAAACACAAACTGGGGGATAGAGAGATACACACAAACTGGGGAGAGAGAGAGCAATATAAACTGAGGAGAGAGAGAGACACACAAACTGGGAAGAGAGAGGAACACATACTGGGGGAGAGAAAGAGAAACACAAACTGGGGGAGAGAGAGAAACTCAAACTGTTGAGAGAGACAGAAAAACAAACTGAGGGAGAGAGAGAGAATCACAAAGTGGTGAGAGAGAGGGAGAATCACAAACTGGGGAGAGAGAGAGAAACAAACTGGGGGAGAGAGATTAGTATAAACTGAGGGAGAGACAGAGAAACACAAACTGGTGAGAGAGAGAAATAAAGACTGTAGGAGCGACAGAGAAACACAAACTGGAGAGTGAGCAAGAGAGACAAACACAAACTGGGGTGAGAGTGAGAAACACAAACTGGTGAGAGCGAGAGAAAAACAAACTGGGGGGAGAGAAATATAAACTGAGGGAGAGACAGAGAAACACACACTGGGGAGAGAGAGAGAGAAACACAAATTGGGGGAGAGAGAAAAATATAACCAGAAGGAGTGACAGAGAAACACAAACTGGGGAGAGAGAGAGAGAGAAACAAAAACTAGGGGAGAGAGAAACACAAACTGGGAGGAAGAGAGAGAAACACAAACTTGGGAGAGGGAGAGATACACCAACTCGGGGAGAGAGGGAAACACAAATTGGGGAGAGAGAGAGAGAGAGAGAGAAACATATGCTGGGGAGAGAGAGGGAGAGAGAAACACAAACTGGGGGAGGGAGAGATACACACAAACTGGGGAGAAAGAGAGAGAGAAAAAGACACAAGCTTGGGGAGAGAGACCGAAACACAAACTGGGAAGAGCGAGAAACACATACTGGGGAGAGAGAGAGAAACTCAAATTGTTGAGAGAGGGAGAAAAACAAACTGAGGGAGAGAGAGAGAATCACAAACTGGTGAGAGAGGGAGAATCACAAACTGGGGAGAGAGAGAAACACAAACTGGGGGAGAGAGATTAAAATAAACTGAGGGCGAGACAGAGAAACACAAACTGGAGAGAGAGAGAGGAATACAAACTGGGGGAGAGAGAGAAACACAAACTGAGTGAGAGAGAGAAAAAAGCCAACAAGGAGGAAGAGAGAGAATCACAAGTTGGGCAGAAACAGAGAGAAACACATACTGGGGAGAGAGAGACAGAAACAAAAACTGGGGAGAGAGAGAAACACAAACTGGGAGATACAGAGAGAAAGACAATCTGAGGGAGAGAGAGAGAGAAACAAACTGGGGTAGAGAGAGGGAAACACAAATTGGGGAGAATGAGAGAGAGAGAATCACGTACTAGGGAGAGAGAGAGAGTGAGAAACACAAACTGGGGTGGGAGAAATACACACAAACTGGGGAGAGAGAGAGAGAAAAACACAAACTTGGGGAGAGACAGAGAAAAACAAACTGGGGAGAGAGAGAAACATAAACTGAGGAGAGAGAGAGAAACACAAACTGGGGAGAGAGAGAAACATAAATTGGGGGAGAGAGAGAAACACAAACTGGGAAGTGAGTGAGAAACACAAACTGGGGGAGAGACAGAAATATAACCTGAGGGAGAGACAGAGAAACAAAAACAGGGTAAAGAGAGAGAGAAACACAAACTGTTGAGAGAGAGAAACACAAACTGGGGAGAGAGAGAGAAACACAAATTGGGTGAGAGAGAGAAACACAAACTGAGGAGAGAGAGAGAGGAACATAAACTGGGGTGAGAGTGAGAAAAGAAAACTGGGGGAGAGAGAGAAACACAAACTGAGGGAGAGAGAGAGAGAAACACACAGGGGAGAGAGAGAAACACAAACTGGGGGACAGAGGGAGAAAAATAAACTGGGAGGAAGAGAGAGAAGCACAAACTTGGGAGATAGAGAGAAACACAAACTGGGGGAGGGAGAGAAATAAAGACTGAAGGTACGACAAAGAAATAAAAACTGGGTAGAGAGACAGAGAAACACAAACTGGTGAGAGAGAGAGAAACACAAACTGGGGAGAGAGAGAAACACAAACTGGAGGAGAGAGAGAAATATAAGCTGAGGGAAAGACAGAGAAACACAAACTGGGGAGAGAGTGAGAGACACAAACTGGGGAGAGAGAGAAACACAAATTGGGGGAGAGAGAGAAATATGACCTGAGGGAGTGACAGAGAAACACAAACTGGGGAGAGAGAGAGAGAGAAACACAAACTGATGGAGAGAGAGAAACACAACTGGGGAGAGGGAAACACAAGCTGGGGGAGAGAGAGAAACACAAACTGAAGGAGAGAGAGAAAAAAACAGTATGAGGGAGAGAGAGAAACACAGACTGAGGGAGAGAGAGAGAAATACAAACTGTGGAGGGAGAGAGAGAAACCCAAACTGAGGAAGAGAGAAGAACTGTCAACTGGGGGAGAGACAGAGACACAAACTGGGGGAGAGAGAGAAAAACACAAATTGAGGGAGAGAGAGAGAAACACAAACTGAGGGAGAGACAGAGAACGAGAGAAACACAAACTGGGGGAGAGAGAGAGAGAGAGAGAGAAACACAAACTGGGGGAGAGAGAGAGAAACACCAACTGAGGGAGAGAGAGAGAAACACCAACTGAGGGAGAGAGAGAGAGAAACACAAACTGAGGGAGAGAGAGAGAGAATGAGAGAAATACAAACTGGGGAGAGAGAGAGAGAGAGAGAGAGAAACACAAACTGGGGGAGAGAGAGAGAAACACCAACTGAGGGAGCGAGAGAGAGAAACACAAACTGGGGAGAGAGAGAGAAATACAAGCTGGGGGATGGAGAGATACACACAAACTGGGGAGAGACAGACAGAGAAACACAAACCGGGGAGAGATAGAGAGACACAAACTGAGGGAGAGAGAGAAACACAAACTTTGGAGACAGAGAGAGAATACTGAGAGAATACAGAGAGAGAATGTTGGAAAACTGTACCTTTTTGCAATGTAAGCTTTGGCAATATGGTTCTCTGTAAACTTTCATGCCAATAAAGCATTTGAACTGAACTGAACTGAACTGAATAACAAACTGAGGGAGAGAGAGAGAAACACAAACCGGGGAGAGAGAGAGAAACACAAACAGGGGACAGAACAGAGAGAGAGGCACACACATTGGGGAGAGTGAGAGAAACACGAACTGGGGCAGAGAGAGAAACACAAACTGAGGGGGAGAGAGAAACACACATTGGAGAGAGAGAGAAACCAAACTGGCAAAGAGAGAGATAAACGTTCATGCCAATAAAGCATTTGAATTGAATTGAATTGAATTGATAAAAACAAACTGGGGAGAGAGAGAGAAACAAAAACAGAGGAGGAGAGAGAGAAAAACAAACGGAGGGAGAGAGAGAAACACAGCTGCGCGAGAGAGAGAGAAAAACAAACTGGGGGAGAGAAAGAAATATAACCTGAGGGAGAGACAGAGATTCACGAACTGGGGAGAGTGAGAGAGAAGGACAGCTGGGGGAGAGAGCAAAACACAAACTGAGGGAGAGGGAGAAGAACAAACTGGGAGGAAGAGAGAGAAACACAAACTGTGGAGAGAGATTGAGAAACACAAACTGGGGAGAGAGAGAAACACAAACGGGGTGAGAGAGATTGAAACACAGGCTAGGAAGAGAAAAACACAACCTGAGGGAGAGACAGAGCGAAACACAAACTGGGGAGAGAGAGAGAAAGACAAATTGGCAGAGAGAGAGAAACAAAAACTGGGGAGAGTGAGAGCAACATAAACTGGGGGGAGAAAGTGAGTGAAAAACAAATTGAGGTAGAGAGAGAAACAAACTATGGGGGAGAGAGAGAGAAATACAAACTGTGGAGGGGGTGAGAGAAACACAAACTGGGGCAGAGAGAGAAACACAAGCTGAGGGAGGAGAGAGCAAAACTCAAACTGGGAAGAGAGAGAGAAACATAAACTGGCAGAGAGAGATAAACACAAACTGGAGAGAGAGAGGGAAACACATACTGGGGAGAAAGAGCGAGAGAAACACATACTGGGGGAGAGAGAAACACAAACTGAGGGAGAGAGAGAGAAGCACAAACTGGGGACAGAGAAAAACAAACTGGGGAGACAGAGAAACACAAATGAGGGAGAGAGAGAAAAACTAATGGAGGGAGAGAGAGAGCGAAGCACAAACTGGGGAGAGAGAGAAAGACAAACTGGCAGTGAGAGAGAGAAATACAAATTGTGCAGAGAGAGAGAAACACTAACAGAGAGAGAGAGAGCGAAACACAACTGGTGAGAGAGAAACACAAACTGGGGGAGAGAGAGAAACACTAACGGAGAGAGAGAGAGCGAAACACAACTGGTGAGAAAGAAACACAAACTGGGGGAGAGAGAGAAACACAAACTGAGGAGAGAGAGAGAAACACAAACTGGGGAGAGAGAGAGAAATATAAACTGAGGGAGACAGAGAGTGGAAAACAAACTGAGGGAGAGAGAGGGAAACACAAAGGGGGGGAAAGAGAGGGAAACACATCTGGGGAGCGAGAAACACAAACTGGGGGAGAGAGAGAGAAATAAAAACTGAGGGAGAGAGAGAGTGAAGCACAAACTGGGGAGAGAGAGAGAAACACAAACTGGAGAGAGAGAGAGAAACACAACTGGGGAGCGAGAAACACAAATTGAGGGAGCAAGAGAGAAATAAATACTGAGGGAGAGAGAAAGAAACACAACTGGGGGGATGGAAACACAAACTGGGGGAAGAGAGAGAAAAATAATAACTGAGAGCGAGAGAGAGCAAAGCACAAACTGGGGAGAGAGAGAGAAACACAAACTGGGGAAGGAAGAGAAACACAAACTGGGGAGACAGTGACACAAACTGAGAGAGTGATAGAGAAAGAAAAACTGGAGAGAGAGTGTTAGAAACTGGGGAGAGAGAGAAACACAAACTGGGGAAGAGAGAGAATAACTCAAACTGGCGAGAGAGTGAGAAACACAAACTGGGGCGGGAGAGAGAAACATAAACTGAGGGAGAGTGAGCAACAAAAGCTGCGGAGGGAGAGAGAGAGAGAAACACAAACTGGGGAGAAAGAGAGAGAGAAACACATACTGGGGGAGAGAGAGAGAGAAACACAGCTGGGGAGAGAGAGAGAAACACTAACAGAGGGAGAGAGAGAATGAAACACAAACTGGGGAGAGAGAGACACACAAACTGGCAGAGAGAGAGAGGAACACAAACTGGGTGAGAGAGAAACAGAAACAGGGGAGAGAGGGAGAAAAACAAACTGAGGCAGAGAGAGAAACACAAACTGAGAGAGAGAGAAATACAAATTGGGGAGAGAGAGAGAGAAACATAAACTTGGGGAGAGAGCAAAACAAATTGGAGAGAGGGAGACACACAAACTGGGGGAGAGCAAAAAACAAAAACAGGGGCGAGTGAGGGAGAAAGAAACTGGGGAGAGAGAGAAACACAAACATGGGGAGAGAGAGGAACACAAACATGGGGGAGAGAGCAGAACCACAAACTGGGGGAGAGAGAGAGAAACAGAAACTGGGGGAGAGAGAGAGAGAAACAAAACTGAGCGTGACAGAAAGAGAAACACAATTTGGGGAGAGAGAGAGAAAAAGTACTGAGGAAGAGAGAAAGAATCACAAACTGGAGAGGGACAGAAACACAAACTGGGGAGAGGGAGAAACACAAGCTGAGGGAGAGAGAGAGAAACACAAACTGGCAGAGATGGAAACACAAACTGGGGAGAGAGAAAAAATAATGGAGAGAGAGCGAAGCACAAATAAGAGAGAGAAACACAAACTGGGAAAGAGAGAGAAACACAAATTGTGGAGAGCGAGAGAAACATTAATGGAGGGAGACAGAGAGCAAAACACAAATTGGGGACAGAGAGAGAAACACAAACTGACAAAGATAGAGAAACACAAACTGGGGAGAGGGAGAGAGAAACACAAACTGGGGGAGAGAGAGAGAAACACAAATTTGGGGAGAGAGAGAAACACAAACTCGGGAGAGAGAGACAGAAACACACTGGGGAGAGAAAGAGAAACACAAACTAGGGGAGGGAGAGATACTGGGGAGAAAGAGAGATCGAGAAACACAAATGGAGAGAGAGAGTGAGAAACACAAACTCAGGAGAGAGAGAGAAACACAAGCGGAGGAGAGAGAGAAACACAACTGTGGAGAGAGGGAAACACAAATTGGGAGAGAGAGAGAAACACAAACTGGGAAGAGAGAGTGGGGAAACACAACTGGGGAGAGAGAAACACAAACTGGGGGAGAGAGAGAAAAATAAAAACTGAGGGAGAGAGAGAGCGAAGCACAAACTGGGGAGAGAGAGGAACACAAACTCGGGAGAGAGAGAGAAACACAACTGGGGAGCGAGAAACACAAAATGAGGCAGCGAGAGAGAAATAAAAACTGAGGGAGAGAGAGAGAGAAACATAACTGGGGAGAGGGAAACACAAGCTGGGGGAGAGAGAGAAACAAAAACTGAAGGAGAGAGTGAAAAAAACAGTATGAGGGAGAGAGAGAAACACAGACTGTGGGAGAGAGAGAGAAATACAAATTGTGGAGGGGGAGAGAGAGAACCCCAAACTGAGGAAGAGAGAAGAACTGTAAACTGGGGGGGAGACAGAGAAACACAAACTGGGGGAGAGAGAAAATCACAAATTGAGGGAGAGAGAGAGAAACACAAACTGAGGGAGAGAGAGAGAATGAGAGAAACACAAACTGGGGGAGAGAGAGAGAGAGAGAGAGAGAGAAACACAAACTGGGGGAGAGAGAGAGAAACACCAACTGTGGGAGTGAGAGAGAGAAACACAAACTGGGGAGAGAGAGAGAAATACAAGCTGGGGGATGGAGAGATATACAAAAACTGGGGAGAGACAGACAGAGAAACACAAACCGGGGAGAGATAGAGACACAAACTGAGGGAGAGAGAGAAACACATATGATGTGCCTCAATAATCCCGAGACTCGATGTTAGCGGAACAAAACAAGGCTTTTATTAACTTAGAAGACAACACGCAGTGGAGAGAGGTATCTTCCATCTGGAGCTCTGCAGTACTGGATATGCGGCCAGACTGAGCTGGCTTACATAGAGGCCAGGTATCGGCGGAGCCCTACACACAACACATTCCATACATTCCAATATACAATACATTGGTGAGGAGAAACCTGAAACCAACCACAGTCACAGGCAATACAATGGTGAGGGGAAACCTGAAACCAACCACAGTCACAGGCAGTGATGAATGGAATATTTCATCACATTCACCCCTTCTATAGATTTAGTCTGTTCGGGGGTTTGGTAGTCCTCTGCGACCGACGTGGCTGTTGTGGTGTCGCGGGTGTCGGCTGGGTGTCCCCGGTGGCCTCCTGGGTCTCTGCTGGGGGTGCCGCCAGGGTTGTTGAAGGGGTAGTTGGTGGGGGTGCTGTTGGTCGATGTTCTTCCGGGGGTGATGAAAGAGTAGTGGGTGGGTAAGAGTTGCTGTGGTCGTTGTTGCTGCTATTGCCGTGGTTGTTGTCATTACCGGCTGGGGCGACGTCTTTTATTGACACGGTGTCCTCCCTTCCGTCGGTGTGCCGGACATACGCGTATTGGGGGTTGGCGTGGAGTAGGTGCACTGGCTCCATGAGAGGGTCCGTCTTATGGCCCCTCACATGCCTTCGCACGAATACCGGACCTGGGGTGGAGAGCCATGACGGCATGGATACGCCTGAGGTGGATTTCCGGGGAAAGCTAAACATTCGTTCATGAGGCATGGCATTAGTGGCAGTACACAATAGCGACCGTATCGAATGGAGCACATCTGAGAGGACTTCCTGCCAGCGGGAGATAGGGAGGCCCTTGGTCCTTAGAGCTAGAGTGACTGCTTTCCATACTGTCCCGTTCTCTCGCTCCACTTGATCGTTACCCCGGGGGTTGTAGCTGGTGGTACGGCTCGTGGCGATACCCCTGGACAGCATGTACTGGCGTAGCTCTTCACTCATGAAGGACGCCCCCCCTATCCGTGTGGATGTAGCTCGGCATACCGAACAGGCAGAACAGGCTGTTGAGGCATTTAATGACCGTGGCGCTGGTCATGTCTGGGCAGGGGAAGGCAAATGGGAACCGGGAGTATTCGTCCACAATTTTCAGGAAGTAAACATTGCGGTCGACGGACGGGAGGGGGCCCTTGAAATCTAAGCTGAGCCGCTCAAAGGGCCGTGTAGCTTTGATTAAGTGGGCTCTATCAGGGTGGTAGAACCGAGGCTTGCACTCAGCGCAAGTGCGGCAGTTCCTGGTCAGAGACCGAACTTCCTCAATCGAGTAGGTAAGTTGCGGGACTTTATGAAGTGGAACATCCGCGTGACCCCTGGGTGGCAGAGGTCGTTGTGGAGGGTCTGTAGCCAATCCCCGGTAGCGCTGGCACACATCCCTCATGAGAGCGCATCTGGGGATTCGTTAAGGGCCCCTGGCCGGTAAATGATGTCATACTCGAAGGTGGAGAGCTCGATCCGCCACCTAAGAATCTTATCATTTTTGATCTTCCCCCTCTGTTTATTATTGAACATAAACGCTACTGACCGCTGGTCGGTAAGTAGGGTGAAGCGTTTGCCGGCTAGGTAGTGGCGCCAGTGGCGCACTGCCTCCACGATGGCTTGGGCCTCCTTTTCCACGGAGGAGTGTCTGATCTCGGGCCCTTGGAGGGTCCTCGAGAAGAAAGCTACGGGCCGCCCCGCCTGGTTGAGGGTGGCCGCCAAGGCAAAGTCAGACGCATCACTTTCCACTTGAAATGGAGTGTTCTCGTCCACTGCCTGTAGCGTGGCCAGCTCAATATCCTGCTTAATGCTTTTGAAGGCGGCGTCGGCCTCAGCAGAGAGCAGAAAAGAGGATGCTTTCAAGAGGGGGCGGGCTTTGTCGGAGTAGTTGGGGACCCATTGGGAATAATAAGAAAATAACCCCAGGCACCTTTTCAGGGCTTTGGGAGTGTTGGGCAGGGGCAGCTCCCATAGGGGGTGCAATCGGTCGGGGTCTGGTCCGATTTCCCCATTCTCCACCACGCTGCCTAGTATGCAGAGGCGCGTGGTGTTGAAAACGCACTTGTCCTCGTTGTAGGTGAGGTTGAGTTTTTGTGTGGTTTTCAGGAACCTCTCGAGGTTCGAGTCATGATCCTGCTGGTTGTGACCGCAGATGGTGACATTGTCGAGGTAGGGGAAGGTTGCCTGCAAGTGGTGGTCATCGACCATGCGATCCATCTCCCTCTGGAAGACCGAGACCCCATTCGTCACCCCAAAGGGGACTCTGAGGAATTGGTAGAGGCGTCCGTTCACCTCGAAGGCGGTGTACGGGCGGTCCTCTGGTCTGATAGGGAGCTGGTGGTACGCTGACTTGAGGTCGATGGTGGAGAACACCCGGTATTGGGTGATTTGGTTCACCATTTCTGATATGCGGGGTAGCGGGTAGGCGTCTAGTTGGGTGTACCTGTTGATCGTTTGGCTATAGTCGATCACCATTCGTTTCTTCTCGCTACCCCTTACCACCACCACTTGGGCGCGCCACGGGCTATTGCTGCATTCAATAATGCGCTCTTTCAGGAGCCTGTCTACCTCGGTCGCGATAAACCGCCTGTCCTCCCAGCTGTACCTCCTGCTTTTGGTCGCTATTGGCCGGCAGTTAGGGGTAAGGTTCGCGAATAGCGAAGGCGGCTTTACCTGCAGGGTAGCCAGGCCGCACACTGTGAGGGGCGGCTGGGACCCACCGTACTTGAGCGTGATGCTTTGGTGGTTGCACTGGAAATCCAGGCCCAAGATCACGCTCGCGCATAGATTCTTCATGATTAATACTTTAAAATTATCGTATACAGTCCCGTTAACGGACAATTGTACCGTGCAGTAACCCAGAATGGTCGATGTCTTGGTTTTATCAGCCATAGAGATGGTACCCCGAGTAGGGACCACCTTTAGAGAGAGTTGTTGTGCCAGTTCAGGGTGGATAAAACTCTCCGTGCTTCCGCTGTCAATTAAACATTTAACCCGGCACCCGTTTACCTCGATGTCCACCATTGATTTGGATAGCGGGTGGGGCCTGGTCTGGTCCACTGTGACCGATGCCACTGTAGGGCCCTGATTGAGACAAGATGGCGTCCACGCTGTCTGCTCACACGATGGCGGACTCCACGAGGTCGGGCAAGATGGCGTCCAAGATGGCCGCTCCCACGGCGCACACGCGGCGGTGGCGAGTTTTGGTTTTCCGGAGGGGTTCCTTCTGCACACCTTCCCAAAGTGCCCCTTCTTACCGCACTTAAAGCAGGTGGTGCCTTTCGCCGGGCACAGGTTTCTGCTGTGCTTTGGCTGCCCGCAGAAGTAGCAGTTGGGTCCCTGACGCGTCGCGGCTGTCGTAGGGCTTCTGGGGGGAGAGCGGGGCCCCGACGGTGTCGGGCTGCCGGGCGGGGAAGATGCCTTCCAAGATGGCGGCGCCCTTGGTGCACACGTGGCGGTGTGGACGGCGCGGGCTGAAGAGTAGGCATCCGAGTTTCTCTGGGCCACATCCAGGGATCGCGCAGTGTCCGCAGCCTGTTTCAGGTCCAATCCCGTTTTTTCCAGCAGTCTTTGCCGGATGTAAGTGGAGCTGAGGCCTGTGATAAAGGCATCGCGAACAAGCTCGTCGGTGTACACTGCGGCTTTTACATCTCGGCACTTACAGCCTTTGCCAAGCATTTTCAGGGTGCCTAGGAACTCCTCCACCAATTCCCCAGGTCGCTGTGCGCGAGTGGCGAGCAGATGCCTAGCATACACCTCATTCATAGGCTGCTGGTAATGCGCCTTTAAGATGTCGCAGGCGGCCAGGTACGTGTCGGCGTCTTGGATGAGGGGGTAAACCCGGTGGCTTACCCAATTCCGCAGAATTCCGAGTTTCATACTCGCAGCATCCGTAGCGTCTTTGACGGCTGCGGAATTGTCCAGGAAGAATTCCATACACATAAACCAGTGTCCGAAGCGTGCTGATGCGTCCGGAGCATGCTGATCCAAATCCAAACGTTCGGGTTTCAGGAGTTGATCCATTGTGTTGAAAAATAAGTTAATAAAATTGATGTGCCTCAATAATCCCGAGACTCGATGTTAGCGGAACAAAACAAGGCTTTTATTAACTTAGAAGATAACACGCAGTGGAGAGAGGTATCTTCCATCTGGAGCTCTGCAGTACTGGATATGAGGCCAGACTGAGCTGGCTTACATAGAGGCCAGGTATGGGCGGAGCCCTACACACAACACATTCCATACATTCCAATATACAATACAATGGTGAGGAGAAACCTGAAACCAACCACAGTCACAGGCAATACAATGGTGAGGGGAAACCTGAAACCAACCACAGTCACAGGCAGTGATGAATGGAATATTTCATCACAACATACTTTGGAGACAGAGAGAGAATAATAAACTGAGGGTGAGAGAGAGAAACACAAACTGGGGAGAGAGGGAGAAACACAACCTGGGGAGAGACAGAGATACATAAACAGGGGTGAGAAAGAGAGAAACACAAACCGGGGAGAGATTGAGAAACACAAACTGAGGGAGAGAGAGAAACACAAACTTTGGAGACAGAGAGAGAATAACAAACTGAGGGAGAGAGAGAGAAACACAAACCGGGGAGAGAGAGAGAAACACAAACAGGGGACAGAACAGAGAGAGAGGCACACAAATTGGGGAAAGTGAGAGAAACACGAACTGGGGCAGAGAGAGAAACACAAACTGAGGGAGAGAGAGAAACACACATTGGAGAGAGAGGGAAACCAAACTGGCAGAGAGAGAGATAAAAACAAACTGGGGAGAGAGAAACAAAAACAGAGAAGGAGAGAGAGAAAAACAAACGGAGGGAAAGAGAGAAACGCAAACTGAGGGAGAGAGAGTGAAAAGCAAATGGAGGGAGAGAGAGAAACACAAACTGAGGGAGAGAGAGTGAAATACAAACTCGGAGAGACAGAGGAACAAACTGGGGGAGAGAGAGGGAAACACAAATTGGGGAGAAAGAGAGACAAACACATACTGGAGAGAGAAAGAGAGAGAGAAAGAAACACAAACTGGGGGAGGGAGAGATAATCACAAATGGGGGAGAGAGAGAAACACAAACATGGGGAGAGAGAGAGCAACACAAACTGAGGGAGAGAGAAAAACACACTGGGGAGAGAGAGAGAAACCAAACTGGCAGAGAGAGAGAGATAAAAACAAACTGGGGAGAGAGAGAGAGAAACAAAAACAGAGGGGGAGAGAGAGAAAAACAAACGGAGGGAGGGAGAGAAACACAAACTGGGGAGGAGAGAGAAACACAAACATGGGGAGAGAGAGAGAATGGGAAAAACATACAATAGAAGCCCTACATGCAGAATTCTGCCGAAGCATCCTTCGCACCCAAAGGAAAACGCCAACAAATGCATGCAGAGCCGAACTAGGCAGATACCCACTGATAATAAACATCCAAAAACGAGCACTAAACTTCCTAAATCACCTCAAATCTAGCTCCCCAGACACCCTTCATTTCAAAGCCTTTCAGACCCAAGAGCTAAACCCAGAAAAGAGTCCCCTGAGTCAGCTGCTACGGAAACTAAGTACTCAGCCGGACCCTGACCAGCCCCAGACCAACACAGCCGCCCAAACACCAATCCGAGTGAACCAAATCATTAAAAAATGCAAAGAAACCTACCTGGAACATTGGAACAAAATAACCGAAAGCCAAAGCAGATTAGAATGTTACCGGGCCCTAAAAAGAGAATATAAACTGGCAGACTACCTCACGACCATCAGAGACACAAAACAGAGACAGACCCTCACCAGGTACAGACTAAGCGACCACCAACTGGAAATTGAAAAAGGCAGATACAAGAAATCCTGGCAGCCTAGAGAGAATAGAATATGCGATCAATGTCTGGCTGGCGAGGTTGAAACAGAAATGCATTTCCTCCTAAAATGCGAAAAATTCAACACATCAAGAAACATATTATTCAACAAGCTAAGCCAAACAACCCCAGATTTCAAGGAATTGGATGATCTGTCAAAATTGAGATTAGTCCTAGGAGAAGGAGACAGACCATACCTTGGGGCCAAATATGTAACAACATGTCACAACCTGAGGACTGTTTAAAATTAAGACTGTTTAAAATTAATATTGAACGTACCAAATGAAGTACAAAGACTGTTTAAAATTAATATTGTTTAAAAGTAATATTGTATGTACCCAACAAATGTCAAATCGATTGACACCTACAGAATGTTGGAAAACTGTACCTTTTTGCTATGTAAGCTTTGGCAATATGGTTCTCTGTAAACTTTCATGCCAATAAAGCATTTTAATTGGAATTGGAATTGGAATTGGAGAAAAACAAACTGAGGGAGAGAGAGAAAATCACAAAATGGTGCGAGGGAGAGAGAATCACATACTGGGGGAGAGACAGAAACACAAACTGAGGGAGAGAGGGAAACACAAACAGGGGAGAGAGAGACAAATTTGGAGAGAGAGAAAGACACAAAAACTGGGGAGAGGGAGGGACACACAAACTCAGGAGAGAGAAAGAGATACAAACAGGGGAGAGACAGAGAAACACAAACTGGGGAGAGAGAGAGAGAAACACAGCTGCGCGAGAGAGAGAAAAACAAACTGGGGGAGAGAGAGAAATATAACCTGAGGGAGATTCACAAACTGGGGAGAGTGAGAGAGAAGCACAGGTGGGGGAGAGAGCGAAACACAAACTGAGGGAGAGAGGGAGAAGAACAAACTGGGAGGAAAAGAGAGAAACACAAACTGGGGAGAGAGATTGAGAAACACAAACTGGGGAGAGAGAGAAACACAAACTGGGGAGAGAGAGAGAAAAACAAATTGGCAGAGAGAGAGAAACAAAAATTGGGGAGAGTGAGAGAAACATAAACGGAGGGAGAAAGAGAATGAAACACAAACTGGGAAGAGAGAGAGAAACACAAACTGGCAGAGAGAAAGAGGAACACAAGTTGGGGGGAGAGAGAGAAACACAAACTGGGGGAGAGAGAGAGCAATACAAACTGGGGCGAGAAAGAGAGAGAAAAACAAATTGAGGTAGAGAGAGAAGCACAAACTATGGGGGAGAGAGAGATAAATACAAACTGTGGAGAGAGTGAGAGAAACACAAACTGGGGCAGAGAGAGAAACACAAGCTGAGGGAGAGAGAGAGCGAAACTCAAACTGGGAAGAAAGAGAGAAACATAAACTGGCAGAGAGAGAGATAAACACAAACTGGAGACAGAGGGAAACACATATTGGGGAGAAAGAGAGAGAAGGAAACACATCTGGGGAGAGAGAAACACAAACTGGGGGAGAGAGGGAGAAATAAAAACTGAGGGAGAGAGAGAGTGAAGCACAAACTGGGGAGAGAGAGAGAAACACAAACTGGAGAGAGAGAGAGAAAGAAACACAACTGGGGAGCGAAAAACGCAAATTGAGGGAGCGAGAGAGAAATAAAAACTGAGGGACAGGGAGAGAAACACAACTGGGGAGAGTGAAACAATCTGGGGGGAGAGAGAGAAGCACAAACTGAGTGAGAGAGAGAGAAATAATAACTGCGAGAGAGAGAGAGCAAAGCACAAACTGGGGAGAGAGAGAGAAACATAAACTGAGGGAGAGAGAGAGGGAAACACAAACTGGGGAGAAAGAGAGAGAGAAACACATACTGGGGAGAGAGAGAAACACAAACTGGGGGAGAGAGAGAGGGAAACAAACTGAGGGAGAGAGAGAAAATCACAAACTGGTGCGAGGGAGAGAGAATCACAAACTGGGGGAGAGACAGAAACACAAACTCAGGAGAGAGAAAGAGATACAAACAGGGGAGAGACAGAGAAACACAAACTGGGGAGAGAGAGAGAAACACAGCTGCGTGAGAGAGAGAGAAAAACAAACTGGGGAGAGTAAGAAATATAACCTGAGGGAGAGACAGAGATTCACAAACTGGGGAGAATGAGAGAGAAGCACAGCTGGGGGAGAGAGCGAAACACAAACTGAGGGAGAGAGGGAGAAGAACAAACTGGGAGGAAGAGAGAGAAACACAAACTGGGGGGAGGGATTGAAAACACACAAACTGGGGAGAGAGAGAAACACAAACTGGGGTGAGAGAGATTGAAGCACAAACCAGGAAGAGAAAAACACAACCTGAGGGAGAGACAGAGTGAAACACAAACTGGGGGAAAGAGAGAGAAACACAAACTGAGGAGAGAGAGAGAAACACAAACTGGGGAAAGAGAGAGAAATATAAACTGAGGGAGAGGGAGAGAAACACAAACTGGGGAGACAGAGAGTGCAAAACAAACTGAGGGAGAGAGAGGGAAACACAAATGGGGGAGAGAGAGGGAAACACATCTGGGGAGAGAGAAACACAAACTGCGGGAGAGAGAGAGAAATAAAAACTGAGGGAGAGAGAGCGAAGCACAAACTGGGGAGAGAGAGAAAAACAAACTGGAGAGAGAGAGAAACACAAATTGAGGGAGTGAGAGAGAAATACAAATGGAGGGAGAGAGAGAGAAACACAACTGGGGAGAGGGAAACACAAACTGGGTGGAGAGAGAGAAACACAAACTGAGGGAGAGAGAGAAAAATAATAACAGAGCAAGAGAGAGCAAAGCACAAACTGGGGAGAGAGAGAGAAACACAAACTGGGGAAGGGAGAGAAACACAAATTGAAGAGACAGAGACACAAACTGAGAGAGTGATAGTGAAAGAAAAACTGGAGAGAGAGTGTTACAAACTGGGGAGAGAGAGAAACAAACTGGGGGAGAGAGAGAATAACTCAAACTGGCGAGAGAGTGAGAAACACAAACTGGGGCGGGAGAGAGAAACATAAACTGAGGGAGAGATAGCAACAAAAACTGGGGAGGGAGAGAGAGAGAGAAACACAACCTGAGGGAGAGAGAGAGGAAAACACAAACTGGGGAGAAAGAGAGACAGAAACACATACTGGGGAGAGAGAGAGAGAAACACAAACTGGAGAGAGAGAGAGAAACACAACTGGGGAGAGAGAGAGAAACACTAACAGAGGGAGAGAGAGAGAATGAAACACAAACTGGGGAGAGAGAGACACACAAGCTGGCAGAGAGAGAGAGAAACACAAACTGGGTGAGAGAGAGAGAAACACTAACAGAGGGAGAGAGAGAGAATGAAACACAAACTGGGGAGAGAGAGACACACAAACTGGCAGAGAGAGAGAGAAACACAAACTGGGTGAGAGAGGGAGAAAAACAAACTGAGGCAGAGAGAGAAACACAAACTGAGAGAGAGAGAAATACAAACTGGGGAGAGAGAGAAACATAAACTTGGGGAGAGAGAGAAACAAATTGGGCAGAGGGAGACACACATAAACTGGGGGAGAGCAAAAAACAAAAACAGGGGAGAGAGAGGGAGAAAGAAACTGGGGGAGAGAGAAGAGCCAGAAACTGGGGGAGAGACAGAGAAACACAAACTGAGATAGAGAGAGAAACACAAACATGGGGCGAGAGAGAAACACAAACATGGGGAGAGAGAGAAACACAAACTGGGGGAGAGAGCAGAACCACAAACTGGGGGAGAGAGAGAGAAACACAAACTGGGGGAGAGAGAGAGAGAAACAAAACTGAGCGTGACAGAAAGAGAAACAAAAACTTGGGGAGAGAGAGAAACGAAACCTGGGGAGAGGGAGAAACACAAACGGGGGAGAGAGAAACTCAATTTGGGGAGGGACAGAAACACAAACCGGGGGGAGGGAGAAACACAAGCTGAGGGAGAGAGAGAAAAACACGAACTGGCAGAGACGGAAACACAAACTGGGGAGAGAGAAAAAATAACGGAGAGAGAGCGAAGCACAAATAGGAGAGAGAGAGAAACACAAACTGGCAAAGAGAGAGAAACGCAAACTGTGGAGAGCGAGAGAAACATTATTGGAGGGAGAGAGAGAGCAAAACACAAATTGGGGACAGAGAGAGAAACATAAACTGACAGAGATAGAGAAACACAAACTGGGGGAGAGAGAGAGAAACACAAATTTGGGGAGAGAGAGAGAAACACAAACTCGGGAGAAAGAGAGAGACAGAAACACACTGGGGAGAGAAAGAGAAACACAAACTAGGGGAGGGAGAGATACTGGGGAGAAAGAGAGAGCGAGAATCACAAATGGAGAGAGAGAGAGAGAAACACAAACTCAGGAGAGAGAGAAACACAAGCGGAGGAGAGAGAGAAACACAACTGTGGAGAGAGAGAAACACAAACTGGGAGAGAGAGAGAGAGAGAGAGAAACACAAACAGGGAGAGAGAGGGAAACACAAAGCGGGGAGAGAGAGAGATATAAACTGAGGGAGAGAGAGAGAAACACAACTGGGGAGAGAGACACACAAACTGAGGGAGAGATAGAGAGAAACACAACTGGGGAGAGAGAAACACAAACTGAGGGAGAGAGAGAGAAATAAAAACAGAGGGACGGAGAGCGAAGCATAAACTGGGGAGAGAGAGAGATACACAAACCAGGGAGAGATAGAGAAACACAAACTGGGGGTGGAAGAGATACACACAAACTGGGGAGAAAAGGAGAGAGAAACACAAACTGAGGGAGAGAGAGAGAGAGAATCAAACGGGGGAGAGAGAGAGACACACACAAACTGAGGAAGAGAGAGAGGGCAACACAAACTGGGGAGAAAGAGAGAGCGAGTAATACATACTGGGGAGAGACAGTGAAACACAAACCGGAGAGAGAGAGAGACCACAAACTGCGGGAGGGGCAGATACACTCAAACTGTGGAGAAAGAGAGAGAAAATAACACAAACTGGGGAGAGAGAGAGAAACACAAACTGGGGAGAGAGAGAGAAACACAAATTGGGTGAGAGAGAGAAACTTAAACTGAGGGAGAGAGAAAAACACGACTGGGGAGAGAGAGAAACACCAACTGGGGGAGAGAAAGAAACACAAACTGGTGAGACAGAGAGAGACACAAACTGAGAGAGAGATAGAGAAATAAAAACTGGAGAGAGAGGCACACACAAACTGGGGGGGAGAGAGAGTTACAAACTGGGGTGAGAGAGTAACACAAACAGAGGGAGAGAGAGAGCAACACAAACTGGGGGGAGAGAGAGTGCGCAAAACAAATTGAGGGAGAGAGAGCAACTCAAACTGAGGGAGAGAGAGAGATACAAACTGGGGAGGGAGAGACAGAAACACCATCTGGGGGGAAGAGAGAAAAACACAAACTGTCAGAGAGAGAGAGAGAAACACAAACTGGGGAGAGAGGGAAACACAAATGTGGGGAGAGAGAGAATGCAAAAAACAAATTGAGGGAGAGAGAGTAACACAAACTGAGGGAGAGGGAGATACAAACTAGGGAGGGAGAGAGAAATACAAACTGGGGAGAGAGAGAAACACCAAATGGGGGAGAGAGAGAAACAAAAACTGGGGAGACAGAGAGAGGCAGAATCTGAGAGAGAGAAAGAGAGATACAAACTGGCAAGAGAGGTAAACACAAACTAGGGAGAGCGAGTGAACCACAAACTGGGGAGAGAGAGAGGGAAACACAAACTGGGGGAGAGAGAGAGAAAAACATTCAGGGAGAGAGAGAGAAACACAAACTGAGGGAGAGAGAGAGGTGCAAACTGGGGGAGAGAGAGAGAGAAACACAAACTGAAGGAGAGAGAGAAACACAAACTGGGGTGGGAGAGAGAAACATAAACTGAGGGAGAGATAGCAACAAAAACTGGGGAGGGAGAGAGAGAGAGAAACACAACCTGAGGGAGAGAGAGAGGAAAACACAAACTGGGGAGAAAGAGAGAGAGAAACACATACTGGGGAGAGAGAGAGAGAAACACAAACTGGAGAGAGAGAGAGAAACACAACTGGGGAGAGAGAGAGAAACACTAACAGAGGGAGAGAGAGAGAATGAAACACAAACTGGGGAGAGAGAGACACACAAGCTGGCAGAGAGAGAGAGAAACACAAACTGGGTGAGAGAGAGAGAAACACTAACAGAGGGAGAGAGAGAGAATGAAACACAAACTGGGGAGAGAGAGACACACAAACTGGCAGAGAGAGAGAGAAACACAAACTGGGTGAGAGAGGGAGAAAAACAAACTGAGGCAGAGAGAGAAACACAAACTGAGAGAGAGAGAAATACAAACTGGGGAGAGAGAGAAACATAAACTTGGGGAGAGAGAGAAACAAATTGGGCAGAGGGAGACACACATAAACTGGGGGAGAGCAAAAAACAAAAACAGGGGAGAGAGAGGGAGAAAGAAACTGGGGGAGAGAGAAGAGCCAGAAACTGGGGGAGAGACAGAGAAACACAAACTGAGATAGAGAGAGAAACACAAACATGGGGCGAGAGAGAAACACAAACATGGGGAGAGAGAGAAACACAAACTGGGGGAGAGAGCAGAACCACAAACTGGGGGAGAGAGAGAGAAACACAAACTGGGGGAGAGAGAGAGAGAAACAAAACTGAGCGTGACAGAAAGAGAAACAAAAACTTGGGGAGAGAGAGAAACGAAACCTGGGGAGAGGGAGAAACACAAACGGGGGAGAGAGAAACTCAATTTGGGGAGGGACAGAAACACAAACCGGGGGGAGGGAGAAACACAAGCTGAGGGAGAGAGAGAAAAACACGAACTGGCAGAGACGGAAACACAAACTGGGGAGAGAGAAAAAATAACGGAGAGAGAGCGAAGCACAAATAGGAGAGAGAGAGAAACACAAACTGGCAAAGAGAGAGAAACGCAAACTGTGGAGAGCGAGAGAAACATTATTGGAGGGAGAGAGAGAGCAAAACACAAATTGGGGACAGAGAGAGAAACACAAACTGACAGAGATAGAGAAACACAAACTGGGGGAGAGAGAGAGAAACACAAATTTGGGGAGAGAGAGAGAAACACAAACTCGGGAGAAAGAGAGAGACAGAAACACACTGGGGAGAGAAAGAGAAACACAAACTAGGGGAGGGAGAGATACTGGGGAGAAAGAGAGAGCGAGAATCACAAATGGAGAGAGAGAGAGAGAAACACAAACTCAGGAGAGAGAGAAACACAAGCGGAGGAGAGAGAGAAACACAACTGTGGAGAGAGAGAAACACAAACTGGGAGAGAGAGAGAGAGAGAAACACAAACAGGGAGAGAGAGGGAAACACAAAGCGGGGAGAGAGAGAGATATAAACTGAGGGAGAGAGAGAGAAACACAACTGGGGAGAGAGACACACAAACTGAGGGAGAGATAGAGAGAAACACAACTGGGGAGAGAGAAACACAAACTGAGGGAGAGAGAGAGAAATAAAAACAGAGGGACGGAGAGCGAAGCATAAACTGGGGAGAGAGAGAGATACACAAACCAGGGAGAGATAGAGAAACACAAACTGGGGGTGGAAGAGATACACACAAACTGGGGAGAAAAGGAGAGAGAAACACAAACTGAGGGAGAGAGAGAGAGAGAATCAAACGGGGGAGAGAGAGAGACACACACAAACTGAGGAAGAGAGAGAGGGCAACACAAACTGGGGAGAAAGAGAGAGAGAGTAATACATACTGGGGAGAGACAGCGAAACACAAACCGGAGAGAGAGAGAGACCACAAACTGCGGGAGGGGCAGATACACTCAAACTGTGGAGAAAGAGAGAGAAAATAACACAAACTGGGGAGAGAGAGAGAAACACAAACTGGGGAGAGAGAGAGAAACACAAATTGGGTGAGAGAGAGAAACTTAAACTGAGGGAGAGAGAAAAACACGACTGGGGAGAGAGAGAAACACCAACTGGGGGAGAGAAAGAAACACAAACTGGTGAGACAGAGAGAGACACAAACTGAGAGAGAGATAGAGAAATAAAAACTGGAGAGAGAGGCACACACAAACTGGGGGGGAGAGAGAGTTACAAACTGGGGTGAGAGAGTAACACAAACAGAGGGAGAGAGAGAGCAACACAAACTGGGGGGAGAGAGAGTGCGCAAAACAAATTGAGGGAGAGAGAGCAACTCAAACTGAGGGAGAGAGAGAGATACAAACTGGGGAGGGAGAGACAGAAACACCATCTGGGGGAAGAGAGAAAAACACAAACTGTCAGAGAGAGAGAGAGAAACACAAACTGGGGAGAGAGGGAAACACAAATGTGGGGAGAGAGAGAATGCAAAAAACAAATTGAGGGAGAGTGAGTAACACAAACTGAGGGAGAGGGAGATACAAACTAGGGAGGGAGAGAGAAATACAAACTGGGGAGAGAGAGAAACACCAAATGGGGGAGAGAGAGAAACAAAAACTGGGGAGACAGAGAGAGGCAGAATCTGAGAGAGAGAAAGAGAGATACAAACTGGCAAGAGAGGTAAACACAAACTAGGGAGAGCGAGTGAACCACAAACTGGGGAGAGAGAGAGGGAAACACAAACTGGGGGAGAGAGAGAGAAAAACATTCAGGGAGAGAGAGAGAAACACAAACTGAGGGAGAGAGAGAGGCGCAAACTGGGGGAGAGAGAGAGAGAAACACAAACTGAAGGAGAGAGAGAAACACAAACTGGGGGAGAGAGAGAGAAACACCAAATAGGGAGAGCGGGAAACACAAACTCGGGGAGAGAGAGATACACAATCTGGGAGAGAGAGAGAAATACCAACTGAGGGAGAGAGAGTGAAACACAAACTGGGGAGGGAGAGAAACACAAACTGGGGAGGGAGAGAGAAACACATTCAGGGAGAGAGAGAGAAACACAAACTGAGGGAGAGAGAGAGGCGCAAACTGGGGAGAGAGAGAGAGGGAGAAACACAAACTGAAGGAGAGAGAGAAACACAAACTGGGGAGAGAGAGAGAAACACCAAATGGGGAGAGCAGGAAACACAAACTCGGGGAGAGAGAGAAACACAAACTGGTGAAGAGAGAGAAACTCAAATTGGGGAGAGAGAGATACACAATCTGGGAGAGAGAGAGAAATACCAACTGAGGGAGAGAGAGTGAAACACAAATTGGGGAGAGAGAGAGAAACTCAAATTGGGGAGAGAGAGATACACAATCTGGGAGAGAGAGAGAAATACCAACTGAGGGAGAGAGAGAGAAACACAATCTGTGGGAGAGCAAGAGAAAAACCTACTGAGGGTGAGAGAGAAACACAACTGTGGAGAGCATGAAACACAAACTGGGGGAGAGAGAGAAACACAAACTGAGGGAGAGAGAGAAACACAAACTGTGGGAGAGAAAGAGAAACACAAATTGGGGAGAGAGAGAGAAAAAATACTGAGGAAGAGAGAAAGAATCACAAACTGGAGAGGGACAGAAACACAAACTGGGGGAGAGGGAGAAATGCAAGCTGAGGTAGAGAGAGAGAAACACGAAATGGCAGAGACGGAAACACAAACTGGGGAAGAGAGAGAAAAATTAACGGAGGGAGAGAGAGCAAAGCACAAATTGGGCAGAGAGAGAAACACAAACTGGCAGAGAGAGAGAAACACAAACTGTGTAGAGTGAGAAAAACACTAACGGAGGGAGTGAGAGAGTGAAACACAAACTGGGGAGAGAGAGAGAAGAACACAAACTGACAGAGAGAGAGAAACACAAACTGACAGAGAGAGACAGAAACGCAATCTGGGGAGAGGAAGAGAGAAAAACAAACTGGGGGAGAGAGAGAGAAACAGAAATTGGGGGAGAGACAGAGAAATACAAACTCAGGAGAAAATGAGAGAGAAACACACACTGGGGAGAGAAAGAGAAACACAAACTAGGGGAGGGAGAGAGAGCGAGGAACACAAATGGGGAGAGAGAGAGACACACAAACTGGGGAGAGAGAGAGAAACACAAACTGGGGAGAGAGAGAGAAACACAAACTGAGGAGAGAGAGAGAAACACAAACTGAGGAGAGAGAGAGAAACACAAACTGAGGAGAGAGAGAAACACAAACTGAGGGAGAGAGAGGGAAACACAAAGCGGGGAGAGAGAGAAATATAAACTGAGGGAGAGAGAGAGAAACACAAACTGGGGGAGAGAGACAGAAACACAACTGGCGAGAGAGAAACACAAATTGAGTGTGAGAGAGAGAGAAACAAATTGAGGGAGAGAGAGAGAAGCAGACTGAGGGAGAGAGAGAGAAATACAAACTGAGGGAGAGAGAGCAAAGCACAAACTGGGGAGAGTGAGATAGAAACACAACTAGGGAGAGAGAAACAAAAATTCAGTGAAAGGGAGAGAGAAACAAATTGAGGGAGAGAGAAAAACACAGACTGAGGGAGAGAGAGAGAAATACAAACTGTCGAGGGAGAGAGAGAAACACAAACTGGGGATAGCGAGAGGGAGAAACACAAACCGGGGAGAGATAGAGAAACACAAACTGGGGATAGTGAGAGGGAGAAACACAAACCGGGGAGAGATAGAGAAACAGAAACTGGGGGTGAGAGAGATACACACAAACTGGGGAGAAAGAGAGAGAGAAACACAAACTGAGGAAGAGAGAGAGAGAATCAAACTGGGGAGAGAGAGACACACACACACAAACTGAGGAAGAGAGAAAGGGAAACACAAACTGCGGGAGGGAGAGATACATTCAAACTGGGGAGAAAGAGAGAGAAAATAACACAAACTGGGCAGAGAGAGAGAAAGACACACACAAATTGGGGAGAGAGAAACACAAATTGGCAGAGACGGAAACAAACTGGGGAAAGAGAGAGAAAAATTAACGGAGGGAGAGAGAGCGAAACTGGCAGAGAGAAACACAAACTGTGTAGAGTGAGAAAAACACTAATGGAGGGAGTGAGAGAGTGAAACACTAACTGGGGAGAGAGAGAGAAACACAATCTGAGGGAGAGAGGTGCAAATTGGGGGAGAGAGAGAGAAACACAAACTGGGGGGAGAGAGAGTAACACAAACTGGGGAGTGAGAGAGAAACTCCAAATGGGAGAGAGAGCGAAACAAAAACTGGGGAGACAGAGAGAGACAGAATCTAAGAGAGAGAAAAAACACTGGAGAGAGAGGGACACACACAAACTGGGGGAGAGAGAGTGATTCAAACTGGGGAGAGAGGTAACACAAACGGGAGAGAGAGTGAAACACAAACTGGGGAGAGAAACACAAACTGGGGGAGAGAGAGAGAAACACAAATTCGGGGGGAGAGAGAGAGGAACACAAACTGGGGAGAGAAAAAGAGAAACACAAACTGGGGGAGGGAGAGAAACACAATCTGGGGGGAGAGAGAGAAACACAAACTGGCAGAGAGAGAGAGAAACACAAACTGGGGAGAGAGAGAGAAACACAAACGTGGGAGGAGAGAATGCGAAAAACAAATTTAAGGAGAGTGAGTAACACAAACTGAGGGAGAGTGAGAGATACAAACTGGGGAGCGATAGAGAGAAATACAAACTGGGGAGAGAGAGAGAAACACCAAATGGGGAGAGAGATAAACAAAAACTGGGGAGGCAGAGAGAGGCAGAATCTGAGAGAGAGAGATACAAACTGGCGAGAGAGGTAAACACAAACTGGGGAGAGAGAGTGAAACACAAACTGGGGAGAGAGAAACACATTCAGGGAGAGAGAGAGAAACACAAACTGAGGGAGAGAGGTGCAAACTGGGGGAGAGAGAGAGTGAAGCACAAACTGGGGGGAGAGAGAGAAACACAAACTGGGGAGTGAGAGAGAAACTCCAAATGGGGGAGAGAGTGAAACAAAAACTGGGGAGACAGAGAGAGACAGAATCTAAGAGAGAGAAAAAACGCTGGAGAGAGAGGGACACACACAAACTGGGGGAGAGGGAGTGATACAAACTGGGGAGAGAGGTAACACAAACTGGGGAGAGAGAGTGAAACACAAATTCGGGGGGAGAGAGAGAGGAACACGAACTGGGGAGAGAAAGAGAAACACAAACTGAGGAGAGAGAGAGAAACACAAACTAGGGAGAGAGAAACACAAACTGGGGAGAGAGAGAGAAACGCAAACTGGGGAGAGAGAGAGAAACACAAACTGGGTGAGAGAGAGCAACATAAACTGGGTGAGAGAGAGAAACATAAACTGGGGAGAGAGAGAGAGAAACACAAACTGGGTGAAAGAGAGAAACATAAACTGAGGGAGAGAGAAACACAACTGGGAGAGAGAGAGAAACACCAACTGGGGGAGGGAGAGAAACACAAACTGGGGGAGAGAGAGAGAAACTCAAACTGGGGGAGAGAGAGACACACAAACTGGGGGAGAGCGGGAAACACAAACTGGGGAGAGAGAGAAGCACAAACTGGTGGAGAGAGAGAAGCACAAATTGGGGGGAGAGAGTGAAATACAAACTGAGGGAGAGAAAGAGAAACACAAATTGAGGGAGAGAGAGAGAAACACAAACGGGGGAGTGAGAGAGAGAAACACAAAGTGAGGGAGAGAGAGAAACACAACTGGGAGAGAGAGAAACACCAGAAAATGCTGGAAATACTCATCTGTTACATCTCCAGCTTTTTCCAGTTCTGATGAAGGGTCCCAGACCTGAAACGTTAACTCTGTTTCTCTCTCCACGGATGCTGCCTCGCCTGCTGAGTATTTCCAGCATTTTCTGTTGTTATTTCAGATTTCCAGCTTCCGCAGTATTTTGCTATTATATTAGTGTTTGGTTCACTGCCACCTCTCTTCTAGGAATGCCCACCTTAAAGAAGTTCTGCTCTTCTCTCCGACGGGAGTTCCGTTTGTCTATTCAGCCTTGTTCATCTTCATTGCTTTCAGTTTCCCTTCTCGTGTTTGATCAGGTATCTGCCAAGACTCAGTTTCACAGCCACATCTCTTTCCTCAGTAACTGTCTTCGGTTCAGAGTTATTCCACGTGGATTCTAACTGAACTTCCACCCTTCATGTTTCGGATCCACCCAGGATTACAAATATCTTCTCGATATTCATCATTCCTCGAACTACTGCTCTCGCCGCATCTTGAGATCCACGCTCAACACCATGCGCCGCCACATGAACAACCTCGACCTCTCTCTTCAGCAGCACCGACGCACTCTATTTCAAAGCTGTCCGGGTCCACAGTTCCATTTCATCCTTCGACTCATCCGACGCGTCAACAAAAAACTTTTTTTCTTCCTTTCTGATGTCAAGGATCGCAAGCTTCATCAACTCGTGGACACCAACGCCCCTCCAGAACCTTCTTCCCCATTACTTTCCTCTGATCCCATCCCGTCTTCCAATCTCACCCCCTGCCGTGTTTTCACTATCCCCTCTGACAATCCCCTCTCTGACCCTGAATGATCAGCCCTCAGCAAAGGCCTGCGCTTCATCCCCTTACGCCCCCATCTGAATGAATTTCGAGCTCGGCACAATGCTGAGCTCTTCTTCCGTCGCCTTTGTCTCCGTGCCCACTTCTCTGGCCAGGAGTCTTCCCCCTGCACGGTTGATCCTTTCTCCCGCTTTCTACATTCTCGTTCTACTTGGACCCCTCCCTCTGGCCTCTCACCCTCTCTAGATCTTTTCATTGCTAACTGCCGATGTGACATCGGCCGTCTCCATTTCTCTGCTCCCCTCTCTCACTCCAACCTACCTCCCTCTGAACTTGCAGCACTCCGTTCTCTCCGATCCAACCCTAACATTATCATTAAACCTACTGATAAGGGTGGTGCTGTTGTTGTTTGGCGAACCGACCTCTTCCGTGCGGAAGCTGAACACTAACTCTCCAACACCTCCTCCTACCTCCACCTGGACCATGACCCCACTAGCAAACATCAAGCCATTGTTTCCAAGTGTGTCACTGACCTCATCTCTTCTGGAGATCTTCCCTCCATGGCCGCCAACCTCATAGTCCCCCAAACCCGGACAGCCCACTTCTACCTCCTTCCCAAGATCCACAAACAGGACTGCCCTGGTAGACCCATCATTTCAGCCTGTTCTTGCCCCATGGAACTTATCTCTTCCTATCTCAACTCTGTTTTTTCTCCCCTTGTCCAGCCTCTTCCCACCTACATTCGCGACTCTTCCGACGCCCTCCGTCACTTTAACAGTTTCCAGTTTCCTGGCCCCAACAGTCTCCTTTTCACTATGGACGTCCAATCCGTCTACACCTCCATCCCCCACCAGGATGGCCTGGGGGCGCTCCGCTTCTTCCTTGAACAGAGGCCCAACCAGTCCCCATCCACCACCACCCTCCTCCACCTGGCTGAGCTTGTTCTCACATTGAACAACTTCTCCTTTGACTCCACTCACTTCCTCCAAATTAAAGGTGTTGCTATGGGAACCCACATGGGCCCTAGCTATGATGATAGCAAAATACGGCGGATGTTAGAAATCCGAAATAACAACAGAAAATGCTGGAAAAACTCAGCAGGTCAGGCAACATCCGTGGACAGAAATTTCTGTCCATGGATGTTGCCTGACCTGCTGAGTTTTTCCAGCATTTTCTGTTGTTATTTTGGGCCCTAGCTATGCCTGCCTGTTCATGGGATATGTGGAACATTCTTTGTTCCAGTCCTACTCAGGTCCCCTCCCTCACCTCTTTTTCCGGTACATCGATGACTGTATTGGTGCCGTTTCCTGCCCTCGCCCTGAACTAGATAAGTTCATGCACTTTACTTCCATTTCCACCCTTCCCTCACCTTCACATGGTCCATCTCCGACTCTTCCCTTCCCTTCCTTGACTTCTCCGTCTCCATTTCTGGCGATTGGCTTTCGACAAACATCCACTACAAGCCCACTGACTCCCACAGCTACCTGGACTACACTTCCTCCCACCCCACTTCCTGTAAGGAATCTATTCCATTCTCCCAGTTTCTCCGTCTCTGCTGCGTCTGTTCTGACGATGCCACCTTCCATACCAGTACTTCCGACATGTCTTCCTTTTTCCTCAACCGAGAGTTCCCCTCTACTGTGGTTGACACGGCCCTTGACCGTGTCCGTTCTATTTCCCGCATTTCTGCTCTCACACCTTCCCCTCCCTCCCAGAACCACGATAGGATTCCCCTTGTCCTCACCTTTCACCCCACCAGCATTCCGAAGGGACCGCTCCCTCCGCGACACCCTGGTCCACTCCTCAATCACCCCCAGCAGCCCTTCTCCTTCACCTGGCACCTTCCCGTGCAAGCGCAGGAGATGCAACACATGCCCTTTTACCTCCTCCCTTCCCACTGTCCAGGGCCCCAAACACCCCTTCCAGGTGAAACAGCAATTTACTTGTAGTTCGTGCAATTTAATATACTGTATTCGCTGCTCACGATGCGGTCTCGTCTACATTGGGGAGACCAAACGCAGATTGGGCGACCGCTTTGCGGAACACCTCCGTTCAGTCCGTAAGGGTGACCCTGAGCTTCTGGTAGCCTGTCACTTTAATTCACCGCTTCACTCCCACTCTGACCTCTCCGTCCTCAGTCTATTACATTGTTCCAATGAAGCTCAGCGTAAGCTCGAGGAACAGCACCTCATCTTTCGATTAGGCACTTTACAGCCTGCTGGACACATTGGCCTACAAATTCAGTGGCCTGCGCCACCAGTTTGTGCCCAAAGAGGGCTTTTGTGCCACTGTGCAAACCTACTGCGATATTTAGCGGGGCACTAATGGCGGCGTTAGCCAGTAGCGCTGCGCCGCCACCGATGACGTCACCGGTGTGCGCAGCGCCCCGCTATTGCCCCGCTGGCCATATTTTGTCACTGCCGCCTCCCCCGTGCCGGCCGCAAACAGTGACCGGTACACGGGGCCTACCTGTGCCGGTAGTGGGGCGAGTTAAGGTGGAGGTGCGGCCGGCCACTTTTTCAGCGGCCGCCTGCCCGCACCTCCGTCCCCGGCCTCCTACACCGCCCCCCCCCCCGCGGCATTGCCGGCTGTTTCCAGAGAGCCCGGCACTTCTCCTTGGTGCCGGGCTCATTTGCTGGCACTCGCGAGCGGGGATCACGCTGTTGCAGGCACCTCCCCCTTAAGAGTGAGAGGAAGGCCTGCAGTACCGCAGGCTGCCGTGCCACAGCGGGTGGCGCTGCGGCACTTTGCACGCCGATATTCAGTTTCAGCGCCCCAAGCGGGGCGCCGAAACCCTTGTTTAGCGGCCGGCTTCCACTTGGGGCGCTGAAACTGAATATCCCGCTGGCGCAAGTGGCTCCGCGCGCAGCGGTAATTCTGGCGCCCAGGCGAGCTGGGCGCCCCTAACTGAATTTCTAGGCCATTGAGTTCAACAATTTCAGATAATTATCCCTGCCCCCATTTTTCATGCAGTATGATTTCTGCCACTCCCATTTGCAACATTTTATTTTTCCTGCCTCTTACAAAAATACAGGATATTCTTTCAATTCTCCCCCCCCCCCCGCCCCCCCCCCCCCCACCCCCCGTCTCTGCACCTGCTTAATATCTGTTACATCTCCAGCTTTTTCCAGTTCTGATGAAGGGTCCCAGACCTGAAACGTTAACTCTGTTTCTCTCTCCACGGATGCTGCCTGGCCTGCTGAGTATTTCCAGCATTTTCAGTTGTTATTTCAGATTTCCAGCATCCACAGTATTTTGCTATTATATGAGAGAGTAACACAAACAGGGAGAGAGAGAGAGCAAAACAAACTGGGGAGAGAGAGAGTGCAAAAACAAATTGAGGGAGAGAGAGAAACACAAACTGAGGGAGAGAGAGAGATACACCAAATGGGGGAGAGAGCAAAACAAAAGCTGGGGAAAGAGAGACAGAATCTGAGAGAGAGAAAAAAACTGGAGAGAAGGGGATACACACAAACTGGGGGAGAGAGAGAGATACAAACTCGGGAGACAGGTAGCACAAACTGGGGATAGAGAGTTAAACACAAACTGGGGAGAGAGAGAGTGCAAAAAACAAATTGAGGGAGAGAGAGAAACAAACTGAGGGAGAGAGAGAGATACAAACTGGGGAGGGAGAGAGAGAAACACAATCTGGGGGGAGAGAGAGAAACACAAACTGGCAGAGAGAGAGAGAAACACAAACTGGGGAGAGAGAGAGAAACACAAACGTGGGAAGAGAGAGAATGCGAAAAACAAATTGAAGGAGAGTGAGTAACACAAACTGAGGGAGAGCGAGAGATAAAAACTGGGGAGAAAGACAGAAACACCAAATGGGGGAGAGAGAGAAACACAAACCGGGGGGGAGAGAGAAACACAAAATGGGGAGAGAGAGAAATAAAAACTGAGGGAGGGAGAGAGAGAAACGCAAACTGAGGAGACAGAGAGAAACACAAACTGGGGGAGGGAGAGATACACCCACAAACTGAGGGAGGGAGAGAGGGAAACACAAACTGGGGAGACAGAGAGAAACACATACTGTGGAGAGCGAGAGAGAAACAGAAATTGGGAGAGAGAGAGATACACAAACTGGGGGAGGGAAAGAAACACAAACTGAGGAGAGGGTGAGAAATACCAGCTGTGGTAGAGAGAGTGAAACTCAAATCGAGGTGGGAGAGAAACACAATCTGGGGGAGAGAGAGAAATACCAACTGAGGGAGAGAGAGAAACACAAACAAAGAGAGAGAGAGACAGAAACACAAACTGGGGAGAGAGAGAGAGAAACACAAACAGGAGAGAGATAGAGAAACAGAAACAGAAGGACAGAGAGAGAAACACAAACTGGGGGAGAAAGAGAAAAACAAACTGGGGGAGAAAGAGAAACACAAACTGGGGAGAGAGAGAGACACAAAATGTGGGAGAGAGCAGGAAACACAAACTGGGGGAGAGAGAGAAACACAAACTGGTGGAGAGAGAGAAACACAAATTGGGGAGGAGAGTGAAACACAAGCTGAGGGAGAGAGAGCGAAACACAAATTGAGGGACAGAGAGAGAAACACAAACGGGGGAGTGAGAGAGAGAAACACAAACTGGGGAGAGAGAGATATACAATCTGGGAGAGAGAGAGAAATACCAACTGAGGGCGAGAGAGAATCACAAACTGGGGGTGAGAGAAACACAAACTGAGGGAGAGAGAGAAACACAAACTGAGGGAGGGAGAGAGTGAAAAGCAAACTGAGGGAGAGAGAGAAACACAAATTGAGGGAGAGAGAGAGACACAAACTGAGAGAGAGATAGAGTAACAAAAACTGGAGAGAGAGACACACACACAAACTGGGGGAGAGAGAGACAAACTGGGGTGAGAGAGTAACTCAAACAGGGAGAGAGAGAGAGCAACACAAACTGGGGAGAGAGAGAGTGCAAAAAACAAATTGAGGGAGAGTGAGTAACACAAACTGAGGGAGAGCGAGAGATACAAACTGGGGAGAAAGACAGAAACACCAAATGGGGGAGAGAGAGAAACACAAACCGGGGGGGAGAGAGAAACACAAAATGGGGAGAGAGAGAAATAAAAACTGAGGGAGGGAGAGAGAGAAACGCAAACTGAGGAGACAGAGAGAAACACAAACTGGGGGAGGGAGAGATACACCCACAAACTGAGGGAGGGAGAGAGGGAAACACAAACTGGGGAGACAGAGAGAAACACATACTGTGGAGAGCGAGAGAGAAACAGAAATTGGGAGAGAGAGAGATACACAAACTGGGGGAGGGAAAGAAACACAAACTGAGGAGAGGGTGAGAAATACCAGCTGTGGTAGAGAGAGTGAAACACAAATCGAGGTGCGGGAGAAACACAATCTGGGGGAGAGAGAGAAATACCAACTGAGGGAGAGAGAGAAACACAAACAAAGAGAGAGAGAGACAGAAACACAAACTGGGGAGAGAGAGAGAGAAACACAAACCGGAGAGAGATAGAGAAACAGAAACAGAAGGACAGAGAGAGAAACACAAACTGGGGGAGAAAGAGAAAAACAAACTGGGGGAGAAAGAGAAACACAAACTGGGGAGAGAGAGAGACACAAAATGTGGGAGAGAGCAGGAAACACAAACTGGGGGAGAGAGAGAAACACAAACTGGTGGAGAGAGAGAAACACAAATTGGGGAGAGAGAGTGAAACACAAGCTGAGGGAGAGAGAGCGAAACACAAATTGAGGGACAGAGAGAGAAACACAAACGGGGGAGTGAGAGAGAGAAACACAAACTGGGGAGAGAGAGATATACAATCTGGGAGAGAGAGAGAAATACCAACTGAGGGCGAGAGAGAATCACAAACTGGGGGTGAGAGAAACACAAACTGAGGGAGAGAGAGAAACACAAACTGAGGGAGGGAGAGAGTGAAAAGCAAACTGAGGGAGAGAGAGAAACACAAATTGAGGGAGAGAGAGACACACACAAACTGAGAGAGAGATAGAGTAACAAAAACTGGAGAGAGAGACATACACACAAACTGGGGGAGAGAGAGACAAACTGGGGTGAGAGAGTAACTCAAACAGGGAGAGAGAGAGAGCAACACAAACTGGGGAGAGAGAGAGTGCAAAAAACAAATTGAGGGAGAGAGAGAAACACAAACTGAGGGAGAGAGAGAGATACACCAAATGGGGGAGAGAGCAAAACAAAAGCTGGGGAGAGAGAGACAGAATCTGAGAGAGAGAAAAAAACTGGAGAGAGGGGGATACACAAACTGGGGGAGAGAGAGATACGAACTGGGGAGACAGGTAACACAAACTGGGGATAGAGAGTTAAACACAAACTGGGGAGAGAGAGAGTGCAAAAAACAAATTGAGGGAGAGAGAGAAACAAACTGAGGGAGAGAGAGAGATACAAACTGGGGAGGGAGAGAGAGAAACACAATCTGGGGGAGAGAGAGAAACACAAACTGGCAGAGAGAGAGAAACACAAACTGGGGAGAGAGAGAGAAACACAAACGTGGGAAGAGAGAGAATGCGAAAAACAAATTGAAGGAGAGTGAGTAACACAAACTGAGGGAGAGCGAGAGATACAAACTGGGGAGAGAGAGAGAAACACCAAATGGGGGAGAGAGAAAAACAAAAACTGGGGAGACAGAGAGAGGCAAAATCTGAGAGAGGGAGAGAGAGATAGAGAGAGATACAAACTGGCAAGAGAGGTAAACACAAACTGGGGAGAGAGAGTGAAACACAAACTGGGGAGAGAGAGAAACACAAACTGAGGGATAGAGAGGGAGAAATAAACTGGGGGGTGAGAGAGATACACCAAATGGGGGAGAGAGCAAAACAAAAGCTGGGGAGACAGACAGAGACAGAATCTGAGCGAGAAAAAAACTGGAGAGAGAGGGACACACACAAACTGGGGGAGAGAGAGATACAAACGGGGGAGACAGGTAACACAAACTGGGGAGAGAGAGTTAAACACAAACTGGGGAGAGAAACACAAACTGGGGGAGAGAGAGACAAACACAAATTCAGGGAGAGAGAGGGACACAAACTGGGGGAGGGAGAGAGAAACACAAACTGGGTGAGAGAGAGAAACAAAAACCGAGGGAGGGAGAGAAACAGACACTGAGGGAGAGAGCCAAACACAACTGGGGAAAGAGAGAGAGAAACACAAACTGGGTGAAAGAGAGAAACATAAACTGAGGGAGAGAGACAAACAAAACTGGGGAGAGAGAGAGAAAAACACAAACTGGGGGAGAGAGAGAAACACAAACTGGGGAGAGAGAGAAACACAAATTGGTGCAGAGAGAGAAACACAAATTGGGGAGAGAGAGTGAAACACAAACTGAGGGAGAGAAAGAGAAACACAAATTGAGGGAGAGAGAGAGAAACACAAACTGGGGAGAGAGATACACAATCTGGGAGAGAGAGAGAGAAATACCAACTGAGAGTGAGAGAGAAACACAAACTGAGGGGGAGAGAGAAACACAAACTGGGGAGACAGAGAGTGAAAAGCAAACTGAGGGAGAGAGAGAGAAACACAAATGGGGAGAGAAGGAAATATAAACTGAGGGAGAGAGAGAGATACACAAACTGGTGGAGAGAGAGAAACACAAACTGTGGCATAGAGAGAGAGAAAAACAGATTGAGGGAGAGAGAGAAACACAAACTAAGGGAGACAGAGAGAAACACAAACCGGGGGGGGGAGAGAGAAACACAAAATGGGGAGAGAGAGAAATAAAAACTGAGGGAGGGAGAGAGAGAAACACAAACTGAGGAGACAAAGAGAAACACAAACTGGGGGAGGGAGAGATACACCTACAAACTGAGGGAGGGAGAGAGGGAAACACAAACTGGGGAGAAAGAGAGAGAGAAACACATACTGTGGAGAGCAAGAGAGAAACAGAAATTGGGAGAGAGAGAGATACACAAATTGGGGGAGGGAAAGAAACACAAACTGAGGAGAGGGTGAGAAATACCAGCTGAGGTAGAGAGAGTGAAACTCAAATCGAGGTGGGAGAGAAACACAATCTGGGGGAGAGAGAGAGAGAAATCCCAACTGAGGGAGAGAGAGAAACACAAACAAAGAGAGAGAAACACAAACTGGGGAGAGAGAGAGAGAAACACAAACCGGAGAGAGATAGAGAAACAGAAACAGAAGGACAGAAAGAGAAACACAAACTGGGGGAGAAAGAGAAAAACAAACTGGGGGAGAAAGAGAAACACAAACTGGGGAAAGAGAGAGACACAAAATGTGGGAGAGAGGGAAACACAAACTGGGGGAGAGAGAGAGAGAAACATAAACTGGTGGAGAGAGAGAAACACAAATTGGGGAGAGAGAGTGAAACACAAGCTGAGGGAGAGAGAGAGAAACACAAATTGAGGGAGAGAGAGAGAAACACAAACGGGGGAGTGAGAGAGAGAAACACAAACTGGGGAGAGAGAGATATACAATCTGGGAGAGAGAGAGAAGTATCAACTGAGGGCGAGAGTGAATCACAAACTGGGGGTGAGAGAAACACAAACTGAGGGAGAGAGAGAAACACAAACTGAGGGAGGGAGAGAGTGAATAGCAAACTGAGGGAGAGAGAGAAACACAAATTGAGGGAGAGAGAGAGAAACGCAAACTGGGGAGACAGGGTGAAAAGCAAACTGAGGGAGAGAGAGAGAGAAACACATACTGGGGAGCGAGAGAGAGAAACACAAATGGGGAGAGAAAAATAAAAACTGAGGGAGAGAGCGAAACACAAACAGGTGGAGAGAGCAAAACACAAATTCAGGGAGAGACAGCGAGAGAAAAACAAATTGTGGGAGAGAGAGAAACACAAACTAGGGGAGAGAGAGAGAGAAACACAAACTGGGGAGAAACACAAACTGGGGAGAGAAGAAAGAGAGAAACACAAACTCAGGAGAGAGAGAGAAACACAAACTGGGCTGAATGAGAAACACAAACTGGGGAGAGAGAGAGAAACACAAACTGAGGGAGAGAGAGAAATACAACTGAGGGAGAGAGAGAGAAACACAACCTGGGGGTGAGAGAATGGAACACAAACTTCAGAGCGAGAGAGAGGGGGAAACACTATCTGGGTAGGGAGTGACAGGAACACACACTGGGGAGAGAGAGTAGAAACACAAACTGGGGTGAGCGAGAGAAACACAAACTGTGGAGAGAGAGAGAGAGAAAGAGAGAAACACAAACTGGGGAGAGCGAGAGAGAGAAACACAAACTGAGGGAGCGAGAGATACACAAATTGCGAGGGAGAGCATGAAACACAATAGGGGGAGAGTGAAACACAAACTGAGGGAGAGAGAGAAACACAAACTGAGGGAGGGAGAGAGAGAGAAACACAAACTGGGGAGACAGAGTTAAAAGCAAACTGAGGGAGAGAGAGAGAAACGCATACTGGGAGAGAGAGAGAGAGAGAAACACAAATGGGTAGAGAGAAAAATAAAAGCTGAGGGAGAGAGAGAGTGAAACACAAACAGGTGGAGAGAGAGAAACACGAACTCAGGGAGAGACAGAGAGAGAAAAACTAACTGAGGGAGAGAGAGAGAAACAGAAACTGAGGAGACAGAGAGAAACACAAACTGGCAAAGTGAGAGATACACACAAACTGAGGAATAGAGAGAGAGAGAAAAACAAACTGGCAAAGTGAGAGATACACACAAACTGAGGGATAGAGAGAGAGAGAAAAACAAATTGCGGGAGACAGAGAAACACTAACTAAGGGAGACAGAGAAACACAAACTAGGGGAGAGAGAGAGAAACAAACTGGGGGAGAGAGAGAGAAACACAAACTGGTGAGACCGAGAGAGAGAGACACAAACTGAGGGAGCAAGAGAAACACAAATTGGGAGGGAGAGCGAGAAATACAAAAGGGGGAGATAGAGAAACACAACTGAGGGAGAGAGAGAGAGAAAAAAACACAACCTGGGGGAGACAGGGAGAAACACAAACTTGGGAGAGAGAGAGAGACAAACACAAACTGGGGAGAGGGTGAGAAACACAAACTGGGGGAGCGAGAGAAACACAAACTGGGGAGAGAGAGAGACAAACACAAACTGGGGAGAGAGAGAGAAACACTAACTGGGGGAGACAGAAACACGAATTGAAGGAGAGAGAGAAACACAGACTGGGAAGAGAGGGTGAAACACAAACTGGGGAGAGAGATAGAGAAAAGCAAACTGGGGGAAAGAGAGAGAAACAGAAACTGGGGAGAGAGAGAAATACAAGCTGAGGGAGAGACCGAGAGAATGACAAACTGGGAGAGAGAGAGAAACACAAACTGGGGGAGAGAGAGAAACACAAACTGAGGGAGAGAGAGAGAAACACAAACTGGGGAGAGAGAGCAATAAACACAAACTGGGGAGAGAGCGAGAATCACAAATTGGAGAGAGCAAAAGAGAGAGAAACACAAACAAGGGAAGAGAGAGACACACAAACTGGGGGAGAGAGAGGGAAACACAAACTGGGGGAGAGAGTGAGAGAAATACAAACTGGGGAGAGAGAGAGAATCACAAACTGGAGAGAGAGAGAAAGAGAGAGAGAAACATAAACTGAGGGAGAGAGAGAGAAACACAACTGAAGGAGAGAGAGAGAAACACAAACTGGGGAGAGAGAGAAACACAAACCGGGGAAAGGTGGAGAAACACAAACTGAAGGAGAGAGAGAGCAACACAAACTGGGGGAGAAAGAGAAAAACAAACTGGGGCGACATAGAAACACAAACTGAGGAGAGAGGGAAACACAAACTGGGGAGAGGGAAACACAAGCTGGTGGAGAGACAGAAACACAAATTGGGGAGAGAGAGTGAAACACAAACGGGGAGAGAGAGAGAAGAACACAAACTGGAGAGAGAGAGATATACTATCTGGGAGAGAGAGAGAAATAACAACTGAGGGCGAGAGAGAAACACAAACTGAGGGAGAGAGAGAAACACAAATTGAGTGAGAGAGAGAGAAACACAAACTGGGGTGAAAGAGAGTGGAAAGCAAACTGAGGGAGAGAGAGAAACACAAATTGAGGGAGAGAGAAAGAAACACAAACTGGGGAGACAGAGTGAAAAGCAAACTGAGGGAGAGAGAGAGAGAGAGAAACACATACTGGGGAGAGAGAGAGAAACACAAATGGGGAGAGAAAAATAAAAACTGAGGGAGCGAGAGAGCGAAACACAAACAGGTGGAGAGAGAGAAACACAAACTCAGGGAGAGACAGCGAGAGAAAAACAAATTGCGGGAGAGAGAGAAACACAAGCTAGGGGAGAGAGAGAGAAACACAAACTGGGGAGAAAGAGAGAGAAACACAAACTGAAATAGAGAGGGAGGGAGAAACAAACTGGGGGCGAGAGAGAGACACACACAAACTGAGGGAGATGGAGAGAAACAAAGCTGGGGAGAAAGAGAGAGAGAAACACATACTGTGAAGAGTGAGAGAGAAACAGAAACTGGGGGGAGAGAGAGATACACAAACTGGGGGAGCGAAAGAAATACAAACTGAGGAGAGGGAGAGAAATACCAGCTGAGGGAGAGAGAGTGAAACACAAATCGGGGTGAGAGAGAAACACAATCTAGGGGGAGAGATGGAAACACAACTGGGGAGAGAGAGACACACAATAACTGGGGAAGAGAGAAAAACAATAACGGGAGAGATAGGGAGAAACATACTGGGGGAAAGAGAAGATCCGTAAACTAGGGGAGAGAGAGAGAAGCACAAACTGGGGGAGAGAGAGAAAAACACAAACTGAGGGAGAAAGAAACACAAACTGTGGAGAGAGAGAAACACAAACTGGGGGAGAGAGAGAAATACAAAATGGGGGAGAGAGGGAAACACAAACTGGTGGAGAGAGAGAAACACAAATTGGGGTGAGAGAGTGAAACACAAACTGAGGGAGAGAGAAATACAAATTGAGGGAGAGAGAGAGAAACACAAACCGAGGAGAGAGAGATATACAATCTGGGAGAGAGGGAGAGAAATACCAACTGAGTGAGAGAGAGTGAAACACAAACTGGGGAGGGAGAGAAACACAATCTGTGGGAGAGAGAGAGAAATACCAACTGAGGGTGACAGAGAAACACAACTGTGGAGAGAGAGAAACACAATCTGGGGGGAGAGAGAGAAATACCAACGGAGAGAGAGAGAGTAACACAAATGGAGAGCGAGAGAGAAACACAAACCGGGGAGAGACAGAGAAACACAAACTGGGGAGAAAAGAAAGAGAGAAACACAAACTCAGGAGAGAGAGAGAAACACAAACTGGGCTGAATGAGAAACACAAACTGGGGCGAGAGAGAGAAACACAAACTGAGGGAGAGAGAGAAATACAACTGAGGGAGAGAGAGAGAAACACAATCTGGGGGTGAGAGAATGAAACACAAACTTGGGAGAGAGAGAGAGAGGGAAACACTATCTGGGTAGGGAGTGAGAGAAACATACACTGGGGAGAGAGAGTAGAAACACAAACTGGGGAGAGTGAGAGAAACACAAACTGTGGAGAGAGAGAGAGAGAAACACAAACTGGGGAGAGCGAGAGAGAGAAACACAAACTGAGGGAGCGAGAGATACACAAATTGCGAGGGAGAGCGAGAAACACAAAAGGGGGGAGAGTGAAACACAACTGAGGGAGAGAGAGAGAGAAAAATAACACAACCTGGGGGAGACAGGGAGAAACACAAACTTGGGAGATAGAGAGAGACAAACACAAACTGGGGAGAGGGTGAGAAACACAAACTGGGGGAGAGAGAGAAACACAAACTGGGAAGAGAGAGAAACTCAAACTGGGGAGAGAGAGAGAGAGAGAAAAGCAAACTGGGGAAAGAGAGAGAAACAGAAACTGGGGAGCGAGAGAGAGAAATACAAACTGAGGGAGAGAGCGAGAGAAACACAAACTGGGGAGAGAGAGAGAAACACAAACTGGGGGAGAGAGAGAAACACAAACTGAGGGAGAGAGAGAGAAACACAAACTGAGGGAGAGAGAGAGAAACAAAAACTGGGGAGACAGAGAGTGAAAAGCAAACAGAGACAGAAAGAGAAATACATACTGGGGAGAGAGAGAAACACAAATGGGGAGAAAGAGAACTAAAAACTGAGGGAGAGAGAGCGAAACACAAACAGATGGAGAGAGAAGAACACAAACTCAGGGAAAGACAGAGAGAGAAAAACAAATTGAGGGAGAGAGAGAAACAAACTGAGGAGACAGAGAGAAACACAAACTGGCAGAGGGAGAGATACACACAAACTGAGGGATTGAGAGAGAGAGAGAAAAACAAATTGCGGGAGAGAGAGAAAGAGAAACTAAGGGAGACAGAGAGAAACACAAACTAGTGGAGAGAGAGCGAAACACAAACTGGGGAGAGAGAGTGAAACACAAACTGGCGAGAAAGAGACAGAAACACAAACTGAAATAGAGAGGGAGCGAGAGACAAACTGGGGGCGAGTGAGAGAGACACACAAACTGAGCGAGAGAGAGAGAAACAAAACTGGGGAGAAAGAGAGAGAGAAACACATACTGTGGAGAGCGAGAGAGAAACAGAAACTGGGCAGAAAGAGAGAGAAACACAAATTGAAAAAGAGAGGGTGCAAGAAACAAACTGGGGGCGCGAGAGCAACACACATAAACTGAGGGAGATAGAGAGAAACAAAACTGGGGAGAAAGAGAGAAACACATACTGTGAAGAGCGAGAGAGAAACAGAAACTGGGGGGAGCGAGAGATACACAAACTGGGGGAGGGACAGAAACACAAACTGAGGAGAGGGAGAGAAATACCAGCTGAGGGAGAGAGAGTGAAACACAAATCGGGGTGAGAGAGAAACACAATCTAGGGGGAGAGATGGAAACACAACTGGGGAGAGAGGGACACACATAAACTGGGGAAGAGAGAAAAACAACAACGTGAGAGATAGGGAGAAACAAACTGGGGGAGAGAGAAGAACCATAAACTAGGGGAGAGAGAGAGAAACACAAACTGGGGAGAGAGAGAAACAGAAACTGGGGGAGTTAGAGAAATACAAAATGGGGGAGAGAGGGAAACACAAACTGGGGGAGAGAGAGAAACACAAACGGGTGGAGAGAGAGAAGCACAAACTGGGGGAGAGAGAGAAACACAAACTGGTGGAGAGAGAGAAACACAAATTGGGGGAGAGAGAGAGAAACACAAACTGGGGAGAGAGAGATATACAATCTGTAAACTTTCATGCCAATAAAGCATTTGAACTGAACTGAACTGAAAACTGAATGAAACACAAACTGAGGGAGAGAGAAACACAAATTGAGGGAGAGAGAGAGAAACACAAACTGGGGAGAGAGAGATATACAATCTGGGAGAGAGAGAGATAAATACCAACTGAGGGAGAGAGAGTGAAACAGAAACTGGGAAGGGAGAGAAACACAATCTGTGGGAGGGAGAGAGAAATACCAACTGAGGGCGAGAGAGAAATGCAACTGCCTAGAGAGAGAAACACAATCTGGGGGGAGAGAGAGAAATACCAACTGAGGGAGAGAGAGAAACACAAACGAAGTGAGAGAGAGAAACACAAACTGGGGAGAGACAGAGAAACACAAACTGGGGAGCGAAGAAAGAGGGAATCACAAACTCAGGAGAGAGAGAGAGAAACACAAACTGGGCTGAATGAGAAACACAAACTGGGGGAGAGAGAGAGAAACACAAACTGAGGGAGCGAGAGATACACAAATTGGGAGAGCGAGAAACACAAAAGGGGGAGAGAGCAAAACACAACTGAGGGAGAGAGAGAGAGAAAAAAACACAACCTGGGGGAGACAGGGAGAAACAGAAATTGGGAGATAGAGAGAGAGAAACACAAACTGAAGGAGAGCGAGAGAGAGAAACACAAACCGGGAAGAGAGAGAAACACAAACTGGGGAAAGAGAGAGAGAAAAGCAAACTGGGGAAAGAGAGAGAAACAGAAACTGGGGAGAGAGAGAGAAATACAAACGAGTGAGAGAGCAAGAGAAACACAAACTGGGGAGAGAGAGAGAAACACAAACTGGGGGAGAGAGAGAAACACAAACTGGGGAGAGAGAAACACAAACTGAGGGAGAGAGAGAGAAACACAAACTGAGGGAGAGAGAGAAAAACAAATTGCGGGAGAGAAAGACAAACTAAGGGAGACAGAGAAACACAAACTAGGGGAGAGAGAGAGAAACACAAACTGAAATAGAGAGGGAGTGAGAAACAAACTGGGGGAGAGAGAGACACACACAAACTGAGGGAGAGAGAGAGAAACAAAACTGGGGAGAAAGAGAGAGAAATACATACTTTTCTGCCCTTACTGTGCTTTACAGCACTTTACTGCACTTTTACTGCAGTTGCTAAGTACCAAATAGCCACTAGGTGGCAGCACACAATGGGAATCGATCCAACTTACTCAAACCCCTGAATTAACTGGAAAACTAACATAAATTGCTACAGAGAGACAGCACACTCCCCGCTTGGTACAATTCCATTGTACCACTACAGATACAAAATAAACCTAAAGAAAACGTCCTTTGGCTGCAAACATACTCAGAATCCATTCTCTAGGTTTCTTCGGAAAGGAGGGCTACGATCTCCGAGACTGGCCTCAGAAACGCTTTGACAGTCCCCTCCTTGACAATCTTCACCTCCACCTTGCGGACCCTCTTGTCCCTGCTCGGCAGAGTTTTGACAACCAGTCCCACTGGCCATTCATTTCTGTGTGCTTGGCTGTCTTTCAGCAAGACAACATCTCTCACTTTGACATTTGGCTTGTCTTCTGTCCATTTCCTACGGCTCTGTAGGGTGGACAAATACTCTCCTCTCCATCTCTTCCAAAAAGTGTCTGCAAGACACTGGACTTGCTTCCACTGCTTCCTGTGCAGCTCAGCCATGTCAAAGTTTCCAGAGGGGGCTGAAATAGCACTCATCTTTTGAGTCAGGAGCATCATTGGGGTGAGGACTGCAGGCATGTCTGGGTCGGTGGACACCGGCACCAGGGGTCTTGCATTCATGATCACCATGACATCAGCCATGAGAGTGCTTAAGACGCCGTGTGTGAGATGAGTAGGTCCCGTCCGAAGCAGCATAGCATCCAGAATACGCCTGGCAACACCGATGAGCCTCTCCCATGAACCACCCATGTGGGATGAATGCGGGGGGTTAAACACCCACGTGCATCCTTTCTTTTGGAGGTAGCTTCCTACCACTGCATCATCCATGTGGATGTCCAACTCCTTACAGGCACCCACGAAGTTAGTCCCTCTGTCAGAGCGGAGAAGTTTGGCTGGACCACGGATTGAGAAAAACCTCCTCAGTGCATTGATAAAGCTGTCTGTTGACATGGATTCGATCAGCTCAATGTGCACAGCTCTGGTAGACATGCACGTAAAGAGCACCGCCCAGCACTTGCTGCCTGCACTACCTCCTCTTGTGCGACGCGTCATGATGGTCCATGGCCCAAAGACGTCAAGGCCCACGCTGGTGAATGGAGGCTCTGGAGTGAGTCTGTCAGCGGGCAAGTCTGCCATCTTTTGGTCCTCTAACCTCCCTCGTAGCTTGCGGCAGGTAACACACTTGTGGATAACGGAAGAAACCAGACGCTTGCTCCCGATTATCCAGTATCCGGCTGCTCGGATAGCTCCTTCTGTTATGTGTCATCCTTGGTGAGCCACTTGCTCATGATAGTATCTCACGAGTAGTGTGGCAATGTGATGGGTGCGCGGGATGATCAGAGGGTGCTTTTCTTCTCTTGACAAGTCTGCGGATGATATGCGCCCTCCGACCCGGAGCAAACCATCTTCATCTGTAACTGGGTTGAGCTTTTTAAGTGGGCTTTGCTTGGGGAATGTCTGTCCCTCTTCAAGACATTTGAATTCCTCCTTGAAGACATCATGCTGGACAGAGCGAATGATCACACCTTTGGCTTGTGAAAGCTCACTTGGGCTGGATACTTCTTTAGAACATTTCCATCCTTTGCGTTCTATGTTGTCCGAATTCCCCTTGAAGGATGCTGCTACATGAATGAGTCGGGCTGTGGTTCGGCAGTGTGTTCTCCAGCTTGAGAATCGCTCGAAGCGTTGTGAGCCCAACTGAGATTCTGAGGCTTTGGTGACCAGGGTCGTAACTTCAGGCCGAATCTCAGTATCAGCTTCAGGCTCCACAAGGGTGAAGGGATTGGACTCAGGAGTCTCCTCTGTGTTGACATTAGACAGGAAAGAGGGGCCCGAGAACCAACTGCTTTGCTGTAGGTGTGCTGCTGGTATAGACCTGGTAGCATGGTCTGCAGGGTTCAGGTCTGTGGAGACATAGCACCACTGGTCAGGGTGAGTGGATCATCTGATACGAGTCACCCGGTTGGAAACATACACATAAAACCTTCTTGTGGAGTTGTGGATGTAACCAAGTACAATCTTGCTGTCCGTGAAGAACTTGACGGTGCCCACATCGATGTCAATCTCGTCTCTGATCAACTCGTACAGTTGAACAGCCAACACAGCTGCACAAAGCTCGAGACGTGGAATGGTGTGGGCAGGCTGAGGGGCCAACTTGGACTTCCCCATAACGAATCCCACATGGTATTTCCCATCGGTGTCAGCTGCTCTCAAGTAGGCCACAGCTCCTATTGCTACTGTGGAAGCGTCTGAGAAGGTGCACAGCTCTCTTCTCTGTGTTGAAGACAGCGAGCCTGGAATGTAGCACCTCTCTATGTGCAGGCCTTCGAGAGCCTTCAAGGACTCCTTCCATAGGTTCCATTTTGCTTCTTTTTCTGGGAGGAGTGGAGCATCCCACTCACTCTGACCCGATGAGAGTTCCCGTACTAATGCTTTTCCTTGCATTGTTATGGGAGCTACGAACCCCGAAGGGTCGTACAAACTGTTGACTGTGGACGGGACGCCTCTCCGTGTGAATGGCCTTTCTTCACGGGACACCAGGAATGTGAAGCTGTCTGTTTCCAGGTTCCAGGAGAGCCCCAGGCTCCGTTGAAGGGGGAGAGGATCCACTCCAAGGTGCAAATCCTTCAGATCCTTGGCACGGTCCTCTGCAGGGAAGGCTTCCATCACCTGTCCACTGTTCGATGCTACCTTGTGTAGTCTCAGGTTGGACTCTGCCAACATCGCTCTGGTTCTTGTCAGGAGATCTATTGCTTCTTCAGGTGTGGTAACCGAGGTTAGACCATCGTCAACATAGAACTGTCTCTCAACAAAATGCTTCGCATCGGAGCCATATTCTTGCTCACCTTTCTGAGCGGCTCGCCTCGTGCAATAGATAGCCACAGCAGGTGAAGGGCTGTTTCCAAACACGTGGACCTTCATCCTGTACTCCACCACATTCTTGTTGATGTCGTTTTCCTCATGCCACAGGTAGCGGAGATAGTCCCTGTGGTCTTCTCGGATGACGAAGCAATAAAACATTTGCTGCACATCTGCTGTCAGGGCTACAGGTTCTTTCCTGAACCGCAGAAGAACTCCCAACAAGGTGTTGAGGAGTACATCGTTCAGAGATGCTCCTTTACATTCAGCATTTGAATCAAACACAACTCGTAACTGGTCTGGCTTTTGTGGGTGATACACACCAAATGTTGGCAGGTACCAGTGTTCTTTACCTTCTTCCAGAGGTGGAGCAGGCTCGGCTTGGTCGTTGTCCAGCATCTTCTGCATGAACTCTATGTAATGGCCCTTCATTTCTAGCCTTTTCTCCAGTGTTCTCCTGAGTGAGCAGAGGCGCTTCATAGCTTGTTCCCTGTTACTCGGAAGACGGCGTCTGGGAGAGTGAAATGGTAAGGGTGCCACCCAGCTGTGTCCATCGTCCTGGTAGACCTCCTCATCCATGATGGTTAGGAAAGCTTTGTCGTCCATGGATAGTGCTGGCTTGTCATCATCCTTGGACCTTTCAAACACTGAGCATCCTAGGCTGTCTGTGCTCACAGTGAGGCCTGCCTCTTCCTCACAGGCAGAGGAGGTTGACCTATGATGCTGCGTCATGCCATCGTAGTCTTCCTTTACCTGGATCCTGTTTAGGCATGGGCTGAGAAAGGATGTGCGACCGTTGTGCAACACGTTTGCTTTATAGACGTTGACACCCGCTGGTTTGTGGACTGTTCCCAGGCAGACTCCACCCACGAGGACCCATCCCAGGTCAAGCCGCTGCACATAAGGAGCATTGTGGGGCCCGTTGATTTGCTCACGCACCTTGTGCACCCTTAAGATGTCTCGTCCCAAGAGCAGGAGGATTGGAGCGTCCGGGTCCACAGCTGGAATCTTGTTGGCAACTGGCTGTAGGTGGGGCTGATGGCGTGCGACCTCTGGGGAGGGAATTTCCGTCCTATCGTCTGGCATCATGTCACACTCAATTAAGGTGAGGAAGGGAAGCTGTAGTTTCCCATCCATGGACTCGATCATGAAGTTCCCAACTCTCCTACCCGTAGTCTCTGTTGTCCCTGCACAGGTTTTTAGCGTGTACGGAGCTGCGCTGGCCTTGACTTCAAAGAGATTGAAGAATTCTGTCTTCGCTAGAGACTTGTTACTTTGCTCATCAAGCACTGCGTACATTTTGATTGCCTTCTCCTTTCTCCCTGCAGGATATGCTTTAACCAAGCAGATTTTGGAGCATGAGCGTGGGCTGCTTGCATTTCCACAAACCTCTGTACACTTGGAGGTGACTGAAGAAGATGTGCTTTCGCTTTGCTCCCCGCTATCCTCTTTGTCAACCGCAGCACTCTCGGTGGTTGAAGGAGGAGGACCTGGATGCAGGGCTGCGATGTGTTTTTCACTGTTGCACTCGAAGCACTTGATTGTCGCCTTGCAGTCTTTTGCCATGTGTATAGTCGACCCACAACACCTGAAGCAGATGCGATTCTCTTTCAGGTATGATTTGCGCTCATCAATAGGCTTGTCTCTAAAGCTTCGACACTTTTTGAGTGGGTGGGGCTTCTTGTGTATTGGACACTGGCGATCTGGGTCATCCACTTTATTCCCAGCAGAACTGGATTGGTTGACTGAGGGTTCGGCTGGAACATCTGTTTTGTGCATGCTCACAGAGGCTTTATTGCTGTACTTTGTGGGTTTCTCTGTTCTCGAAGGAGCGTAACTGCTGGAGGTGGAGAAAGTGAAACTTGGATCATTCCTCACCTTTGCCTGTTGTTGGACGAACCTAGAGAAGAGAGAGAAGGGGGGAAATGCAACTCCATTGTCCTCCTTGTACTTGGATCCCTTAGCTATCCATTTCTCTTGAAGGTTGTAGGGGAGCTTTTCCACTATTGGGTTTACCCCACGAGCTGTATCCAAATACGAGAGGCCGGTCAGGTAAACTTCTCCCTTGGCACACTCCAGTTCGAGGAGAATGTCGCCCAGTTCTCGGAGCTCGACATTATCTTTGTTGGTTAGCTTCGGAAAGTCCTCAATCTTCTTCAGCAGTGCATGTTCAATGACTTCTGGTGTCCCATAACAGTCTTTGAGACATTGCCAAACCAGGTTGAGGCCTGCTGTGGGATTGCGGACGTGCGCTGAGCGAATTCTCTTCGCCTGTTCTGACGACTCAGCTCTGAGCCACTTTGTCATCAAGTCTAGTTCTTCTCTGGCTGACAGATTCAAGTCCTTGGTGGTACTCAGGAAGGACGCTTTCCATGACCAATAATTTTCAGGACGGTCATCAAATTCTAGAAGGCCTGAACTTAACAATTCTCGGCGGATAAGGTACCTAGCGAGGTCTTGTGCACCTTGTGGCTCGGGTGAGGACTGCTTGGCTGGATTGGCTGAGTGCTGTGGAGGTCTCTGCAGGTAAGTCTTACTTGTTTCTTCTCCTTTAAGCTCAGTGTCTCCAAAAACAGGCTGTTTGTTACTGTGGTGAGTAGCTGGTTCTGCGTCGAGATACCTGGATGTTTCCTTGGAGAACAATTTGGAGTGTTGTTGGACATACTCACTTGTACGTTGCACTGGACTGAGGGGCTGTTCTAGAACATATGCTTCATGGCTGGGCTCCCCGCCTTCGTTCTCCTCACCTTCTTCATAAGCTGCGGCTTCAGCTTTAGCGGCAGCGACAGCTCTCTGGCTTTGGAGAATGTGGAGACTGGCGTCGAGGTCAGCTCTCTGCTTCATCACACTAGCTTCTTTTTCAGCGAAGGACAATTGAGCCTGGGCAGCTTTTGCCTTGGCACGTGCTTTGGCGGCTGCAGAAGCTGTCGATGACGACGGTCTGCTGGACCGCCGAGATGATCTAGAGGATGCTTTAGAGGACTGTGACTTGGCATCATTTGCTCGGAGAGGCTCATGCTTCTCGATTGGCTGGTCAACGTCCTCTATGGTATATTGTCTTCCTGAGCGTAGACTCATGGTAGCTGAGTGGTATCTTCTTGTGCTTGAGCCCGCTGTGCTGTTGTCTTTTTACTTTTCTGCCCTCGCAGCGCTTTCCTATGCAGAGCTAGACAGATAGCTAACAACTTGATATCTTCCCATAAAAATCACAAGGCTTGACTTTTCTTGTAAAGCTTTACTGAAAGATTCTTATTGTAAAACTGAAATACAACACAGAAATGGAAGCACACATTAGTATACAAGCGCATAACTGATATGCATACACATATTTAGGTATGCCTGAGCAACACAGTACATTTGGCTTGTAAATTACCAAACACGTGGAAACACAGCTTACTGTGAATATACATTTAGCAAACTGGAAGGCATTCTCTTTAAATTAGCCCTGTACATAGTGCATCAAAATACAGCTACTAGTTAACCAGCTAGACAGAGAGCGAGCACTTCACGACTAGCTGTGTAAGTTTGCTTACAGAGAAAAGTTACAAACTAAACATTTTCTGCAACATACAGTGTACACTAATCATCTATAACATTCTAAAGTAAACTACAGACCTACAGCGGCACATGCTCTGAGAAGTTGTATTGTTCCCATGCCTGAGTCTTGGATATTATTTGTCTGTAAGTACTTGAGAATGTTATAGATGATTAGTGTACACTGTATGTTGCAGAAAATGTTTAGTTTGTAACTTTTCTCTGTAAGCAAACTTACACAGCTAGTCGTGAAGTGCTCGCTCTCTGTCTAGCTGGTTAACTAGTAGCTGTACTTTGATGCACTATGTACAGGGCTAATTTAAAGAGAATGCCTTCCAGTTTGCTAAATGTATATTCACAGTAAGCTGTGTTTCCACGTGTTTGGTAATTTACATGCCAAATGTACTGTGTTGCTCAGGCGTACCTAAATTTGTGTATGCATATCAGTTATGCGCTTGTATACTAATGTGTGCTTCCATTTCTGTGTTGTATTTCAGTTTTACAATAAGAATCTTTCAGTAAAGCTTTACAAGAAAGGTCAAGCCTTGTGATTTTTATGGGAAGATATCAAGTTGTTAGCTATCTGTCTAGCTCTGCATAGGAAAGTGCTGTGAGGGCAGAAAACATACTGTGGAGAGCGAGAGAGAAACAGAAACTGGGGGAGAGAGAGATACACAAACTGGGGGAGGGAAAGAAACACAAACTGAGGAGAGGGAGAGAAATACCAGCTGAGGGAGAGAGAGTGAAACACAAATTGGGGTGAGAGAGAAACACAATCTAGGGGGAGAGATGGAAACACAACTGGGGAGAGAGAGACACACATAAACTGGGGAAGAGAGAAAAACAATACTGGGAGAGATAGGGAGAAACAAACTGGGGGAGAGAGAAGAACCATAAACTAGAGGAGAGAGTGAAAAACACAAACTGGGAGAGAGAGAGAAACACAAACTGAGGGAGAAAGAAACACAAACTGGGGAGAGAGAGAAACACAAACGGGGGGAGAGAGAGAAATACAAAATGGGGGAGAGAGGGAAACACAAACTGGGGAAGAGAGAAACACAAACTGGTGGAGAGAGAGAAATACAAATTGGGGCGAGAGAGTGAAACACAAACTGAGGGAGGGAGAAACACAAATTGAGTGAGAGAGAGAGAGAAACACAAACTAGGGAGAGAGTGATATACAATCTGGTAGAGAGAGAGAGAAATACCTACTGAGGGAGAGAGAGCGAAACACAAACAGGGGAGGGAGAGAAACACAATCTGTGGGAGAGAGAGAGAAATACCAACTGAGGGCGAGAGAGAAACACAACTGTGGAGAGAGAGAAACACAATCTGGGGGGAGAGAGAGAAATACCAACTGAGGGAGAGAGAGAAACACAAACGAAGAGAGAGAATCACAAACTGGGGAGGGTGAAAGAAACACAAACTGGGGAGAGAAGAAAGAGAGAAACACAAACTTGTGAGAGAGAGAGAAACACAAACTCGGCTGAAAGAGAAAAACAAACTGGGGGAGAGAGAGAGAAACACAAACTGTGGGAGAGAGAGAAATACAACTGAAGGAGAGAGAGAAACACAACCTGGGGGTGAGAGAATGAAACACAAACTTGGGAGAGAGAGAGAGGGAAACATTATCTGGGGAGGGAGTGAGAGAAACACACTGGGGAGAGAGAGTAGAAACACAAACTGTGGAGAGAGAGAGAGAGAGAGAGAGAGAGAGAGAGAAACACAAACTGGGGAGAGAGAGAAACACAAACTGAGGGAGCAAGAGAAACACAAATTGGGAGGGAGAGCGAGAAACACAAAAGGGGAGAGAGAGAAACACAACTGAGGGAGAGAGAGAGAGAAAAAACGCAACCTGGGGGAGACAGGGAGAAACACAAACTTGGGAGAGAGAGAGAGAGAGAGAGACAAACACAAACTGGGGAGAGGGTGAGAAAGACAAACTGGGGAAGAGAGAGAAACACAAACTGGGGAGAGAGAGAGACAAACACAAACTGGGGAGAGAGAAACACAAGCTGGGAAGAGAGTGAGAAACACAAACTGCAGAGAGAGAGAGAAAAGCAAACTGGGGAAAGAGAGAGAAACAGAAACACTGGGGGTGAGAGAATGAAACACAAACTTGGGAGAGAGAGAGGGGGAAACACTATCTGGGGAGGGAGTGAGAGAAACACACTGGGGAGAGAGAGTACAAACACAAACTGGGGAAGAGAGAGAAACAAAAACTGGGGAGAGAGAGAGACAAACACAAACTGGGGGAGAGAGAAACAGTAACTGGGGGAGAGAGAGAAACACAAACTGGGCAGAGAGAAACACAAACTGAAGGAGAGAGAGAGAAACACAAACTGGGAAGCGAGCGAGAAACACAAACTGTGGAGAGAGAGGGAGAAAAGCAAACTGGGGGAAAGAGAGAGAAACAGAAACTGGGGAGAGAGAGAGAGAAACAAACTGAGGGAGAGAGCGAGAGCAACACAAACTGGGGAGAGAGAAACACAAACTGGGGAAGAGAGATAAACACAAATTGAGAGAGAGAGAGAGAAACACAAACTGGGGAGACAGAGAGTGAAAAGCAAACTGAGGGAGAGAGAGAGAGAAACACACACTGGGGAGAGAGAGAGAGAAACACAAATGGGGAGAGAAATATAAAAACTGAGGGAGAGAGAGAGCGAAACACAAACAGGTGGAGAGAAACACAAACTCAGGGAGAGACAGAGAGAGAAAAACAAATTGCAGGAGAGAGAGAAACACAAACTAAGGGAGACAGAGAGAAACACAAACTAGGGGAGAGAGAGAAACACAAACTGGGGAGAAAGAGAGAGAAACACAAACTGAAATAGAGAGGGAGTGAGAAACAAACTGGGGGCGAGAGAGAGATACACAGTAGTGAAGTATGGGGCCCGCTAAATCACCAAAGCTACACTAAATGGGAAAAACACACAATAGAAGCCCTACATGCAGAATTCTGCCGAAGCATCCTTCGCACCCAAAGAAAAACGCCAACAAATGCATGCAGAGCCGAACTAGGCAGATACCCACTGATAATAAACATCCAAAAACGAGCACTAAACTTCCTAAATCACCTCAAATCTAGCTCCCCAGACACCCTTCATTTCAAAGCCTTTCAGACCCAAGAGCTAAACCCAGAAAAGAGTCCCCTGAGTCAGCTGCTACTGAAACTAAGTACTCAGCCGGACCCTGACCAGCCCCAGACCAACACAGCCGTCCAAACACCAATCCGAGTGAACCAAATCATTAAAAAATGCAAAGAAACCTACCTGGAACATTGGAACAAAATAACCGAAAGCCAAAGCAGATTAGAATGTTACCGGGCCCTAAAAAGAGAATATAAACTGGCAGACTACCTCACGACCATCAGAGACACAAAACAGAGACAGACCCTCACCAGGTACAGACTAAGCGACCACCAACTGGAAATTGAAAAAGGCAGATACAAGAAATCCTGGCAGCCTAGAGAGAATAGAATATGCGATCAATGTCTGGCTGGCGAGGTTGAAACAGAAATGCATTTCCTCCTAAAATGCGAAAAATTCAACACATCAAGAAACATATTATTCAACAAGCTAAGCCAAACAACCCCAGATTTCAAGGAATTGGATGATCTGTCAAAATTGAGATTAGTCCTAGGAGAAGGAGACAGACCATACCTTGGGGCTAAATATGTAACAACATGTCACAACCTGAGGACTGTTTAAAAGTAAGACTGTTTAAAATTAATATTGAACGTACCAAATGAAGTAGAAAGACTGTTTAAAATTAATATTGTTTAAAAGTAATATTGTATATACCCAACAAATGTCAAATCGATTGACACCTACAGAATGTTGGAAAACTGTACCTTTTTGCTATGTAAGCTTTGGCAATATGGTTCTCTGTAAACTTTCATGCCAATAAAGCATTTGAACTGAACTGAACTGAACTACACAAACTGAGGGAGAGAGAGAGAAACAAAACTGGGGAGAAAGAGAGAGAGAAACACATACTGTGAAGAGCAAGAGAGAAACAGAAACTGGGGGGAGGGAGAGATACACAAACTGAAGGAGGGAAAGAAACACAAACTGAGGAGAGGGAGAGAAATACCAGCTCAGGGAGAGAGCGTGAAACACAAATCGGGGTGAGAGAGAAACACAATCTAGGGGGAGAGGTGGAAACACAACTGGGGAGAGAGAGACACATTTGTACACATCACAACACAATTGCAAGCATTACCAATCCAAGATGGCGACATCTGGAGAACACATTTTGAAAACCTCTACAAAGACATCCCAATAAACGAAACAAACCCAAGTCAACATCAGGTCACAGAAAAACTCCACACATTAGAAGCAACAATCAAAGACAACCAAAACCCTCTCGACTCCCCAATCACATGGAAAGAAATGGCCACAAAAACAAAATCTCTCCACCTAAAGAAAGCCTGTGGCCCAGACAACATCAAAAATGAAATGCTCAAGTTCAGCAATATGGAGATGCAGGGTGCGGTACTCAAATTATTCAACATCATATTACGTTCAGGCTGTTTTCCCGATATCTGGTGCCAAGGACTAATCTCCCCCATATATAAAAGCGGAAACAAATCAGACCCAAATAACTACCGCGGCATCTGTGTCAACAGTTGTCTAGGGAAGTTATTCTGCAGTATTCTAAATAGTAGATTACTTGATTTTCTTAACAAACATAATATCCTCAGAAAAAACCAAATAGGCTTTCTTCCAAAACACCGCACCGCCGACCATATCTATACCCTTCACACCCTCATTGAAAAACATATACACCAAACAAAAAATGGGAAAATATTCGCCTGTTTCATCGACTTCAAGAAAGCCTTTGACTCTATATGGCACGAAGGGCTCTATTATAAACTTCTTCAATGTGGAATAGGGGGCAAAGTCTATGACCTTATTAAATCAATGTATCTGAAAAACAAATGCGGGGTCAAAATTGGAGACAAACGCACCGATTTCTTCACCCAGAGAAGAGGCGTCCGGCAGGGCTGCAATTTGAGCCCGACCCTGTTCAACATATACATAAATGAATTAGCAGACATGCTGGAGCAAAGCGAGTCACCAGGTCTCCGTCTCCTAGATGGAGAAGTGAAATCCCTGTTCTATGCGGACGACCTGGTTCTGCTGTCTCCCACAGAACAGGGATTACAGCAACAACTAGACCTACTCGACAAATACTGCCAAAATTGGGCTCTAACAGTAAATCTAAAGAAAACCAACATCATGATTTTTCAAAAAAGGCCCAGATGTCAGGAAAACAAATACCAGTTTACCCTCAGTGATATCACTATAGGACACACTATGAGCTACACCTACCTTGGTCTAACTATTACAGCATCAGGGAGCTTCAGCATAGCAGTGAATGCACTAAAAGAAAAAGCCCGAAGAGCCCTATATGCAATAAAAAGAAAATTCTACAACATCCAAATCCCAATCAAAATCTGGCTCAAAATATTTGACAGCATAATCCTGCCCATTGCACTGTACGGTAGTGAAGTATGGGGCCCGCTAAATCACCAAAGCTACACTAAATGGGAAAAACATACAATAGAAGCCCTACATGCAGAATTCTGCCGAAGCATCCTTCGCACCCAAAGGAAAACGCCAACAAATGCATGCAGAGCCGAACTAGGCAGATACCCACTGATAATAAACATCCAAAAACGAGCACTAAACTTCCTAAATCACCTCAAATCTAGCTCCCCAGACACCCTTCATTTCAAAGCCTTTCAGACCCAAGAGCTAAACCCAGAAAAGAGTCCCCTGAGTCAGCTGCTACGGAAACTAAGTACTCAGCCGGACCCTGACCAGCCCCAGACCAACACAGCCGCCCAAACACCAATCCGAGTGAACCAAATCATTAAAAAATGCAAAGAAACCTACCTGGAACATTGGAACAAAATAACCGAAAGCCAAAGCAGATTAGAATGTTACCGGGCCCTAAAAAGAGAATATAAACTGGCAGACTACCTCACGACCATCAGAGACACAAAACAGAGACAGACCCTCACCAGGTACAGACTAAGCGACCACCAACTGGAAATTGAAAAAGGCAGATACAAGAAATCCTGGCAGCCTAGAGAGAATAGAATATGCGATCAATGTCTGGCTGGCGAGGTTGAAACAGAAATGCATTTCCTCCTAAAATGCGAAAAATTCAACACATCAAGAAACATATTATTCAACAAGCTAAGCCAAACAACCCCAGATTTCAAGGAATTGGATGATCTGTCAAAATTGAGATTAGTCCTAGGAGAAGGAGACAGACCATACCTTGGGGCCAAATATGTAATAACATGTCACAACCTGAGGACTGTTTAAAATTAAGACTGTTTAAAATTAATATTGAACGTACCAAATGAAGTACAAAGACTGTTTAAAATTAATATTGTTTAAAAGTAATATTGTATGTACCCAACAAATGTCAAATCGATTGACACCTACAGAATGTTGGAAAACTGTACCTTTTTGCTATGTAAGCTTTGGCAATATGGTTCTCTGTAAACTTTCATGCCAATAAAGCATTTTAATTGGAATTGGAATTGGAATTGACACACATAAACTGGGGAAGAGAGAAAAAAAATAACGGGAGAGATAGGGACAAACAAACGGGGGAGAGAGAAGATCCATAAACTAGGGGAGAGAGAGAGAAACACAAACTAGGGGAGAGAGAGAAAAATACAAACTGAGGGAGAGAGCAACACAAACTGGGGGAAAGAGAGAAATACAAAATGGGGGAGAGAGGGAAACACAAACTGGGGGAGAGAGAGAAACACAAATTGGGGCGAGAGAGTGAAACACAAACTGAGGGAGAGAGAAACACAAATTGAGGGAGAGAGAGACAAACACAAATTGGGAGAGAGAGATATACAATCTGGGAGAGACAGAGAGAGAAATACCAACTGAGTGAGAGAGAGTGAAACACAAACTGGGGAGGGAGAGAAACACAATCTGTGGGAGAGAGAGAGAAATGCCAACGGAGGGCGAGAGAGAAACACAACTGTGGAGAGAGAGAAACACAATCTGGGGGGAGAGAGAGAAATACCAACTGAGAGAGAGAGAGAAACACAAACGAAGAGAGAGAGAGAAACACAAACTGAGGAGAGACAGAGAAACACAAACTGGGGAGAGAAGAAAGAGAGAAACACAAACTCAAGAGAGAGAGAGAAACACAAACTGGGCTGAATGAGAAACACAAACTGGGGGAAAGAGGGAGAAACACAAACTGAGGGAGAGAGAGAAATACAACTGAGGGAGAGAGAGAGAAACACAACCTGGGGGTGAGAGAATGAAACACAAACTTGGGAGAGAGAGAGAGATGGAAACACTGTCTGGGTAGGGAGTGAGAGAAACACGCACTGGGGAGAGAGAGTAGAAACACAAACTGGGGAGAGCAAGAGAAACACAAACTGTGGAGAGAGAGAGAGAGAGAAACACAAACTGGGGAGAGTGAGAGAGAGAAACACAAACGGAGGCAGCGAGATACACACAAATTGCGAGGGAGAGCAAGAAACACAAAAGGGGGAGAGAGTGAAACACAACTGAGGGAGAGAGAGAGAGAAAAAAAACACAACCTGGAGGAGACAGGGAGAAACACAAACTTGGGAGACAGAGAGAGACAAACACAAACTGGGGAGAGGGTGAGAAACACAAACTGTGGGAGAGAGAGAAACACAAACTGAGGGAGAGAGAGAGAGAAACACAAACTGGGGAGACAGAGAGTGAAAAGCAAACAGAGAGAGAAAGAGAAACACATACTGGGGAGAGAGAGAGAGAAACACAAATGGGGAGAAAGCGAAATAAAAACTGAGGGAGAGAGAGCGAAACAGAAATAGATGGAGAGAGAAGAAGACAAACTCAGGGAGAGACAGAGAGAGAAAAACAAATTGAAGGTGAGAGAGAAACAAACTGAGGAGACAGAGAGAAACACAAACTGGCGGAGGGACAGATACACACAAACTGAGGGATAGAGAGAGAGAGAGAAAAACAAATTGCGGGAGAGAGAGAAAGACAAACTAAGGGAGACAGAGAGAAACACAAACTGGGGAGAGAGAGAGAAACACAAACTGGGGGAGAGAGAGAGAAACACAAACTGGGGAGAAAGAGGGAGAAACACAAACTGAAATAGAGAGGGAGCGAGAAACAAACTGGGGAGAAAGAGGGAGAAACACAAACTGAAATAGAGAGGGAGCGAGAAACAAACTGGGGACGAGAGACAGAGACACACAAACTGAGGGAGAGAGAGAGAAACAAAACTGGGGAGAAAGAGAGAGAGAAACACATACTGTGCAGAGCAAGAGAGAAACAGAAACTGTGGGGAGAGAGAGATACACAAACTGGGGGAGGGAAAGAAACACAAACTGAGGAGAGGGAGAGAAATACCAGCTGAGGGAGAGAGAGTGAAACACAAATCAGGGTGAGAGAGACACACAATCTAGGGGGAGAGATGGAAACACAACTGGGGAGAGAGAGACACACATAAACTGGGGAAGAGAGAAAAACAATAACGGGAGAGATAGGGACAAACAAACTGGGGGAAAGAGAAGAACCGTAAACTAGAGGAGAGAGAGAGAAACACTAACTGGGAGAGAGAGAGAGAAACACCAACTGAGGGAGAAAGAAAGTCAAACTGGGGAGAGAGCGAAACACAAACAGGTGGAGAGAGAGAAACGCAAACTAGGGGAGAGAGAGAGAAACATAAACTGGGGTAGAGAGAAACAGAAACTGTGGGAGAGAGAGAGAAACACAAACTGAAATAGAGAGGGAGCAAGAAACAAACTGGGGGCGAGAGAGAGACATACATAAACTGAGGGAGAGAGAGAGAAACAAAACTGGGGAGAATGAGAGAAACACATACTGTGAAGAGCGAGAGATAAACAGAAACTGGGGGTAGAGAGAGATGCACAAACTGGGGGAGGGAAAGAAACACAAACTGAGGAGAGGGAGAGATATACCAGCTGAGGAAGAGAGAGTGAAACACAAATCGGGATGGGAGAGAAACACAATCTAGGGGGAGAGATGGAAACACAACTGGGGAGACAGAGACACACATAAACTGGGGAAGAGAGAAAAACAATAATGGGAGAGATAGGGAGAAACAAACTGGGGGAGAGAGAAGATCCATAAACTAGGGGAGAGAGAGAGAAACACAAACTGGGGAGAGAGAGAAACACAACTGTGGAGAGAGAAACACAATCTGTGGGGAGAGAGAGAAATACCAACTGAGTGAGAGAGAGAAACACAAACGAAGAGAGAGGGAGAAACACAAACTGGGGAGAGACAGAGAAACACAAACTGGGGAGAGAAGAAAGAGAGAAACACAAACTCAGGAGAGAGAGAGAAACACAAACTGGGCTGAATGAGAAACACAAACTGGGGGAGAGAGGGAGAAACACAAACTGAGGGAGAGAGAGAAATACAACTGAGGGAGAGAGAGAGAAACACAACCTGGGGGTGAGAGAATAAAACACAAACTTGGGAGAGAGAGAGAGATGGAAAAACTGTCTGGGTAGGGAGTGAGAGAAACACGCACTGGGGAGAGAGAGTAGAAACACAAACTGGGGAGAGCAAGAGAAACACAAACTGTGGAGAGAGAGAGAGAGAGAAACACAAACTGGGGAGAGCGAGAGAGAGAAACACAAACGGAGGGAGCGAGATACACACAAATTGCGAGGGAGAGCAAGAAACACCAAAGGGGGAGAGAGTGAAACACAACTGAGGGAGAGAGAGAGAGAAAAAAAACACAACCTGGGGGAGACAGGGAGAAACACAAACTTGGGAGACAGAGAGAGACAAACACAAACTGGGGAGAGGGTGAGAAACACAAACTGGGGGAGAGAGAGAAACACAAACTGAGGGAGAGAGAGAGAAACACAAACTGAGGGAGAGAGAGAGAAACACAAACTGGGGAGACAGAGAGTGAAAAGCAAACAGAGAGAGAAAGAGAAACACATACTGAGGAGAGAGAGAGAGAAACACAAATTGGGAGAAAGCGAAATAAAAACTGAGGGAGAGAGAGCGAAACAGGAACAGATGGAGAGAGAGAAACACAAACTCAGGGAGAGACAGAGAGAAAAACAAATTGAGGGAGAGAGAGAAACACAAACTGAGGAGACAGAGAAACACAAACTGGGGAGCGAGAGAGAAACACAAACTGAGGGAGAGAGAGAGAAACACAAACTGAGGGAGAGAGAGAGAAACACAACCTGGGGAGACAGAGAGTGAAAAGCAAACTGAGAGAGTGAAAGAGAAACACATACTGGGGAAAGAGAGAGAAACACAAATGGGGAGAAAGTGAAATAAAAACTGAGGGAGAGAGAGCAAAACACAAACAGATGGAGAGAGAAGAACACAAACTCAGGGAGAGACAGAGAGAGAAAAACAAATTGAAGGAGAGAGAGAAACAAACTGAGGAGACAGAGAGAAACACAAACTGGCAGAGGGACAGATACACACAAACTGAGGGATAGAGAGAGAGAGAGAAAAACAAATTGCGGGAGAGAGAGAAAGACAAACTAAGGGAGACAGAGAGAAACACAAACTGGGGAGAGAGAGAGAAACACAAACTGGGGGAGAGAGAGAGAAACACAAACTGGGGAGAAAGAGGGAGAAACACAAACTGAAATAGAGAGGGAGCGAGAAACAAACTGGGGAGAAAGGGGGAGAAACACAAACTGAAATAGAGAGGGAGCGAGAAACAAACTGGGGACGAGAGACAGAGACACACAAACTGAGGGAGAGAGAGAGAAACAAAACTGGGGAGAAAGAGAGAGAGAAACACATACTGTGCAGAGCAAGAGAGAAACAGAAACTGGGGGGAGAGAGAGATACACAAACTGGGGGAGGGAAAGAAACACAAACTGAGGAGAGCGAGAGAAATACCAGCTGAGGGAGAGAGAGTGAAACACAAATCAGGGTCAGAGAGACACACAATCTAGGGGGAGAGATGGAAACACAACTGGGGAGAGAGAGACACACATAAACTGGGGAAGAGAGAAAAACAATAACGGGAGAGATAGGGAGAAACAAACTGGGGGAAAGAGAAGAACCGTAAACTAGAGGAGAGAGAGAGAAACACTAACTGGGAGAGAGAGAGAGAAACACCAACTGAGGGAGAAAGAAACTCAAACTGGGGAGAGAGCGAAACACAAACAGGTGGAGAGAGAGAAACACAAACTAGGGGAGAGAGAGAGAAACACAAACTGGGGGAGAGAGAAACAGAAACTGAGGGAGAGAGAGAGAAACACAAACTGAGGGAGAGAGAGAGAAACACAAACTGGGGAGACAGAGAGTGAAAAGCAAACAGAGAGAGAAAGAGAAACACATACTGAGGAGAGAGAGAGAGAAACACAAATGGGGAGAAAGCGAAATAAAAACTGAGGGAGAGAGAGTGAAACAGAAACAGATGGAGAGAGAGAAACACAAACTCAGGGAGAGACAGAGAGAAAAACAAATTGAGGGAGAGAGAGAAACACAAACTGAGGAGACAGAGAAACACAAACTGGGGAGCGAGAGAGAAACACAAACTGAGGGAGAGAGAGAGAAACACAAACCGAGGGAGAGAGAGAGAAACACAACCTGGGGAGACAGAGAGTGAAAAGCAAACTGAGAGAGTGAAAGAGAAACACATACTGGGGAGAGAGAGAGAAACACAAATGGGGAGAAAGTGAAATGAAAACTGAGGGAGAGAGAGCGAAACACAAACAGATGGAGAGAGAAGAACACAAACTCAGGGAGAGACAGAGAGAGAAAAACAAATTGAAGGAGAGAGAGAAACAAACTGAGGAGACAGAGAGAAACACAAACTGGCAGAGGGACAGATACACACAAACTGAGGGATAGAGAGAGAGAGAGAAAAACAAATTGCGGGAGAGAGAGAAAGACAAAACTAAGGGAGACAGAGAGAAACACAACCTGGGGAGAGAGAGAGAGAGAGAAACACAAACTGGGGAGAGCGAGAGAGAGAAACACAAACGGAGGGAGCGAGATACACACAAATTGCGAGGGAGAGCAAGAAACACAAAAGGGGGAGAGAGTGAAACACAACTGAGGGAGAGAGAGAGAGAAAAAAAACACAACCTGGGGGAGACAGGGAGAAACACAAACTTGGGAGACAGAGAGAGACAAACACAAACTGGGGAGAGGGTGAGAAACACAAACTGGGGGAGAGAGAGAAACACAAACTGAGGGAGAGAGAGAGAAACACAAACTGAGGGAGAGAGAGAGAAACACAAACTGGGGAGACAGAGAGTGAAAAGCAAACAGAGAGAGAAAGAGAAACACATACTGAGGAGAGAGAGAGAAACACAAATGGGGAGAAAGCGAAATAAAAACTGAGGGAGAGAGAACGAAACAGGAACAGATGGAGAGAGAGAAACACAAACTCAGGGAGAGACAGAGAGAAAAACAAATTGAGGGAGAGAGAGAAACACAAACTGAGGAGACAGAGAAACACAAACTGGGGAGAGAGAGAGAAACACAAACTGAGATAGAGAGAGAGAAACACAAACTGAGGGAGAGAGAGAGAAACACAACCTGGGGAGACAGAGAGTGAAAAGCAAACTGAGAGAGTGAAAGAGAAACACATACTGGGGAGAGAGAAAGAAACACAAATGGGGAGAAAGTGAAATAAAAACTGAGGGAGAGAGAGCGAAACACAAACAGATGGAGAGAGAAAAACACAAACTCAGGGAGAGACAGAGAGAGAAAAACAAATTGAAGGAGAGAGAGAAACAAACTGAGGAGACAGAGAGAAACACAAACTGGCAGAGGGACAGATACACACAAACTGAGGGATAAAGAGAGAGAGAGAAAAACAAATTGTGGGAGAGAGAGAAAGACAAACTAAGGGAGACAGAGAGAAACACAAACTGGGGAGAGAGAGAGAAACACAAACTGGGGGAGAGAGAGAGAAACACAAACTGGGGAGAACGAGGGAGAAACACAAACTGAAATAGAGAGGGAGCAAGAAACAAACTGGGGATGAGAGACAGAGACACACAAACTGAGGGAGAGAGAGAGAAACAAAACTGGGGAGAAAGAGAGAGAGAAACACATACTGTGCAGAGCAAGAGAGAAACAGAAACTGGGGGGAGAGAGAGATACAGAGAAGAGGCGTCCGGCAGGGCTGCAATTTGAGCCCGACCCTGTTCAACATATACATAAATGAATTAGCAGACATGCTGGAGCAAAGCGAGTCACCAGGTCTCCGTCTCCTGGATGGAGAAGTGAAGTCCCTGTTCTATGCGGACGACCTGGTTCTGCTGTCTCCCACAGAACAGGGATTACAGCAACAACTAGACCTACTCGACAAATACTGCCAAAATTGGGCTCTAACAGTAAATCTAAAGAAAACCAACATCATGATTTTTCAGAAAAGACCCAGATGTCAGGAAAACAAATACCAGTTTACCCTCAGTGATACCACTATAGGACACACTATGAGCTACACCTACCTTGGTCTAACTATTACAGCATCAGGGAGCTTCAGCATAGCAGTGAATGCACTAAAAGAAAAAGCCCGAAGAGCCCTATATGCAATAAAAAGAAAATTCTACAACATCCAAATCCCAATCAAAATCTGGCTCAAAATATTTGACAGCATAATCCTGCCCATTGCACTGTACGGTAGTGAAGTATGGGGCCCGCTAAATCACCAAAGCTACACTAAATGGGAAAAACACACAATAGAAGCCCTACATGCAGAATTCTGCTGAAGCATCCTTCGCACCCAAAGAAAGACGCCAACAAATGCATGCAGAGCCGAACTAGGCAGATACCCACTGATAATAAACATCCAAAAACGAGCACTAAACTTCCTAAATCACCTCAAATCTAGCTCCCCAGACACCCTTCATTTCAAAGCCTTTCAGACCCAAGAGCTAAACCCAGAAAAGAGTCCCCTGAGTCAGCTGCTACTGAAACTAAGTACTCAGCCGGACCCTGACCAGCCCCAGACCAACACAGCCGTCCAAACACCAATCCGAGTGAACCAAATCATTAAAAAATGCAAAGAAACCTACCTGGAACATTGGAACAAAATAACCGAAAGCCAAAGCAGATTAGAATGTTACCGGGCCCTAAAAAGAGAATATAAACTGGCAGACTACCTCACGACCATCAGAGACACAAAACAGAGACAGACCCTCACCAGGTACAGACTAAGCGACCACCAACTGGAAATTGAAAAAGGCAGATACAAGAAATCCTGGCAGCCTAGAGAGAATAGAATATGCGATCAATGTCTGGCTGGCGAGGTTGAAACAGAAATGCATTTCCTCCTAAAATGCGAAAAATTCAACACATCAAGAAACATATTATTCAACAAGCTAAGCCAAACAACCCCAGATTTCAAGGAATTGGATGATCTGTCAAAATTGAGATTAGTCCTAGGAGAAGGAGACAGACCATACCTTGGGGCCAAATATGTAACAACATGTCACAACCTGAGGACTGTTTAAAAGTAAGACTGTTTAAAATTAATATTGAACGTACCAAATGAAGTAGAAAGACTGTTTAAAATTAATATTGTTTAAAAGTAATATTGTATGTACCCAACAAATGTCAAATCGATTGACACCTACAGAATGTTGGAAAACTGTACCTTTTTGCTATGTAAGCTTTGGCAATATGGTTCTCTGTAAACTTTCATGCCAATAAAGCATTTGAACTGAACTGAACTGAACTGATACACAAACTGGGGGAGGGAAAGAAACACAAACTGAGGAGAGGGAGAGAAATACCAGCTGAGGGAGAGAGAGTGAAACACAAATCGGGATGAGAGAGAAACACAATCTAGGGGGAGAGATGGAAACACAACTGGGGAGAGAGAGACACACATAAACTGGGGAAGAGAGAAAAACAATAACGGGAGAGATAGGGAGAAACAAACTGGGGGAAAGAGAAGAACTGTAAACTAGAGGAGAGAGAGAGAAACACTAACTGGGAGAGAGAGAGAGAAACACCAACTGTGGGAGAAAGAAACTCAAACTGGGGAGAGAGCGAAACACAAACAGGTGGAGAGAGAGAAACACAAACTAGGGGAGAGAGAGAGAAACACAAACTGGGGGAGAGAGAAACAGAAACTGTGGGAGAGAGAGAGAAACACAAACTGAAATAGAGACGGACCAAGAAACAAACTAAGGGCCAGAGAGAGACATACATAAACTGAGGGAGAGAGAGAGAAACAAAACTGGGGAGAATGAGAGAAACACATACTGTGAAGAGCGAGAGAGAAACAGAAACTGGGGGGAGAGAGAGATGCACAAACTGGGGGAGGGAAAGAAACACAAACTGAGGAGAGGGAGAGAAATAGCAGCTGAGGGAGAGAGAGTGAAACACAAATCGGGATGAGAGAGAAACACATTCTAGGGGGAGAGATGGAAACACAACTGGGGAGACAGGGACACACATAAACTGGGGAAGAGAGAAAAACAATAATGGGAGAGATAGGGAGAAACAAACTGGGGGGGAGAGAAGATCCATAAACTAGGGGAGAGAGAGAGAAACACAAACTGGGGGAGAGAGAGAAACACAACTGTGGAGAGAGAGAAACACAATCTGTGGGGAGAGAGAGAAATACCAACTGAGAGAGAGAGAGAAACACAAACGAAGAGAGAGGGAGAAACACAAACTGGGGAGAGAGAGAGAAACACAAACTGGGCTGAATGAGAAACACAAGCTGGGGGAGAGAGGGAGAAACACAAACTGAGGGAGAGAGAGAAATACAACTGAGGGAGAGAGAGAGAAACACAACCTGGGGGTGAGAGAATGAAACACAAACTTGGGAGAGCGAGAGAGATGGAAACACTGTCCGGGTAGGGAGTGAGAGAAACACGCACTGGGGAGAGAGAGTAGAAACACAAACTGGGGAGAGCAAGAGAAACACAAACTGTGGAGAGAGAGAGAGAGAGAGAAACACAAACTGGGGAGAGCGAGAGAGAGAAACACAAACGGAGGGAGCGAGATACACACAAATTGCGAGGGAGAGCAAGAAACACCAAAGGGGGAGAGAGTGAAACACAACTGAGGGAGAGAGAGAGAGAAAAAAAACACAACCTGGGGGAGACAGGGAGAAACACAAACTTGGGAGACAGAGAGAGACAAACATAAACTGGGGAGAGGGTGAGAAACACAAACTGGGGGAGAGAGAGAAACACAAACTGAGGGAGAGAAAGAGAAACACAAACTGAGGGAGAGAGAGAGAAACACAAACTGGGGAGGCAGAGAGTGAAAAGCAAACAGAGAGAGAAAGAGAAACACATACTGAGGAGAGAGAGAGAGAAACACAAATGGGGAGAAAGCGAAATAAAAACTGAGGGAGAGAGAGCGAAACAGAAACAGATGGAGAGAGAGAAACACAAACTCAGGGAGAGACAGAGAGAAAAACAAATTGAGGGAGAGAGAGAAACACAAACTGAGGAGACAGAGAAACACAAACTGGGGAGCGAGAGAGAAACACAAACTGAGGGAGAGAGAGAGAAACACAAACTGAGGGAGAGAGAGAGAAACACAACCTGGGGAGACAGAGAGTGAAAAGCAAACTGAGAGAGTGAAAGAGAAACACATACTGGGGAGAGAGAGAGAAACACAAATGGGGAGAAAGTGAAATAAAAACTGAGGGAGAGAGAGTGAAACACAAACAGATGGAGAGAGAAGAACACAAACTTAGGGAGAGACAGAGAGAGAAAAACAAATTGAAGGAGAGAGAGAAACAAACTGAGGAGACAGAGAGAAACACAAACTGGCAGAGGGACAGATACACACAAACTGAGGGATAGAGAGAGAGAGAGAAAAACAAATTGCGGGAGAGAGAGAAAGACAAACTAAGGGAGACAGAGAGAAACACAAACTGGGGAGAGAGAGAGAAACACAAACTGGGGGAGAGAGAGAGAAACACAAACTGGGGAGAAAGAGGGAGAAACACAAACTGAAATAGAGAGGGAGCGAGAAACAAACTGGGGAGAAAGGGGGAGAAACACAAACTGAAATAGAGAGGGAGCGAGAAACAAACTGGGGACGAGAGACAGAGACACACAAACTGAGGGAGAGAGAGAGAAACAAAACTGGGGAGAAAGAGAGAGAGAAACACATACTGTGCAGAGCAAGAGAGAAACAGAAACTGGGGGGAGAGAGAGATACACAAACTGGGGGAGGGAAAGAAACACAAACTGAGGAGAGGGAGAGAAATACCAGCTGAGGGAGAGAGAGTGAAACACAAATCAGGGTGAGAGAGACACACAATCTAGGGGGAGAGATGGAACCACAACTGGGGAGAGAGAGACACACATAAACTGGGGAAGAGAGAAAAACAATAACGGGAGAGATAGGGAGAAACAAACTGGGGGAAAGAGAAGAACCGTAAACTAGCGGAGAGAGAGAGAAACACTAACTGGGAGAGAGAGAGAGAAACACCAACTGAGGGAGAAAGAAACTCAAACTGGGGAGAGAGCGAAACACAAACAGGTGGAGAGAGAGAAACACAAACTAGGGGAGAGAGAGAGAAACACAAACTGGGGGAGAGAGAAACAGAAACTGTGGGAGAGAGAGAGAAACACAAACTGAAATAGAGAGGGACCAAGAAACAAACTGGGGGCGAGAGAGAGACATACATAAACTGAGGGAGAGAGAGAGAAACAAAACTGGGGAGAATGAGAGAAACACATACTGTGAAGAGCGAGAGATAAACAGAAACTGGGGGGAGAGAGAGATGCACAAACTGGGGGAGGGAAAGAAACACAAACTGAGGAGAGGGAGAGAAATACCAGCTGAGGGAGAGAGAGTGAAACACAAATCGGGATGAGAGAGAAACACAATCTAGGGGGAGAGATGGAAACACAACTAGGGAGACAGAGACACACATAAACTGGGGAAGAGAGAAAAACAATAATGGGAGAGATAGGGAGAAACAAACTGGGGGGTAGAGAAGATCCATAAACTAGGGGAGAGAGAGAGAAACACAAACTGGGGGAGTGAGAGAAACACAACTGTGGAGAGAGAGAAACACAATCTGTGGGGAGAGAGAGAAATACCAACTGAGAGAGAGAGAGAAATACAAACGAAGAGAGAGGGAGAAACACAAACTGGGGAGAGACAGAGAAACACAAACTGGGGAGAGAAGAAAGAGAGAAACACAAACTCAGGAGAGAGAGAGAAACAAAAACTGGGCTGAATGAGAAACACAAACTGGGGGAGAGAGGGAGAAACACAAACTTAGGGAGAGAGAGAAACACAACTGAGGGAGAGAGAGAGAAACACAACCTGGGGGTGAGAGAATGAAACACAAACTTAGGAGAGAGAGAGAGATGGAAACACTGTCTGGGTAGGGAGTGAGAGAAACACGCACTGGGGAGAGAGAGTAGAAACACAAACTGGGGAGAGCAAGAGAAACACAAACTGTGGAGAGAAAGAGAGAGAGAGAAACACAATCTGGGGAGAGCAAGAGAGAAACACAAATGGAGGGAGCGAGATACACACAAATTGCGAGGGAGAGCAAGAAACACAAAAGGGGGAGAGAGTGAAACACAACTGAGGGAGAGAGAGAGAGAAAAAAAACACAACCTGGGGGAGACAGGGAGAAACACAAACTTGGGAGACAGAGAGAGACAAACACAAACTGGGGAGAGGGTGAGAAACACAAACTGGGGGAGAGAGAGAAACACAAACTGAGGGAGAGAGAGAGAAACACAAACTGAGGGAGAGAGAGAGAAACACAAACTAGGGAGACAGAGAGTGAAAAGCAAACAATGAGAGAAAGAGAAACACATACTGGGGAGAGAGAGAGAGAAACACAAATGGGGAGAAAGTGAAATAAAAACTGAGGAAGAGAGAGCGAAACAGAAACAGATTGAGAGAGAGAGAAACACAAACTGAGGGAGAGAGAGAGAAACACAACCTGGGGAGACAGAGAGTGAAAAGCAAACTGAGAGAGTGAAAGAGAAACACATACTGGGGAGAGAGAGAGAAACACAAATGGGGAGAAAGTGAAATAAAAACTGAGGGAGAGAGAGCGAAACACAAACAGATGGAGAGAGAAGAACACAAACTCAGGGAGAGACAGAGAGAGAACAACAAATTGAAGGAGAGAGAGAAACAAACTGAGGAGACAGAGAGAAACACAAACTGGCGGAGGGACAGATACACACAAACTGAGGGATAGAGAGAGAGAGAGAAAAACAAATTGCGGGAGAGAGAGAAAGACAATCTAAGGGAGACAGAGAGAAACACAAACTAGGGGAGAGAGAGAGAGAAACACAAACTGAAATAGAGATGGAGCAAGAAACAAACTGGGGGCGAGAGAGAGACATACATAAACTGAGGGAGAGAGAGAGAAACAAAACTGGGGAGAATGAGAGAAACACATACTGTGAAGAGCGAGAGAGAAACAGAAACTGGGGGAGAGAGAGATACACAAACTGGGGGAGGGAAAGAAACACAAACTGAGGAGAGGGAGAGAAATACCAGCTGAGGGAGAGAGAGTGAAACACAAATCGGGATGAGAGAGAAACACAATCTAGGGGGAGAGATGGAAACACAACTGGGGAGACAGAGACACACATAAACTGGGGAAGAGAGAAAAACAATAACGGGAGAGATAGGGAAAAACAAACTGGGGGAGAGAGAAGATCCGAAAACTAGGGGAGAGAGAGAGAAACACAAACTGGGGGAGAGAGAGAAAAACACAAACTGAGGGAGAGAGAAACACAAACTGGGGAGAGAGAGAAACACAAACTTGGGGAGATAGAGAAATACAAAATGGGGGAGAGAGGGAAACACAAACTGGGGGAGAGAGAGAAACACAAACTGGTGGCGATAGAGAAATACAAATTGGGGAGAGAGAGTGAAACACACACTGAGGGAGGGAGAAACACAAATTGAGGGAGAGAGAGAGAAACACAAACTGGGGAGAGAGAGATATACAATCTGGGAGAGAGAGAGAGAAATACCAACTGAGGGAGAGAGAGTGAAACAGAAACTGGGAAGGGAGAGAAACACAAACTGTGGGAGAGAGAGAGAAATACCAACTGAGGGCGAGAGAGAAACGCAACTGCCGAGAGAGAATCACAAACTGGGGAGGGTGAGAGAAACACAAATGAAGTGAGAGCGAGAAACACAAACTGGGGAGAGACAGAGAAACATAAACTGGGGAGAGAAGAAAGAGAGAAACACAAACTCGGGAGAGAGAGAGAAACACAAACTGGGCTGAATGAGAAACACAAACTGGGGGCGAGAGAGAGAAACACAAGCTGAGGGACGGAGAGATACACATATTGGGAGAGCGAGAAACATAAAAGGGGGAGAGAGTGAAACACAACTGAGGGAGAGAGAGAGAGAGAAAAAACACAACCTGGGAGAGACAGGGAGAAACAGAAATTGGGAGATAGAGAGAGACAAACACAAACTGGGGAGAGGGTGAGAACCACAAACTGGGGGAGAGAGACAGAGAAACACAAACTGAAGGAGAGCAAGAGAGAGAAAAACAAATTGAGGAAGAGAGAGAAACACAAACTGAGGAGACAGAGAGAAACACAACCTGGCAGAGGGAGAGATACACACAAACTGAGGGATAGAGAGAGAGAGAGAAAAACAAATTGCGGGAGAGAGAGAAAGACAAACTAAGGGAGACAGAGGGAAACACAAACTAGGGGAGAGAGAGCAAAACACAAACTGGGGAGAAAGAGAGAGAAACACAAACTGAAATAGAGAGGGAGCGAGAAACAAACTGGGGGCGAGAGAGAGACACACACAAACTGAGGGATAGAGAGAGAGAAACAAAACTGGGGAGAAAGAGAGAGAGAAACACATACTGTGGAGAGCAACAGAGAAACAGAAACTGGGGGGAGAGAGAGATACACAAACTGGGGGAGGGAAAGAAACACAAACTGAGTAGAGGGAGAGAAATACCAGCTGAGGGAGAGAGAGTGAAACACAAATCGAGGTGAGAGAAAAACACAATCTAGGGGGAGAGATGGAAACACAACTGGGGAGAGAGAGACACACATAAACTGGGGAAGAGAGAAAAACAATACTGGGAGAGATAGGGAGAAACAAACTGGGGGAGAGAGAAGAACCATAAACTAGAGGAGAGAGAGAAAAACACAAACTGGGAGAGAGAGAGAGAGAGAAACACAAACTGGGAGAGAGGGAGAAACACAAACTGAGGGAGAAAGAAACACAAACTGGGGAGAGAGAGAAACACAAATGGGGGAGAGAGAGAAATACAAAATGGGGGAGAGAGGGAAACACAAACTGGAGGAGAGAGAAACACAAACTGGTGGAGAGAGAGAAATACAAATTGGGGCGAGAGAGTGAAACACAAACTGAGGGAGAGAGAAACACAAATTGAGGGAGAGAGAGAGAAACACAAACTGGGGAGAGAGAGATATACAATCTGGGCGAGAGAGAGAGAGAGAAATACCTACTGAGGGAGAGAGAGCGAAACACAAACTGTGGAGGGAGAGAAACACAATCTGTGGGAGAGATAGCGAAATACCAACTGAGGGCGAGAGAGAAACACAACTGTGGAGAGAGAGAAACACAATCTGGGGGGAGAGAGAGAAATATCAACTGAGGGAGAGAGAGAAACACAAACGAAGAGAGAGAATCACAAACTGGGGAGGGTGAGAGAAACACAAACTGGGGAGAGAAGAAAGAGATAAACACAAACTCGTGAGAGAGAGAGAAACACAAACTGGGCTGAAAGAGAAACACAAACTGGGGGAGAGAGAGAAATACAACTGAAGGAGAGAGAGAAACACAACCTGGGGGTGAGAGAATGAAACACAAACTTGGGAGAGAGAGAGAGAGGGAAACATTATCTGGGGAGGGAGTGAGATAAACACACTGGGGAGAGCGAGTAGAAACACAAACTGTGGAGAGAGAGAGAGAAACACAAACTGAGGGAGCGAGAGAGAGAAACACAAACTGAGGGAGCGAGAGAAACACAAATTGGGAGGGAGAGTGAGAAACACAAATTGGGAGGGAGAGCGAGAAACTCAAAAGGGGAGAGAGAGAAACACAACTGAGGGAGAGAGAGAGAGAAAAAACACAACCTGGGAGAGAGAGAGGGAGACAAACAGAAACTGGGGAGAGGGTGAGAAACACAAACTGGGGAAGAGAGAGAAACACAAACTGGGGAGAGAGAGAGACAAACACAAACTGGGGAGAGAGAGAGAAACACTAACAGGGGGAGAGAGAGAAACACGAACTGGGGGTGAGAGAGAAACACAAACTGGGGAGAGAGAGAAACACAAACTGAAGGAGAGAGAGATAGAAACACAAACTGCGGAGAGAGAGAGAAAAGCAAACTGGGGGAAAGAGAGAGAAACAGAAACACTGGGGGTGAGAGAATGAACACAAACTTGGGAGAGAGGGGGAAACACTATCTGGGGAGGGAGTGAGAGAAACACACTGGGGAGAGAGAGTAGAAACACAAACTGGGGAGAGCGAGAGAAAAACAAACTGTGGAGAGGGAGAGAGAGAAACACAAATTGGAGAGAGAGAGAAACACAAACTGAGGGAGCGAGGGAAACACAAATTGGGAGGAAGAGCGAGAAACACAAAAGGAGGATAGAGTGAAACACAACTGAGGGAGATAGAGAGAGAAAAACACAACCTGGGGGAGACAGGGAGAAACACAAACTTGGGAGAGAGAGAGAGACAAACACAACTGGGGAGAGGGTGAGAAACACAAACTGGGGAAGAGAGAATCACAAACTGGAGAGAGAGCGAGAAACACAAACTGGGGGAGAGAGAGAAACACAACTGAGGGAGAGAGAGAGAAACACAAACTGGGGAGAGAGAGAAACACAAACCGGGGAAAGATGGATAAACACAAACTGAAGGAGAGAGAGAGAGAAACACAAATGGGGGAGAGAGAGAAACAGAACTCAGGGAGAGAGAAACACAAACTGGGGTAGAGAGAAACACAAACCGGGGAAAGATGGAGAAACACAAACTGAAGGAGAGAGAGAGAGTAACACAAACTGGGGAGAGAGAGAGAAACAAAAACTGGGTGAGAGAGAGAAACACAAACTGGGGGAGAGAGAGAAACACAAACTGGGGGAGAGAGAGAAATACAAACTGGGGAGAGAGAGAAACACAACTGAGGGAGAGAGAGAGAAACACAAACGGGGGGAGAGAGAGAAATACAAAATGGGGGAGAGAGGGAAACACAAACTGGGGAGGGAGAAACACAAACTGGTGCAGAGAGAGAAATACAAATTGGGGCAAGAGAGTGAAACACAAACTGAGGGAGAGGGAGAGAAACACTAACTGGGGGAGAGAGAGAGAAACACAAACTGGGCAGAGAGAAACACAAACTGAAGGAGAGAGAGAGAAACACAAACTGGGAAGTGAGTGAGAAACACAAACTGTAGAGAGAGAGAGAGAAAAGCAAACTGGGGGAAAGAGAGAGAAACAGAAACTGGGGAGAGAGAGAGAAAAACAAAACTGACGGAGAGAGCAAGAGAAACACAAACTGGGGAGAGAGAAACACAAACTGGGGGAGAGAGAGAAACACAAACTGAGGGAGAGAGCAACACAAACTGGGGGAGAGAGAGAGATAAACACAAACTGGGGAGAGGGAGGCACACAAACTGGGGGAGAGAGAGAGAATCAGAAACTGGGGAGAGAGAGAGACAAACACAAACTAGGGGAGAGAGAGAGAAACATTAACTGGGGGAGAGAGAGAAACACAAACTGGGGAGAGAGAGAAACACAAACTGGGGAGAGAGAGAAACACAAACTGGGGAGAGAGAGAAACACAAACTGAAGGAGAGAGGGAGAAACACAAACTGGGAAGAGAGCGAGAAACACAAACTGCGGAGAGAGAGAGAAAAGCAAACTGGGGGAAAGAGAGAGAAACAGAAACACTGGGGGTGAGAGAATGAAACACAAACTTGGGAGAGGGAGAGGGGGAAACACTATCTGGGGAGGGAGTGAGAGAAACACACTGGGGAGAGAGAGTAGAAACACAAACTGGGGAGAGCGAGAGAAACACAAACTGTGGAGAGAGAGAGAGAGAGAGAGAAACATTAACTGGTGGAGAGAGAGAGAAACACAAACTGAGGAGAGGGAGAGAAATACCAGCTCAGGGAGAGAGAGTGAAACACAAATTGGGGTGAGAGAGAAACACAATCTAGGGGCAGAGATGGAAACACAACTGGGGAGACAGAGACACACATAAACTGGGGAAGAGAGAAAAACAATAACGGGAGAGATAGGGAGAAACAAACTGAGGGTGAGAGAAGAACCGTAAACTAGGGGAGAGAGAGAGAGAAACACAAACTGGGGGAGAGAGAGAAAAACACAAACTGAGGGACAAAGAAACACAAACTGGGGAGAGAGAGAAACACAAACTGGGGGAGAGAGAGAAACACAAACTGGGGGAGAGAGAGAAATACAAAATGGGGGAGAGAGGGAAACACAAACTGGGGGAGAGAGAGAAACACAAACTGCTGGAGAGAGAGAAACACAAATTGGGGAGAGAGAGTGAAACACAAACTGAGGGAGAGAGAAACACAAATTGAGGGAGAGAGAGAGAAACACAAACTGGGGAGAAGAGAAACACAATCTGGGGGGAGAGAGAGAAATACCAACTGAGGGAGAGAGAGACACACAAACAAAGTGAGAGAGAGAAACACAAACTGGGGAGAGACAGAGAAACACAAACTGGGGAGAGAAGAAAGAGGGAAACACAAACTCGGGAGAGAGAGAGAAACACAAACTGGGCTGAATGAGGAACACAAACTGGGGGAGAGAGAGAGAAACACAATGAGGGAGCGAGAGATACACAAATTGGGTGAGCGAGAAACATAAAAGGGGGAGAGAGTGAAACACAACTGAGGGAGAGAGAGAGAGAAAAAAACACAACCTGGGGGAGACAGGGAGAAACAGAAATTGGGAGATAGAGAGAGACAAACACAAACTGGGGAGAGGGGGAGAAACACAAACTGGGGGAGAGAGAGAAACACAAACTGGGGAGAGAGAGAGAGAAACACAAACTGAAGGAGAGCGAGAGAGAGAAACACAAACTGGGAAGAGAGAGAAACGCAAACTGGGGAGCGAGAGAGAGAAAAGCAAACTGGGGAGAGAGAGAGAAACAGAAACTGGGGAGTGAGCGAGAAATACAAACTGAGGGAGAGAGCAAGAGAAACACAAACTGGGGAGAGAAAGAGAAACACAAACTGGGGAGAGAGAGAAACACAAACTGAGGGAGGGAGATAGTGTGAGGGTGCCAGTCAGTTCCTTCTGTAACCTCTAGATGGCACCTTCACTTGTTTGTTTTCTTGCCCTTTGTTAATTGTTCCTTGCTTCCTGTGTTAATGCTTAACGGCCTGTTAGCTGTTCATGGGTTGCACCTGGTTTTCTTGGTATATAAGTTCTATGGTTGTTTCACTCCTTGCTCAGTCCTAACCGGGGAATCTGGGGACTAGCCGCCGTTCTGTGGCTCCTGGCTTTAACTAGCTGGGTGCCATGGTTCTCTCGAGTTCTGTTTTTTAAGATGTATTCTCGAGCTTTGTATTTAAGATGTAACTAACTTTGTGTCCTTGTTTCTTAGTCTTGATAAGGTGCTGGGCTGGACTGGCATGTTGCCATGCTGGTGCTTGTCTTGAGCTCTTGAGAAGCCCGTTACCCCGCGGCAGCCCTTCGTGATAGCTTGTCTCGAGTCACGTCTCGGCAAGCTGGTTGCGCTTGTGGTAAGCTTATCCCAGCTCATTATGGACAAGTATGATGCCTCATGGAAGCTGTCCTGAGTCCCTATTCTTGACTAGCCATTTTGTAACTTGTCTCGAGTTCTATGTATAGTGTTCTTCTCTCGAGTTCTATGTGTTATGTGGTTTCCTGTCTCAAGTTCTTACGTATGCTGTTGTGTTCTTGTATGAATCTAGTTATGTGTGAATCTAGTTAAGTAATGAATAAAGTACTGTTCCTTAAGATTGTATACCTGCCTCTAGCCTGGTTTCTGCACTTGGGTCCAGAACCTACCTTGCCCGGCGAGCACGGCCCCGTATCTACACGGCCCCGTGGCTCCCCAACCCTGACAGAGAGAAACACAAACTGAGGGAGAGAGAGAGAAACACAAACTGAGGGAGACAGAGAGTGAAAAGCAAACTGAGAGAGAGAAAGAGAAACACATACTGGGGATGATGTGCCATAATAAATCCGAGACTCGATGTTAGCGAAACAAAACAAGGCTTTTATTGACTTAGAAGGTAACACACAGGGGAGCATGTAGCTTCCATCCAGAGGTCTGCCATACTGGATGTGCTGCAGGCTGGGCCAGCTTACATAGGAGCCAGGTATGGGCGGAGCCCTACACACAGTACAATACAATGGAAATGAAACTGAAACCAACCACAGTCACAGGCAGAGAAATACTGATGAGTGATGAATGGAATATTTCATCACATTCACCCCTTCTACAGATTTAGTCTGTTCGGGGGTTTGATAGTCCTCTGCGACCGACGTGGCTGCTGTGGTGCCACGGGTGTCGGCTGGGTGTCCCCGGTGGCCTCCTGGGTCTCTGCCGGGGGTGCCGCCAGGGTTGTTGAAGGGGTAGTTGGTGGGGGTACCGTTGGTCGATGTTCTTCCGGGGGTGATGAAAGAGTAGTGGGTGGGTAAGAGTTGCTGTGGTCGTTGTTGCTGCTGTTGTCGTGGTTGTTGTCGTTACCGGCTGGGGCAACGTCTTTTATGGACACGGTGTCCTCCCTTCCGTCGGCATGCCGGACATACGCGTATTGGGGGTTGGCGTGGAGTAGGTGCACTGACTCCACGAGAGGGTCCGTCTTGTGGCCCCTCACATGCCTTCGCACGAATACCGGACCTGGGGTGGAGAGCCATGACGGCATGGATACGCCTGAGGTGGATTTCCGGGGAAAGACAAACATTCGCTCATGAGGCGTGGCATTAGTGGCAGTACACAATAGCGACTGTATCGAATGGAGCACATCTGGGAGGACTTCCTGCCAGCGGGAGATAGGGAGGCCTTTGGTCCTTAGAGCTAGAGTGACTGCTTTCCATACTGTCCCGTTCTCTCGCTCCACTTGACCGTTACCCCGGGGGTTGTAGCTGGTGGTACGGCTCGTGGCGATCCCCCTGGACAGCATGTACTGGCGTAGCTCTTCACTCATGAAGGACGCCCCCCTATCCGTATGGATGTAGCTCGGCATACCGAACAGGCAGAACAGGCTGTTGAGGCATTTAATGACCGTGGCGCTGGTCATGTCTGGGCAGGGGAAGGCGAATGGGAACTGGGAGTATTCGTCCACAATGTTCAGGAAGTAAACATTGCGGTCGACGGACGGGAGGGGGCCCTTGAAATCTAAGCTGAGCCGCTCAAAGGGCTGTGTAGCTTTGATTAAGTGGGCTCTATCTGGGCGCTGGAACCGAGGCTTGCACTCAGCGCAAGTGTGACAGTTCCTGGTCAGGGACCGAACTTCCTCAATCGAGTAGGGTAAGTTGCGGGACTTTATGAAGTGGAACAGCCGCGTGACCCCTGGGTGGCAGAGGTCATTGTGGAGGGTCTGTAGCCGATCCCCGGTGGCGCTGGCACACATCCCTCGTGAGAGGGCGTCGGGGGATTCGTTAAGGGCCCCTGGCCGGTAAATGATGTCATAATCGAAGGTGGAGAGCTCGATCCGCCACCTAAGAATCTTATCATTTTTAATCTTCCCCCTCTGTTTATTATTGAACATAAACGCTACCGACCGCTGGTCGGTAAGCAGGGTGAAGCATTTGCCGGCTAGGTAGTGGCGCCAGTGGCGCACTGCCTCCACGATGGCTTGGGCCTCCTTTTCTACGGAGGAGTGTCTGATCTCGGGCCCTTGGAGGGTCCTCGAGAAGAAAGCTACGGGCCGCCCTACCTGGTTGAGGGTGGCCGCCAAGGCAAAGTCAGACGCATCACTTTCCACTTGAAAGGGAGTGTTCTCGTCCACTGCCTGTAGCGTGGCCCGCTCAATATCCTGCTTAATGCTTTTGAAGGCAGCATGGGCCTCAGCAGAGAGCGGAAAAGAGGATGCTTTCAAGAGGGGGCGGGCTTTGTCGGAGTAGTTGGGGACCCATTGGGAATAATAAGAAAATAACCCCAGGCACCTTTTCAGGGCTTTGGGAGTGTTGGGCAGGGGCAGCTCCCGTAGGGGGCGCAATCGGTCGGGGTCTGGTCCGATTTCCCCATTCTCCACCACGCTGCCTAGTATGCAGAGGCGTGTGGTGTTGTAAACGCACTTGTCCTCGTTGTAGGTGAGGTTGAGTTTTTGTGCGGTTTTCAGGAATCTCTCGAGGTTCGAGTCGTGATCCTGCTGGTTGTGACCGCAGATGGTGACGTTGTCGAGGTAGGGGAAGGTTGCCTGCAAGTGGTGGTCATCGACCATGCGGTCCATCTCCCTCTGGAAGACCGAGACCCCATTCGTCACCCCAAAGGGGACTCTGAGGAATTGGTAGAGGCGTCCGTTCGCCTCGAAGGCGGTGTACGGGCGGTCCTCTGGTCTGATAGGGAGCTGGTGGTACGCTGACTTGAGGTCGATGGTGGAGAACACCCGGTATTGGGCGATTTGGTTCACCATTTCTGATATGCGGGGTAGCGGGTAGGTGTCTAGTTGGGTGTACTTGTTGATCGTTTGGCTATAGTCGATCACCATCCGTTTCTTCTCGCTACCCCTTACCACCACCACTTGGGCGCGCCACGGGCTATTGCTGCGTTCAATAATGCGCTCTTTCAGGAGCCTGTCTACCTCGGTCGCGATAAACCGCCTGTCCTCCCAGCTGTACCTCCTGCTTTTGGTCGCTATTGGCCGGCAGTTAGGGGTAAGGTTCGCGAATAGCGAAGGCGGCTTTACCTTCAGGGTAGCCAGACCACACACTGTGAGGGGCGGCTGGGACCCACCGTAATTGAGCGTGATGCTTTGGTGGTAGCACTGGAAATCCAGGCCCAAGATCATGCTCGCACATAGATTCTTCATGATTAATACTTTAAAATTATCGTATACAGTTCCGTTAACAGACAATTGTACCGTGCAGTAACCCATAATGGTCGATGTCTGGGTTTTATCAGCCATGGAGATGGTACCCCGAGTAGGGACCACCTTTAGGGAGAGTTGTTGTACCAGTTCAGGGTGGATAAAACTCTCCGTGCTTCCACTGTCAATTAAACATTTAACCCTGCACCCGTTTACCTCGATGTCCACCATTGATTTGGATAGCGGGTGCGGCCTGGTCTGGTCCACTGTGACCGATGCCACTGTAGGGCCCTGATCGAGACAAGATGGCATCCACGCTGTCTGCTCACAAGATGGCGGACCCCACGAGGTCGGGCAAGATGGCGTCCAAGATGGCCGCTCCCACGGCGCACACGCGGCGGTGGCGGGTTTTGGTTTTCCGGCGGGGTTCCCTCTGCACACCTTCCCGAAGTGCCCCTTCTTACCGCACTTAAAGCAGGTGGTGCCTTTCGCCGGGCACAGGTTTCTGGTGTGCTTCGGCTGCCCGCAGAAGTAGCAGTTGGGTCCCCGATGCGTCGCGGCTGTCGTAGGGCTTCTGGGGGGAGAGTGGAGCCCCAACGGTGTCGGGCTGCCGGGCGGGAAAGATGCCTTCCAAGATGGCGGCGCCCTTGGTGCACACGTGCCGGCGTGGACGGCGCGGGCTGAAGAGTAGGCGTCCGAGTTTCTCTGGGCCACATCCGGGGATCATGCTGTGACCGCAGCCTGTTTCAGGTCCAATCCCGTTTTTTCCAGCAGTCTCTGCCGGATGTAAGTGGAGCTGAGGCCTGTGATAAAGGCATCGTGAACAAGTTCGTCAGTGTACACTGCGGCTTTTACATCTTGGCACTTGCAGTCTTTGCCAAGCGTTTTCAGGGTGCCTAGGAACTCCTCCACCGATTCCCCAGGTCGAGTAGCGAGCAGGTGCCTAGCATACACCTCATTCGTAGGCTGCTGGTAATGCGCCTTTAAGATGTCACAGGCGGCCGGGTACATGTCGGCGTCTTGGATGAGGGGGTAAACCCGGTGGCTTACCCAATTCCGCAGAATTCCGAGTTTCATACTCGCAGCGTCCGTAGCGTCTTTGACGGCTGCGGAATTGTCCAGGAAGAATTCCATACACATAAACCAGTGTCCGAAGCGTGCCGATGCGTCCGAAGCATGCTGGTCCAAATCCAAACGTTCGGGTTTCAAGAGTTGATCCATTGTGTTGAAAATTAAGTCAATAAAATTGATGTGCCTCAATAAATCCGAGACTCAATGTTAGCGAAACAGAACAAGGCTTTTATTGACTTAGAAGGTAACACACAGAGGAGCATGTATCTTCCATCCAGAGGTCTGCCGTACTGGATGTGCTGCAGGCTTGGCCAGCTTACATAGGAGCCAGGTATGGGCGGAGCCCTACACACAGTACAATACAATGGAAATGAAACTGAAACCAACCACAGTCACAGGCAGAGAAATACTGATGAGTGATGAATGGAATATTTCATCACAGGGGAGAAAGAGAGAAACACAAATGGGGAGAAAGAGAAATAAAAACTGAGGGAGAGAGAGCGAAACACAAACAGAGGGAGCGAGAAGAACACAAACTCAGGGGGAGACAGAGAGAGAAAAACAAATTACGGGAGAGAGAGAAAGACAAACTAAGGGAGACAGAGAGAAACACAAACTAGGGGAGAGAGAGCGAAACACAAACTGGGGAGAAAGAGAGAGAAACACAAACTGAAATAGAGAGGGAGCGAGAAACAAACTGGGGGAGAGAGACACACACACAAACTGAGGGAGAGAGAGAGAGAGAAACACATACCGTGGAGAGCAAGAGAGAAACAGAAACTGGGGAGAGAGAGAGATACACAAACTGGGGGAGGGAAAGAAACACAAACTGAGGAGAGGGCAAGAAATACCAGCTGAGGCAGAGAGAGTGAAACACAAATCAGGGTGAGAGAGAAACACAATCTACGGGGAGAGATGGAAACACAACTGGGTAGAGAGAGACACACATAAACTGGGGAAGAGAGAAAAACAATATTGGGAGAGATAGGGAGAAACAAACTGGGGGAGAGAGAAGATCCGTAAACTAGGGGAGAGAGAGAGAAACACAAACTGGGAGAGAGAGAGAAACACAAACTGAGGGAGAAAGAAACACAAACTGGGGAGAGAGAGAAACACAAACTAGGGGAGAGAGAGAAATACAAAATGGGGGAGAGAGGGAAACACAAACTGGGGGAGAGAGAGAAACACAAACTGGTGGAGAGAGAGAAACACAAATTGGGGAGAGAGAGTGAAACACAAACTGAGGGAGAGAGAAACACAAATTGAGGGAGAGAGAGAGAAACACAAACTGGGGAGAGAGAGAAACACAATTTGGGGGGAGAGAGAGAAATACCAACTGAGGGAGAGAGAAACACCAACGAAGTGAGAGAGTGAAACACAAACTGGGGAGAGACAGAGAAACACAAACTGGGGAGAGAAGAAAGAGGGAAGCACAAACTCGGGAGAGAGAGAGAAACACAAACTGGGCTGAATGAGGAACACAAACTGGGGAGAGAGAGAGAAACACAAACTGAGGGAGCGAGAGATACACAAATTGGGAGAGCGAGAAACATAAAAGGGGGAGAGAGTGAAACACAACTGAGGGAGAGAGAGAGAGAAAAAAAACACAACCTGGGGGAGACAGGGAGAAACAGAAATTGGGAGATCGAGAGAGACAAACACAAACTGGGGAGAGGGGGAGAAACACAAACTGGGGGAGAGAGAGAAACACAAACTGGGGAGAGAGAGAGAAACACAAACTGAAGGAGAGCGAGAGAGAGAAACACAAACTGGGAAGAGAGAGAAACGCAAACTGGGGAGAGAGAGAGAGAAAAGCAAACTGGGGAAAGAGAGAGAAACAGAAACTGGGGAGAGAGAGAAAAATAGAAACTGAAGGAGAGAGCGAGAGAAACACAAACTGGGGAGAGAGAGAGAAACACAAACTGGGGAGAGAGAGAAACACAAACTGAGGGAGAGAGAGAGAAACACAAACTGAGGGAGAGAGGGAGAAACACAAACTGAGGGAGACAGAGAGTGAAAAGCAAACTGAGAGAGAGAGATATACAATCTGGGAGAGGGAGAGAGAAATACCAACTGAGGGAGAGAGTGAAATACAAACTGGGGAGGGAGAGAAACACAATCTGTGGGAGAGAGAGAGAAATACATACTGAGGGCGAGAGAGAAACACAACTGCGGAGAGAGAGAAACACAATCTGGGGGGAGAGAGAGAAATACCAACTGAGGGAGGGAGCAAAACACAAACGAAGAGAGAGGGAGAAACACAAACTGGGGAGAGAGAGAGAAACACAAACTGGGGAGAGAAGAAAGAGAGAAACACAAACTCAGGAGAGAGAGAAACACAAACTGGGCTGAAATAGAAACACAAACTGGGGGAGAGAGAGAGAAACACAAACTGAGGGAGAGAGAGAAATACAACTGAGTGAGAAAGAGAGAAACACAACTTGGGGGTGAGAGAATGAAACATAAATTTGGGAGAGAGAGAGAGGGAAACACTATCTGGGGAGGGAGTGAGAGAAACACACATATGGGAGAGAGAGTAGAAACACAAACTGGGGAGAGCGAGAGAAACACAAACTATGGAAACAGAGAGAGAGAGAGAGAAAAAAACACAAACTGGGGAGAACGAGAGAGATAAACACAAACTGAGGGAGCGAGAGAAACACAAATTGGGAGGGAGAGCGAGAAACACAAAAGGGAGAGAGAGAAACACAACTGAGGGAGAGAGAGAGAGAAAAACACAACCTGGGGAGATGGAGAAACACAAACTTGGGAGATAGAGAGAGACAAACACAAACTGGGGCGAGGATGAGAAACACAAACTGGGGGAGAGAGAGAAACACAAACTGGGGAGAGAGTGAGAGAAACACAAACTGGGGGAGAGAAACACTAACGGGAGAGAGAGAGAAACACAAACTGGGGAGAGAGAGAGATAAACACAAACTGGGGGAGAGAGAGAGAAACACTTACTGGGGGAGAGAGAGAAGCACAAACTGGGGAGAGAGAAACACAAACTGAAGAAGAGAGAGAGAGAGAAACACAAACTGGGAAAAGAGAGAGAAACACAAACTGGAGAGAGAGAGAGAGAAAAGCAAATGGGGAAAGAGAGAGAAACAGAAACTGGGGAGAGAGAGAAATACAAACTGAGGGAGAGAGCGAGAGAAACACAAACTGGGGATAGAGAGAGAAACACAAACTGGGGGAACAAGAGAAACACAAACTGAGGGAGAGAGAGAGAAAGACAAACTGGGGGAGAGAGAGAGCTAAACACAAACTGGGAAGAGAGAGAATCACAAACTGGAGAGAGAGTAGAAAGAGAGAGAAACACAAACAAGGGAAGAGAGAGACACACAAACTGGGGAGAGAGAGAATCACAAACTGGAGAGGGAAACACAAACTGGGGGAGAGAGGGAGAGAGAGAAACACAAACTAGGGGAGAGAGTGAGAGAAATACAAACTGGGGAGAGAGAGAATCACAAACTGGAGAGAGAGAGAGAGAAACACAAACTGAGGGAGAGAGAGAAACACAAACTGAGGGAGCGAGAGAAACACAACTGAGGGAGAGAGAGAAACACAACTGAGGGAGAGAGAGAGAAACACAAACTGAGGGAGAGAGAGAAACACAACTGAGGGAGAGAGAGAGAAACACAAACTGAGGGAGAGAGAGAAACACAACTGAGGGAGAGAGAGAGGAAGACAACCTGGGGGTGAGAGAATGAAACACTAATTTGGGAGAGAGAGGGAAACACTATCTGGGGAGGGAGTGAGAGAAACACACACTGGGGAGAGAGGGTAGAAACACAAACTGGGGAGAGAGAAAAAAACACAAACTGAGGGAGAGAGAGAAACACAAATTGGGGAGAGAGAGAGAATCACAAACTGGAGAGAGAAAGAGAGAGAGAAACACAAACAAGGGGAGAGAGAGACACACAAACTGGGGGGAGAGAGAATCACAAACTGGAGAGAGAGGGAAATACAAACTGGGAGAGAGAGGGAGAGAGAGAAGCACAAACTAGGGGAGAGAGTGAGAGAAATACAAACTGGAGAGAGAGAGAAAGAGAGAGAGAAACATAAACTAGGGGAGATAGAGAGACACAAACTGGGGGGGAGAGAGAGAAACACAAACTGGGGGAGAGAGAGAAACACAAACTGGGGGGGAGAGGGAGAAAGAGAAACACAAACTAGGGGAGAGAGAGAAACACAAACTACGGGAGAGAGAGTAACACAAACTGGGAGACAGAGAGAGAATCACAAACTGGAGAGAGAGAAAGAGAGAGAGAAACACAAACTAGGGGAGAGAGAGAGAGAAACACAAACTGAGGGAGAAGCGAGCAACACAAACTGGGGGAGAGAGAAAAACACAAACTAGAGAGAGAGAGGGAAATACAAACTGGGAGAGAGAGGGAGAGAGAGAAGCACAAACTAGGGGAGAGAGTGAGAGAAATACAAACAGGAGAGAGAGAGTGAAACACAAACCAGGGGAGATAGAGAAACACAAACTGGGGAAGAGAGAGAAGCACAAACTGGGGGAGAGAGAGAATCACAAACTGGAGAGAGAAACACAAACTGGGGGAGAGAGAGAATCACAAACTGGGGAGAGAGTGAAACACAAACTGGGGAGAAAGGGAGAGAGAGAAACACAAACTAGGGGAGAGAGGGAAACACAAACTGGGGAGAGAGAGAAACACAAACTGGGGAGAGAGTGAAACACAAACTGGGGAGAAAGGGAGAGAGAGAAACACAAACTAGGGGAGAGAGGGAAACACAAACTAGGGGAGAGAAACACAAACTGGGAGACAGAGAGAGAGGAACACAAACTGGGGGGGAGAGAGAGAAATACATACTGGGGGAGAGAGAGAAATACAAACTAGGGGAGAGAGAGAAAAACATAAACTGAGAGAGAAACACAAACTGGGGGAGGGAGAGAGAGAGAAACACACACTGGAGTGAGGGAGAGTTGATGTCGGCCTGTGATGTATATTGTTGTATAATGTGTTATATTATGGGAGTTGAGCAGAGGACAGAATCTCATCTCTCTGAAGCTGGGCTTCGTTGCTCATGTGTGGAAGTCAGTGAATTGAATTCGTTTTGGTTTTATTTTTTTTAAACTTGGTGGCCTAGAAATTCAGTGGGCTGCGCCACCAGTTAGCACCTAAAGAGGGCACTCAGTGGCTTTAGCGCCACTGGCCGCGCCTCCCACGATATTTAGCGGGGCGCTAATGGCGGCGTTAGCCTGCAGCGCTGCTCCACCACCGATGACGTCATCGGTGTGCACAGCACCCCGCTACCACCCCGATCGTGATATTTGGTCGCGCCCGCCTCTGTAATGCCGATCGCAAATCGCACCCGGTTCACGGGGCCTACCTGTGGCGGTAGTGGCGCAAATTAAGGTGGAGGTGCGGGGCGGCCATTTTTTCAGTGGCCGCCTGCCAGCACCTCCGTCCCCGGCCTCCTGATCTCCCCCCCGCCCCGGGCAGTGCCGGCTGTGTCCCGAGAGCCCGGCACTTCTTCTCGGTGCCGGGCTCTTTTGCCGGCACTCACGATCGGTCATCACGCTGGTGCAGGCCCCTCCCCCTTAAGAAGGGGAGGAAGGCCTGCAGTACCGCAGCGCGCCGTGCCGCAGCGTGTGGTGCTGCGGCACGTTGTGCTGCGATATTCAGTTTCAGCGCCCCAAGAGGGACGTGGGGCGCCTCGAGCAGCGCTCCGCGTCCCTCTTGGGGCGCTCAAACTGAATTTCCGGCGGGCGCAACTGCTCCGTTCGCAGCAGTAATTCCGGCGCCCAGGCGAGCTTGGCGCCCCGTTTGGGGCTCCACCGAATTTCTAGGCCGGTGTGTATTGTAAAAATTCATAAATTGTCTGAAAACTTTAGTTAGATGTTATTTATATCTATGATGTTTTGTTGAATCAGTGGTATTTGTGTTTCTCATTGCGGTCAATACTGTAGAAACATCAGAGATGTAGTTTTTATTTGAACATTACTTCCCCTTAACTCTTTTGATTCTTTTGTGTTCTTTGATTTATAAATGATGTTATTCATCTCACCTTTAAAACAATAAGTCGAATATTTTATTGTGGGCTTGGTGATATTAAGAAACTCAACTCAGGTAAATGCAGTAACATTTGCAAACGCTGTGCAAATGTCACCTGATCAAATGTCACGTGTATGGAGCTAAGTCACAGATCAGCCATGACCTCATTGTATGGTGGACCAGGCTTGAGGGCTACATGGCCTACTCCTGTTCCAATATTCCTATGTGCTTGAGCATCACATGAGCGATGTCACATGATCGAATCCCCAGGAATACATCGAAATAGAGTTGGCAACCCTACTGTGACTTCTATCTCTTTCTATAGGATGCTGCGGTGTTATTAATGTACTTCCAACATCTTTTATTTAATTTCATGTTTCCAGCATTCAGCGCTTTTATTTTCATCAATCCAAAATTTCTGTTGTATGAGATATTCATCTCAGGCCAATTCTTGTGCCCTTTACTGTTTAATAACCCACTGCAAGCTTTTCTAATGGAAAATGTCATGCAGGTTTATTCTTCTCCCTCAGAATTTCAGTAGCAGTCACGAGAAACATCACAAACAACTGCGACACTCATTCGTGTCGGTGTTGTGGGGCTTCACCCCTGCTCATGTGATGGCCCGCGTGAACTCTTTTGGAAGTTATTCATTCTAAATCCCTGGATAAAAGACTCATTATTTAGGTGCGAAGAGCTGGCTAATTGCTGGACTTCAATGTGGGAGAAGAATTGAGGTGGGCCATCATTCTTCACCAATAAAGCTGCTACCACAGGCCGGATTAAATAGGAATACTATCTGTTTTATTTCACTATTATATAGCTCACAACTATAATGAATTTATATTCATATGTTACCAAACTGCAGCACTGAGTGCAGTTTAATAGTATGACATCCAGCACTGTGTCCCTAAGTAGTTCAGATGTTAGGTCAGCAACTTCTATGTTCACCACAGACGCCTGCCGCCCTCACCCACCCTACCCGAAGATGGAACTGCGAGGAAAAACTGCCTAGAATGACTCACATTTTGCTGATTGCAAAGAGAAAGGAGATTTCAATGAAAGTGAGGCCGTGGCAACATAAACTAAATGGTACAATTTTAAAGGGGGTGCAGGATTAGAGAGAGCTGGGGGTGTACATGCACAAATCTTTGAAGGTGGCAGGACAATTTGAGAAGGCTGTTAAAAAAGGACAGGATATCCTTGGCTTTATTAATAGAGACATAGGCCTAGAAATTCATCACAGGCAGTGATGCAAAATGGGCGGTATCGGATAGGCTGCCCATTATATGCAGCACCTGATATTCGGTCCCATTGACTGCAATGGAAATTACTATCAAATGCAGCGTATAACGGACGGCCTATCTGATACCGCCCGTTTTGTGTCACCGCCCGAGATGAATTTCTAGGCCATAGAGTACAAAAGCAAGGAAGTTATGCAGAACCTTAATAAAACACTGGTTAGGCCTCAGCTGGAGTACTGTGTTCAATTCTGGGCACCACACTGTAGGGAGGATTTCAAGGCCTTAGAGAGGGTGCAGAAGAGATGTACTGGAATGGTACCAGGGATGAGGGACTTCAGTTATGTGGAGAGACTAGAGAAGCTGTTTTCTTTTCCTTAGAGCAGAGAAGGATAAGAGGAGATTTGATACAGGTGTTCAAAATTATAAACGGTGTTGACAGAGTAAATAAGGAAAAACTGTTTCCAGTGGCAAAAGGGTTGGTAACAGGACACAGAGTTAAGGTGATTGGCAAAAGAACCAGAGACTTCTGACATTTGGGGTGCAAGTGAGTTACGGCCGAGCCCCGTCCTGCTGTTACCAAAGGTCCTACAGCTCAAATGGACGGCAGTTCGGAGCAGGGCCCCTGAATTATTTTCGCCTCTTGATTCAGATCAACTAACTCGGCACAGAGCAAACTTGGAAACTGGAACTTACAACAAGCTGAATGCTTTGAATGACGGGCCTCACTTTCACTGAAATCTCCCTTCTCTTCGCAATCAGTAAAATGTGGGTCGTTCTGGTCAGTTTCTCCTCGCACTTCCATTTGCAGATATCACCAAACACAATGCCGTAAATATTCCTAGTTGCATTTCAAGCCTGGTGTATTAGTGGCCGTAACACTGAACCACGTGGATATAGGCCCCAAATTTCATTTTTGGCTTGAGCAGAGCTAAAATTGGTCTCAACTGCTCTGGGCTGGAGAAAGGGAGATGAGCAGGGTTATTAATCCTAATTGCTATTCCAGTGACTTCTACTAGAAGTCCTGGTGCACGGAGGCTGGGTGAGATCAGGATCGTACGAGGACCTGAGTGCCCAGGACTGAATATTTGCCTACTCTCACTGTCCACGCATCTGCATGAAGAAGAGTCCCTGAGGTGTTGGAAGACTTCCCATACATGCGGTCTCAATCGTCATTTTCAGGATTAAGAGGGTCAAAGGTAAGTGTTGATAAATAAGATTATCACACAACGAAGTGTCCACAGAGCAACTGGAAAAGCATTGCTTCTCCGATGGAAGCTTTTCAGCAAGAAGTTAAGAGTGGGCCTGGCTCTGACTTCCCACGCAGAAGTATAACCGGAACCCAATACGCTGCTTTAGTCATGTGATATCTCGTGTCATGGTCACACGTTTCATATACTTACCTATGAGATCCATTTCTTATACAAACCATTGAGGATACCATTCTCATTGATGTGCCTCAATTATTCCGAGACTCGAAGTTAGCAGAACAAAAGTAAGGCTTTTATTAACTCAGAACATAACACGTAAAATAGAGAGATGTCTTCCTTCAGGAGGCTGATGCCCGACTGAACTTAGATTACAAAGGAGCCAGGTATGGGCGGAGCCCTGCACACAACCAGTTCCAGCACATTCCAATACATAATACATGAGGACTGGGGGAAGGGAAAAGACACAGAAAGCAGGCAGTTACAAGACACAGAAAACAGGCAGTGATGAATGGAATATATTTCATCACATTCACCCCTTCTATAGATTTAGTCTGTTCGGGGGTTTGATAGTCCTCTGCGACCGACGTGGCTGTTGTGGTGCCGCGGGTGTCGGCTGGGTGTCCCCGGTAGCCTCCTGGGTCTCTGCCGGGGGTGCCGCCGGGGTTGTTGAAGGGGTAGTTGGTGGGGGTGCCGTTGGTCGATGTTCTTCCGGGGGTGATGAAAGAATAGTGGGTGGGTAAGGGTTGCTGTGATCGTCGTCGCTGCTATTGCCGTGGTTGTTGTCGATGCCGGCTGGGGCGACGTCTTTTATGGACACGGTGTCCTCCCTTCCGTCGGCGTGCCGGACATATGCGTATTGGGGGTTGGCGTGGAGTAGGTGTACTGTCTCCACGAGAGGGTCCGTCTTGTGGCCCCTCACATGCCTTCGCACGAGTACTGGACCTGGGGTGGAGAGCCATGACGGCATGGATACGCCTGAGGTGGATTTCCGAGGAAAGACAAACATTCGTTCATGAGGCGTGGCATTAGTGGCCGTACACAATAGCAACCGTATCGAATGGAGCACATCCGAGAGGACTTCCTGCCAGCGGGAGATAGGGAGGCCCTTGGTCCTTAGAGCTAGAGTGACTGCTTTCCACACTGTCCCGTTCTCTCGCTCCACCTGGCCGTTACCCCGGGGGTTGTAGCTGGTGGTACGGCTCGTGGCGATCCCCTTGGACAGCATGTACTGGCGTAGCTCTTCACTCATGAAGGACGCCCCCCTATCCGTGTGGATATAGCTCGGCATACCGAACAGGCAGAACAGGCTGTTGAGGCATTTAATGACCGTGGCGCTGGTCATGTCTGGGCAGGGGAAGGCGAATGGGAAATGGGAGTATTCATCCACAATGTTCAGGAAGTAAACATTGCGGTCGACGGACGGGAGGGGGCCCTTGAAATCTAAGCTGAGCCGCTCGAAGGGCCGTGTAGCTTTGATTAAGTGGGCTCTATCTGGGCGGTAGAACCGAGGCTTGCACTCAGCGCAAGTGCGGCAGTTCCTGGTCAGAGACCGAACTTCCTCAATCGAGTAGGGTAAGTTACGGGACTTTATGAAGTGGAACAGCCGCGTGACCCCTGGGTGGCAGAGGTCGTTGTGGAGGGTCTGTAGCCGATCCTCGGTGGCGCTGGCACACATCCCTCGTGAGAGGACGTCAGGGGATTCGTTAAGGGCCCCTGGCTGGTAAATGATGTCGTACTCGAAAGTGGAGAGCTCGATCCGCCACCTAAGAATCTTATCATTTTTAATCTTCCCCCTCTGTTTATTGTTGAACATAAACGCTACCGACCGCTGGTCGGTAAGTAGGGTGAAGCGTTTGCCGGCTAGGTAGTGGCGCCTGTGGCGCACTGCCTCCACGATGGCTTGGGCCTCCTTTTCCACGGAGGAGTGTCTGATCTCGGGGCCTTGGAGGGTCCTCGAGAAGAAAGCTACGGGCCGCCCCGCCTGGTTGAGGGTGGCCGCCAAGGCGAAGTCGGACGCATCACTTTCCACTTGAAATGGAGTGTTCTCGTCCACTGCCTGTAGCGTGGCCCGCTCAATATCCTGCTTAATGCTTTTGAAGACGGCGTGGGCCTCAGCAGAGAGCGGAAAAGAGGATGCTTTCAAGAGGGGGCGGGCTTTGTCGGAGTAGTTGGGGACCCATTGGAAATAGTAAGAAAATAACCCCAGGCACCTTTTCAGGGCTTTGGGAGTGTTGGGCAGGGGCAGCTCCCGTAGGGGGCGCAATCGGTCGGGGTCTGGTCCGATTTCCCCATTCTCCACCACGCTGCCCAGTATGCAGAGGCGCGTGGTGTTGAAAATGCACTTGTCCTCGTTATAGGTGAGGTTGAGTTTTTGTGCGGTTTTCAGGAACCTCTCGAGGTTCGAGTCGTGATCCTGCTGGTTGTGACCGCAGATGGTGACGTTGTCGAGGTAGGGGAAGGTTGCCTGCAAGTGGTGGTCATCGACCATGCGATCCATCTCCCTCTGAAAGACCGAGACCCCGTTCGTCACCCCAAAGGGGACTCTGAGGAATTGGTAGAGGCGTCCGTTCACCTCGAAGGCGGTGTACGGGCGGTCCTCTGGTCTGATAGGGAGCTGGTGGTACGCTGACTTGAGGTCGATGGTGGAGAACACCCGGTATTGGGCGATTTGGTTCACCATTTCTGATATGCGGGGTAGCGGGTAGGCGTCTAGTAGGGTGTACCTGTTGATCGTTTGACTATAGTCGATCACCATCCGTTTCTTCTCGCTACCCCTTACCACTACCACTTGGGCGCGCCACGGGCTGTTGCTGTGTTCAATAATGCGCTCTTTCAGGAGCCTGTCTACCTCGGTCACGATAAACCGCCTGTCCTCCCAGCTGTACCTCCTGCTTTTGGTCGCTATTGGCCGGCAGTTAGGGGTAAGGTTCGCGAATAGCGAAGGCGGCTTTACCTTCAGGGTAGCCAGACCACACGCTGTGAGGGGCGGCTGGGACCCACCGTACTTGAGCGTGATGCTTTGGTGGTTGCACTGGAAATCCAAACCCAAGATCACGCTCGCACATAGATTCTTCATGATTAGTACTTTAAAATTATCATACACAGTTCCGTTAACGCACAATTGTACCGTGCAGTAACCCAGAATGGTCGATGTCTGGGTTTTATCGGCCATAGAGATGGTACCCTGAGCAGGGACCACCTTTAGGGAGAGTTGTTGTGCCAGTTCAGGGTGGATAAAACTCTCCGTGCTTCCACTGTCAATTAAGCATTTAACCCGGCACCCGTTTACCTCGATGTCCACCATTGATTTGGATAGCGGATGCGGCCTGGTCTGGTCCACTGTGACCGATGCCACTGTAGGGCCCTGATCGAGACAAGATGGCGTCCACGCTGTCTGCTCATAAGATGGCGGACCCCACGAGGTCGGGCAAGATGGCGTTCAAGATGGCCGCTCCCACGGCGCACACGCGGCGGTGGCGGGTTTTCCGGCGGTTGGTTTTCCGGCGGGGTTCCCTCTGCACACCTTCCCGAAGTGCCCCTTCTTACCGCACTTAAAGCAGGTGGTGCCTTTCGCCGGGCACAGGTTTCTGGTGTGCTTTGGCTGCCCGCAGAAGTAGCAGTTGGGTCCTTGGCGCGTCGCGGCTGTCGTAGGGCTTCTGGGGGGAGAGCTGGGCCCCGCCGGTGTCGGGCTGCCGGGCGGGGAAGATGCCTTCCAAGATGGCGGCGCCCTCGGCGCACACGTGGCGGCGTGGGCGGCGCGGGCTGAAGAATAGGCGTCCGAGTTTCTCTGGGCCATCTCCAGGGACCGCGCGGTGTCCGCAGCCTGTTTCAGGTCCAACTCCGTTTTTTCCAGCAGTCTTTGCCGGATGTGAGTGGAGCTGAGGCCTGTGATAAAGGCATCGCGAACAGGCTCGTCGGTGTACACTGCAGCTTTTACATCTCGGCACTTACAGTCCTTGCCAAGCTTTTTCAGGATGCTTAGGAACTCCTCCACCGATTCCCCAGGTCGCTGTGCGCGAGTAGCGAGTAGATGCCTAGCATACACCTCATTCGTAGGCTGCTGGTAATGCGCCTTTAAGGTGTTGCAGGCGGCCAGGTACGTATCGGCGTCTTGGATGAGGGGGTAAACCCAGTGGCTTACCCAATTCCGTAGCATTCCGAGTCTCATCTTCGCAGTGTCCGTAGCATCTTTGACGGCTGCGGAATTGTCCAGGAAGAATTCCATACAGTCAAACCAGTGTCCGAAGTGTTAAGTCTGTGGGTTGTATTATAAATAATCACAGACTCCACTGTTAACAAAATAAAACACGTCTTTACTATTCAGAGGCTCGGGCGATTCTGCCCTAGTTAACGTATCACAACCCTTATATACTGGTGTGGTCACTATCGGTATTACAGTATACATGAGCCAATAGATAGTGCCACCCTAAAGTAGTGCTCTTAAAGGCGAACGGTTACATTCTATAGTTCCCTTAAAGGTAAACGGTTACATACACAACACTCCTCCCTTCCTAGCTTATTACTTACAGAATCCCGTTAAACATACAATCTTCAACTTTATATAAACAGTTTGCAGATATACTCTCGATGGAGTCAACGTCATATAACAATTTACAGATATACTCTCAATGGAGTCAACGTCATATAACAGTTTACAAACATACTCTCAGTGGAATCAGTTTACAGGTTCAGTCTCTGTGGGAACAGTTCATAAATTCAGTCTCTGGTATTAATTCGTTCCAGACAGCATCCTCCATAGCCTTTTTTTTTTTTTTTTTTTAACAGCTTGTACTTTCGTCCTGTTGAACCAGCAGTGCGGACTTATACAACCCACTGGCTGTCTTGATAATGTCCCTGGATTTTTTTTTTACAAATTTAGCACCTTTCGTAGTGTTCGGACTGAGGTAGTAGAAGTAATAATATTTTAAACAGTTATTATTTTCTGCTTCTTCTTTTTCTTTTCTGCCTTTTTGAAACTCTCCGAGCTCTTTTCCCGGCTGCCATCTGTAGCGCCACCAACTCTCTATGCTCCTTAGACCTTAAGTGCTTCCTCAGGATTTCAGCACTTTGGGAGTTCCCATCACAATTTGGGCAGACCACATCCTCATAACATTCGGTGTCACTCAACAGGTCAAAACCCTTCTTCAAGCAATCATATTCATCCTGCTCTTCCTCGGATGTCTGCCCTTCCTTCCCTCCTGGCCTCATTTGTGCGTTCAATCCTTTCCCTTCCTTCAGGGATTTCGTTATCAGGCTATTTAATCCTTCTACTGAAGTAGCTGTTTCCCCATTCTCCTGTTCCCCTGGACGTAATTCAGCGTACTCCTCCATTTCATCCATCATTTTCTCCAATGCTTTCATCTTCTCTTCCTCTTGTACTTTGGCTTCCAGTGCTTGGAGAAGTTGCGCCTCGATGCTCTCTAGCTCATGTTCAGGGCCCATTCCCAGTTGAAACTGTTCTTCAAGTCGGTCAACCTCGGTAATTGCCGCCTCATATTTGTCTTGGGCTTCCTTCCATATTTTTATGAGTTCTGCCATGTCTTTCACCTCTACATCCTCATCTATGTATGGAACTTCTACCGATGAGTCTGTCTTGGCCCTGAGCTCCTCAAGAATTTCCTGCAGCCTTTGGACTTCTTGCTCATGTTCAACCTTTAGTTGCTCATATACTTCCAACGAAACTAGCTTTTCGGAGGTTGCTGAGTTAACCCCCTCCAGAATTGTAGTCTGGGCCTGTTCATACTGTTTTTTCAACTTCTCGCACTCTGCTTGTAAGGAGTCGTAGAGAAGAACTGGAATAAAATCCTGGCTTCCTGAAGATTCCTCTTCATTTGTTTCTTTCGCAATTTCCTGTTGGAGTTCAGCCAAGGCTGCTATGCTATCTGCCTCTCGAAGTCTCACTGCCATCAACTCTTCTTTATTCTTGCAGTCCATCTCAGCCATTTCCCGTTTACTTTCATTTAACTGAGTGAGTAGTCCCTTATTTTGGGCTGAGAGATATTGCACCTTCTCATGTAGACCCTTGCACTCCTTCTCTGCTTGACATAGCTGATTACCGCTGATTTGGTTCTGCGTTTCAAGTTCCAACATCCTTTGCTTAGCTTCTTTCAGTTTCGCCCCTATAAGCTCCTCTTGCAACATGGCCACATTATTCTCATCAGGTAAAGAAGCGTTTCTCTTTTCCATGTCCAAGATTTGTTTCTGCATCTCCTTAAGAGCACCCTGTGATTCAACTTCTCTTAACTTTGCCTGCACTAGCTCCGTCTCTAATTGCAGAACAAAATCCTCAGTGCAGCGTGATTTGCCCTTCTGCTGTATCTCTAGATCATGCAAATATTCTAACCCCTGAACATCATCAGGGAGATGTGATCGGTAATTGGTCACGATGGCTCTATGGTCGCTCTCTGCTTGAGCCAGTAGGTTCTGTTGTCTTTCCAGACTCTCCCATTCGGTGTCATAGAACTTTTTCATTGTTTTCATCTCTTGTACGAGGCGGTAACTTAATTGTTCTAATTGTTGTTGTACTTTGAAATAGCGTTGAGTTCGAGCCCGGTGTTCCTCCGTAATGCATATGTCTGTAGCTTGAACAGACTCAGAATTCTCTGTCTTTATACACGCCATCGATTTTCCAACCTTAGTCTGTGAGTTAATGTTAACCTTGTTTTTCATACATAAGCTGGACTTATCGTCTTCCGGCTCAGAGTCTGAGCTGCTTGTCTGCACCGAGTCCTCACTCATCATTGCTTGTCGGTAGTGCCATTCCATGTCTATTTTCTTGATCCACTCCCGTCCTAGAAGTGGTGGTCCTCCCTCAGGTAGTACGTACAAATTCATTCTTGGGTGTACTTTACCCCTATCTCTCACCTTGACTCTTATTTTCCCCATGGGGTATATGCGATGCCCCGTGTATGTCTGTAATACGAACTTGGTATTTCTTAAGGGTATGTGAGAGAATAGTCGGTGGTAGTCCTTTTGGTTGATGACTGATACAGCTGATCCCGTGTCCAGCTCCATTCGTACTTGGACTCCAGCTATTTTTAGTGTGACCCAGATCGTCTGTAGATCAGTTACTTTACTCACATTGTGGATTCTCAGACTATCCAACTCCTGGCTGTTTGGGTCTGAGTCTGAATTTTGTTCGTCTGAACTCTTTTCAGCCACCTGATGCACCTTGTTGTACTTTTCTTGTGGTGGTGGCTTCCTTTGTTTGTTGGTCTTCTTTCTGGACCTGCATACCTTCGCGATGTGACCCAGTTTGCCACATTTCCTGCACTCTTGATTCTTAAACCAGCACTGATTCTGGTCGTGCGTTGTCTTTCCACAACGGTAGCATTTGGAAATGCTTGCAGTCATTTGGTCCACCCCGAGTGCCGCCGCCTTTAGCTGCATTTCCGCCGTTCCTTTCACTGCGGCTTCGTGCGATGAAGCTATGAGGACAGCCCTGTCCAGTGTGAGGTCGTTTTCCTCCAGGAGTCGCTTCTGCGTTCCTTCTTTGGCCAAGCCGCATACGAACTTGTCCCGCAGCGCCTCTGTCAAATTCCCTCCAAGCTGGCAGTATTTCGCTAGCTTACGCAGTTCGACTAAGTATTCCGCATTGCTTTCATCTTGCCTCTGGGTTCTGGCGTAAAATTTAAATCGTTCAGCCAGTATCAACGGTGTGGGGTTCAAGTGATCCTTCAGCACTGCTACGATCTCTTCGAAGGTCTGGTCCACTGGTTTAACTGGTGCTATTAGATGTTTCAAAAGCCCGTATGTTTTTGCTCCCATCAAATTGAACAAAGTTATTGCCTTGTCGTATATGGCTACGCAATATATTCCTATGCGTTCCCCATACGTGGCCCTGTCTTCTATTTCAGCATTAAAATCATTAATATTTCCTCGCTTAGGCATCTTCTTCTCTTTTCGAGTACAGTACAAGTATTACTTTACTTATTATTAATTTTCTTCTCTCTTCTTGAGAACACCACAAGTATTGCTGTACTTATACTTATTTTCCCTCTCTTCTTGAGAACACACCAGCCTTTCTGAAAAATCTTATTACTTTCCTGAAATTCTTAATAATTTCCAAGATGGCGGTTTCCCGCTTCTTCCTTCTTCTTCAGCGGTTTCCCCGTGAAAAATGGCGGCTTTCCCGTGCTTCTCGCTCTCCCCGCCCACTTCGATGGCGGTTTTCCCGCGCTTCTCGGCGCTCTCCGCCCACTTCAATGGCGGTTATCACCCGTTCCCCGACGCTGACTTTCAGGCCGAGTGCGGGCCTTATCAGCGGATGCAATCGATGGCCCGGCTGCGCCTCGCACTTGAAAGCGGCCCCCAGCCTCTGGCTCACCCGCTCGCGCGGCTCTTGCTCGCTCCCTCCCGGGCTCTGGCTTACCCGCTCGCGCGTTTCACCACGGCTCTTATCAGGGATTGCGATCGCCCTGTCTTTGCAGCCAACGCTGCGGCTTACCCACGAGGTTATGGAGGCTTCAGGGTCCTAATGCCTGTCGCTTCCAGCCTGTCGGTTCCAGACTGGTGAGGATTGAAACCTCTCTTCAACGTCCTGTCTTCGGACGAAGCCGCCGTGGAACAACTGCCGCAGGGTTCGAATCCTGACTCGTCGCCAATGTTAAGTCTGTGGGTTGTATTATAAATAATCACAGACTCCACTGTTAACAAAATAAAACACGTCTTTACTATTCAGAGGCTCGGGCGATTCTGCCCTAGTTAACGTATCACAACCCTTATATACTGGTGTGGTCACTATCGGTATTACAGTATACATGAGCCAATAGATAGTGCCACCCTAAAGTAGTGCTCTTAAAGGCGAACGGTTACATTCTATAGTTCCCTTAAAGGTAAACGGTTACATACACAACACGAAGCATGCTGATGCGTCCGGAGCATGTTGATCCAAATCCAGACGTTCGGGTTTCAGGAGTTGATCCATAGTGTTGAAAATTGAGTTCATAAAATTGATGTGCCTCAATTATTCCGAGACTCGAAGTTAGCAGAACAAAAGTAAGGCTTTTATTAACTCAGAACATAACACGTAAAATAGAGAGATGTCTTCCTTCAGGAGGCTGATGCCCGACTGAACTTAGATTACAAAGGAGCCAGGTATGGGCGGAGCCCTGCACACAACCAGTTCCAGCACATTCCAATACATAATACATGAGGACTGGGGGAAGGGAAAAGACACAGAAAGCAGGCAGTTACAAGACACAGAAAACAGGCAGTGATGAATGGAATATATTTCATCACACTCATTTGCAGCAAGTGACCAACTAACTTTTTATTTGCAACATGTCGGTGAGAGCTACAGTTCAGTACATGGCTCTTCTGGGCATGGTTTGGCCAGGTACCCTTAGTTATGTGCTGTCGTTTCTGAATGGCAAATCCTATTTTAGAAGATTCTACAACTGTTATGTATTGCAAAGTTAGATACTGTGCTTTTCCAATTTGATTGCTGGTGTTTCTTAATTGTTCTTGTATTTTACGTCTCTTAATTATTTGTCTTTATCTGATGTCAGCGTTCTTGTTTATTTTCTGATAGCCGCTGAAGTAACTTCGAGCAAAGTGGATCAAGTCCCGAAATACATGGAGGTTGCCAGCGGTACAAATGTTTCTATGTTCTGCACATTTCCCATATTCCAAGATGCCCCCGATGTTTATTGGTGGAGACGGGGCGAGGAGACGTTTCTGGAGCCAGACAGCAGAAAGCAATTTAATGTAAAAAAGGGAAGTGGTTCATTTGATCTCCTGAATGCGAGTGTCGCCGACTCCGGTGTGTATTACTGTAAAGTAAAACGTCATCAAAAATCTATTGGAGATGGAAGTGGCTCCCAGCTTACTGTGTACGGTAAGAGTCATTGTGCCGGGGAGTGGGAGATTTTCAGCAGTGTGCGATATATGTAAAACTCAATGGTGGGGGTAATTTCAACTTTTATCACTGGCCGAAACCCTGGCGATAGCAAATTCGTTTTACACTTCTCCCGATTTTCTTTTCCATTGACCCCGGTGTACAACGCCCGCCGATTCGCTAGCGCCCGTTTTGCGCTACTGCCCCAGATCAATTTCACCCCTTCATTGTCCACATGACATTTCAAAGTGCTTTGCATCCAATGAGTTCTTTTGGAAGTGCAGTTACAATTATTATTGAGGCAAGATACTGAAACAGTATAAATGTTTAAATCTTGGCTTGAAATTAATAACTGGGATCAGATGGCCAAATTCTTCCTTACCAAAATAGCGGTGCCAAGGAGCGACAATGGGAACAATTTTAACGGCTCCTAGGTCAGGTATTTTATACTTCATTAAAGGCCAGCTGCTCCATCCCAACAAGGTGCCTTCATCACAACTCAACAGAACAATGTCCTGCCACAACCCCGTTTATTTCACACACCAGGTAACCTTTTGAAATTGCCAATCTAATATTTTCTGTACCGAATTGTTCGAAATCTGGAATTCTCTCCCCCACAAGGCTGTAGATGGAGGGAGAATTTGAGCTTTCAGGTTTGAGATGGATAGATTTTGTTAGGCATGGATATCAAGGGATATGGAGTTAAGTCGGACAAATGGAGTTGAGGTACAGATCAACCATAATCTAATTGAATGACCTCCTCCTGTTCCTATGTCCGCAGTTTAGGCTGTGCACTTCCGTCCATTGAGAACTTCTTTTGAGACTGCCAAACTCACTTCGCAAAGGAATCTTACAACCCATTGAGAAAAGCAGTGTTTTCGTACCCTCAATGCTGGATTGGAACCCAAGTCCTAGAACTGATAGGACAGTGTAGAAACCCAATGCCCCTGTTTGAAACTCTTTCTTATGCCAATTGGACTTTTTATACGCTCACAACCTGGCAGGATATCACCGAACATTTCTATAAATGCCTGGGCTCCTGTATTTGTAATTCATGATTGCCATTTACACTACCCCAACCCCAGACTGAAGTTACTGCAGGAGATCAAGAGAACACCGTCCTCCTCCTCCTGCACGGAAATTTTACCGCTTTACATATTAAACCTAAACAGATCAGTGGTAAAGGAATGGAGTAATTCTGAGCTTTGGTTGGACAGTGAACACGGTACGGCTGGGAGTAAAGGCTAAAATAATTTTCCAAGTTAATAATGCCCCTGATTTAATAAAGTGATTATACTACAAAGTCGGACAAGTACAAATGTAAAGAAAAGATGTTAAGGAGGTTGTTTGTAATAAACGGACAAAACAATGCAAACCACTAAGGGATTCTACTTCCAGCTAAACAGTGACTGTAACTCTAACGGACAAAGGTTGACATTAGTAAAAGAAGATTGTAGGACTGGTATAAGCAGAATCCTCTTCAGGCAAAACGTGTTCGACAGACCGAATAGGCTTGGGGAAGAACAAAAACCCTGGAATTATATAAGACATGCACTCTGAGTTAGGAGTTCCTATTCGTTTTCCCTCACCTGTATGGATGTTGTGATCTACACAGAGATACACCATTACCAATATAACCCTTTCATGGCGTGAAACATATTCCAGCCCTCGGTTCGCGCTCTGGGGAAAGTACGTTTAGTGAAAGCTGTATTCTGTCTGCAATCTGTGTAGGCATCAGAGCTACTTCGATATATTCTGCACATCTTCTCAATATTCACCGATAATATGTTTCGCAATATATGAAATATCCGAAAAACGACCAAATTTGAAATAAACACACTAAATGTTTAATACTTCAAAGATTATTAATGAATAACGAGAAGCGATTCCACTGTTCGTGTAGACTGGGTTGCGCTCTCTCCGATATATTAGGACAGGAACCTCACTCGGGGTCACTGCTTCCAACCACAATCCCGCACCAGGATATGATACTCCATTCAGAACAGTGACGCGTGGCTCCCTGCATGTTAGCAGCCCTGGGAGTTTCACCCTCTTTGAGTACCGTTTCCATTACATCCCGTCATTTTGCTATGCGCCGTAAAACAATTTATAAAATAAATGCAAACTCGAAGTAAAAAAAAAACGACAGCGCGGATAACTGTTGTGACAGTACGACTGTAACAGCATAACGAGAGTAGGCAAATGAGAATGTGTTCCTTTAAATTGAAAAAAAAAAGATCAATATAATTTTTTTTCTGTTAAAGTTCCACCAGCCCCCCTGAAAATCGATCCTGTTGAAGGGATTTCAGCGACTTCTCTAAAACTCGAGTGTAAAACGGCTGCCTTTTACCCGGAGCATTTAGACATCTCCTGGCGAAGAGATGGTGTCGAAATTCTGACCGGAATAGCAACTGTGAAAAACACGAGCGCGGAGGGACTGTTTGAGGTTTCCAGCTCGTTGGAAGAAGCACAGCCTGCACAGAGCGGCGTTGTTTATACATGTCTGGTATCTCATGTCTCTCTTCTGGTGCCCGCCAGTGTCAGCTACACCGTTAATCAAGGTAAGATTGGAAACCTTTTCAGCGGGGATCTGCTCCAACCTGCATTTACTTATTAGACATGTAGCTGAGTCGCTGTTCAACCCCAGGGATACAGGGTAAATGTGAAATGTATTTCCTCTCAGTGTCACATCAATGGGAGCGAAGTAAAAATATTCCAGATGGTTTGTAAGTGAAGGAGAGAGAATATCTCGCTGAAGAGATCCGCAACGGGAGGTTGATATGCGAAATGCTCAAAAGCTGAAAGACCATTCCTCGTCAAATTCTTGTAAAATAAAATAAAATTACACACCAAATTGATCCATTCTACCAGATTCACATTTACAGCCTTTGTATTTAAATGGAATATATGGAACTGTTATTGAAAGACTTGCATTTATATAGCGCCTTTCACGACCACCGGACGTCTCAAAGCGCTTTATAGCCAATGAAATATTTATGAAGTGTAGTCACTGTTGTAATGTGGGAAACACGGCAGCCAATTTGCACACAGCAAGCTCCCACAAACAGCAATGTGATAATGATCAGATAATCTGTTTTTGTTATGTTGGTTGAGGGAATAACTCCCCTGCTCTTCTTCGAAATACTGCCATGGGATCTTTTACATGTTTAATGTCTCATCCGAAAGACGATTGAGTATTTTGAATTGAGTAGATTGAGCCTATACTCTCTGGAGTTTAGAAGAATGAGAGGTGATCTCATTGAAATATATAAGATTCTGAGAGGGCTTGACAGGGTAGATGCAGGGAGCCTGTTTCCCCTGGCTGGAGAGTCTAAAATTAGGGGGCATAATCCCAGGATAAGGGGTCAGCCATTTAGGACTGAGATGAGGAGGAATTTCTTCACTCTGAGGGCTGTGAATCTTTGGAATTCTCTACCCCAGAGGGCTGTGGTTGGGTCGTTCAATGCTGAGGTAGATAGATTTTTGGACTCTAAGGGAATCAAGGGATGTGGGGATAGGGCCGGAAAGTGGAGTTGAGGTCGAAGATCAGCCGTGATTGGAGCAGGCTCGTGGGTTCGTATGGCCTACTCCTGCTCCTAATTCTTATGTTCTTATTATGTTCATCTGTTTTCTGCGCACCGTTCCTTCAGCTGTCTAGACCCTAAACTTTGGAATTCCTGCACTAAACCTCTCTTCTATATCTCTCTCCTTCTTTAAGACTTTCCTTAGACCCTACCTCCACCTGTCCTAATCGTGGCTCGTTGTCAAATGTTGTTTGATACCGCTCCTGTGAAGTGCCTTGGGACGTTTTACAATGTTAAAGGCGCTATATAAATGCAAGTTGTTCTTGTTACCTACTAAAAGTTGCAGTAGGTGTTCTCTGGTAAGGCTGGTGAGGGGTGGCAGCACTGGAGAATGGGCGACTTTGCCACTTTTTGCAGCCGGTGCCCATCAGTCCGGTGTAGCATGGCTAGGTAAAACATGAAACTCTCTTTACTCTTAATTAACAACAGTCATGTGCAGAGAGAAGCTTCCTGGGCCTTTATGTAATGGGATTTGTTTTCTCCCTAAATTGCATCACTGAGTTGCAGTTGATGTCGTTTGGTACACGTTATAATCCTTGTACAGCTACTGCCCATAGAAATAAAGTGATCGAGCCACTCTGACAGTCAGTGGACGCCATCATCTCAAGAGACACCTTTGGGACTCGCCCTCCCATGCCGGACCCATGATTCCCTGTGTGTATATCTCTCCAAGCTCTACAGTTTCTTATGTCAATTATCTGTTGATCCTGTAGGTACTGATGACAAATTTACACTGATATTTGGTTGTGCAGGGGGCGCATTGGCAATTTTACTGTTGATAATAATTTTGGTGAGACTCAGATTGAAGGCTTCAGATGGTAAGAACATTTCTTATTTCAACAAATGCTTTTATTTTCTGCGGCCCAGTTGCATTGTTACAAAACCGAAAGGGCAGATGAATAGTGATTGATTGTAGAGGAATAACGTGCCCTTAACTGCCCGCATCTTTAAAGAATGAAGTTACTACCACAAGAGCGTTATGTGGTTGGCACTAGTTGAATATGACAATGTAAACCGGATCTTGAAATGTAAATATTTTACCTTCCCATTCGAACTATTCACTCAACTTATACACTTCCATCTTGCAACACCCGGAATCCTTAATGTTCTGCAATGTTTTAGTATCAATGCGGGTCCAGATCTTGAAGCGTAAACACTTTGAGGTAGATGCTGACTTTTTGCGATAGTGTAAAACGGATGATAGCGAATTGGCAGACTGTTTTACATCTCTCCCGATTTCTATTTCCCTGTGTGTGTGTCACTGGGAGAGATGTAAAATGGGCTGCCGTCTCACTATCACCCATTTTACACTATCGCACAAAGTCAATGTCTGCTCCATTGGGTGCAGCGTCACTACGGGGTATGAGAAGGTCATGAACAGTATAATACACTAAGGACTGACACTTCTTAACACCGTCAAGCAGCTCGGTCGCTTCAGATCTCACTTTACAAAGTAAATGTGACCAACATCAAATCGTGTTGATTTTGCTGGCACACAGATTAAATTATTCACGGTGGATTTTTTTCCTTTCCTTTAGGCATTAAGAGAAATTCTGTGGAAGCGGGTCAGAGTGAAGAGCCGGTAGGGTGACAATGTTCTTTATGTTCCAAAAAAGAAGAGGGGGCAGGGGGTGAATAGCAACCCAATATATACATTCAGCCGAGAAGATACTACTTATACTTCATAGAATCATAAACTCTTACAGCAAAGAAGAAAGCCATCGTCCCTGTTTCGGCTCTTTGAAAGAGTTATCCAAATAGTCCCATCCCCCGGCTCTTTACCCATAGTCCTGCAATTGTTTTCGTCCCAATTCCCAATTTGTAAGTTCCTACTGAATCTGCTTCCACCAACCTTCCAGGCAGTGCGCTCGAGATCATAACAGCTGGCTGCATAAAAAATTCTCCTCATCCTCCCTCTGGTTCTTTTGCCAATTATCTTAAATCTGTGCCCTTTGGATACCAACCCACCCATCAGTGGAAACAGGTTCTCCTTATTTACTTTATCTAAAACCCCTCCGAATTTTGAACACCTCTATTAAATCTCCCCTTAACCTTCTCTGCTCTAAAGAGAACAACCCCAGTTGTAAGATCCTCCAATAGGCTGGGCTGGCCGAGGAATGGGAATGTGGCCGACGCCCCAGCAGGAGTGAAAACCTTCAGGAGAGTAGAGAGAGAGTTAATTGGGGAAGAAAGGGGAAAATGAGTAATGTGTAGTATTCATAGGATAGTTATTAGCTGTGCTTCGAATCATCCTGATTTTAAATGTATGTAAATAATTTGTACGCTATGGGTTTCATATTTAGAACATTACTCCACACCTTGTGGGTGAGATATTGGATAAAATCATTGAGTGGGACAGAATGTAATTGTACCCTAATCTATCGGTTACTGTGTGCATATTTACTTTCAGACTCAGTTCTAATTGATGGTAGCTGGCAGCTGTATCAGACTCTCCGCTATCAGTATTTCATGTCTTATTTTTACAGGTTAGACAAGGACCAAGTGAAGAGATTGCTGCCTACGCTACTCTAAACTTGAGAGATGACAGAGGACTCTATGGCCTCCCAAACGGAGACAGGAGAAAGAGCACACCGTCTATTCCCAGGTACATAGGATTATATCGGATATACGGCACAGAAACAGGCCATTCGGCCCAACCAGTCCATGCCGGCGTTTATGCTGCACAGAGCCTCCTCCCGTCTTCCCTCATCTAAATCTATCAGCATAACCCTCTAGTCCCTTCTTCCTCATATGCTTGTCCAGCCTTCCCTTAAATGCATCTATACTATTCGCTTCAACCACTCCCTGTGGTAGCGAGTTCCACATTCTCACCACTCTTTGGGTAAAGACGTTTCTTCTGAATTCCCTGTTGGATTTCTTGGTGACTATCTTATATTGATGGCCTCTAGTTTTGCCCTTCCCCACAAGTGGAAACACTCTCTCTGTATCCACTCTATCAAAATTTTTCATAATTTTAAAGACCTCTATTAGGTCACCCCTCAGCCTTCTTTTTTCAAGAGAAAAGAGATCCAGCCTGTTCATCCTTTCCTGATATGTATGCCCTCGCATTTCTGGTATCATCCTTGTAAAACGCCTCTGCACCCTCTCCAGTGCCTCCAGGTAAATCGAAGGGATTGGCGCCAATAATACCCAAACCATTTCCATACAAAATCAACACTCTGTGATAACAGAGGCAATGTTAACAATCTGTACAGAAACGTGGGGTAATTTTGACTTTGTGCGACAGTGTAAAACGGTGATAACGAAACGGCATCTCTCCCACTGACTTCAATGGAAATACAATCGGGAGAGATGTAAAACGGGCTGCGGGCCCGTGTCACGCTAATACACAGTCAAAATTATCCGCGTTTCTTTTTCGGGTCTGGCTGTGATAATGATTGCTCTGAACGACAAATTGCAAAATAAGAAACTCACCTGATCAGACTGGCAAATGTCTCTGTTACAGACGAAGCAAGGAACCGGCGACAGACGCTCTCGTAACCAATACCACGAAAAACGCGAAACCCAGACAGGAGATTCATTGAAACACGATCAATGTTCTGCGGTACGACACTGAGCCTCAGGAAATAGAAAGATCCCAGGTTTAATCTACCAAGTGTGCTGTGTCAGCTGATCACAGCCAAGGTTAATCATAATTGACCTCCGTGCCCCAGGAATCGGCTGAAAAGTGCAGATGCGTGGGCAGGTTCAACCTTGGAGCCTCCGCCATGAGATCAGCAGGTCACACAGGCTGTCGAGGCTCAGACACCTTAAAACGGTACATTGCGATATGAGATATACTTAACAGACGGGTATGGCATTGCTTTGTCTGCTATTGTAATTTGAAGTATTATCTTGCTCAGTTAAATGGGTTACAACAGCAGACGAACTAATTGTATATGAACGTTAAACCCGAATACTCAAGATTTTTTTCGGGCCCAAGAATGGACACTGAGGTGGGTGGGGGCAGCAGATTCCCCTGGAATTGGAGCCCAACAGGAATCATTGTTTGCAGAGCAAGGAGAAACCGGAGAGAAAATAAAATCAGTAAAAATGTGAATAAATCGGTTCCAATCTGAAGTTAGTAATTGATGAGAGGAAATTTCCCCACAGCCTTTTTAAAGCTTGATTTCTTCAAGCAATGAGTGGGCAATGGACTAACGGCTGATACTAAATGTTATTTTCACAGACTAAACAAAGAGGCGGAGACAACAAGCTGACTTACGCCGCTCTGCAGCTTGCCGATTCCAAGAAAACATCAAAATCGAAACACCAAGACAAGAGGGCTGTGTACGCAGCAGTAAACGTGAGAAACAAAGAGATAAGCTGAGAACCGGAATGCAGTCCGAAGATGTGGGCTATTAATGAGTGCAGGCCCGGGGTATTCCATTATAAACCATATAAGATGTGTGTCTATCACTGTTTTCATTTATTGCAGCCAGACGAAGGAGTGACGTCCTGGATCATCACACATTTTGCGTGTGTGGCGGTGTTGGGGTGGATGGGGAGGCAGGTGAAGTGGCAATTTTCACCTTGTGTTGAGGCGGTAAACTGGCGGAATTCGTCGCCGGCCCATTAAACAACCAGCCCTCTATCGCGCGCTGTCCATGGTGTGGTCAGAGTCCGCAACGCTAGTTTTACCCGGGCTGCAAGCTGAAAATCTACCTCGGCCCATGTGTTCTGGATTTCAAGTGTACAGAACGTACTGTGCGCGATATTATCAACCGGTTGTCATCGAAATTTGGCAATGTCAGCTTGCGATGGCTCTTAAAATTTAGCTTGCATGGTTAAGATCACAGGGATGCATAAGGAGTCCCTTGCAGTCTAATAAAGTGCTAATCGATTCAACGTTTTTTTAAATTAGTATTTATTTACATTGTTTAACAAATTATAACATTTGTCTTTTAAAATGCTTTAGGCGACAGCAAGTATTTGCTACGAATTCTACCTGTAGTGTGGTCTTTCGGTCACAGTCCAGAGGGAGGAGATAGGCTAATGTACCCATACCATAGCAACGAAATGTTTCCTAAATGATTCGAGGATGCCCTCTTGAAGTCGCCGAATTTCAATCCAGGGACAGATGAGCCTAACCTCCCCCCACAGGTACACAAATTAAGTCCTAGTCAAAGGGGCAACGTCACTCAAATATCAGAGACTGATCCAACCAAACAATTTTAAACAAAATTAAAAGCTAAATAGTATCAAAATCAAAATGGAAAATGAAATGTGGTGCCTAGCGGGCTCTCCCCCCGAACCTGACCTTCCGCTGAAGCGAACCTAGTTAGAGAGTACAGTACAGACAGCAACTATTGAAAGATAGAAGCTATTTATTTCTTCCCGCTCCAAGAGAAACACACCTCAGTTAGAGCCAACCGGGTGAAAGAGACAGCACAGCTAACATGGACTCTGGCTTTGTGCCGGGGTTGTGTAGTGTTGCAAAATGCGGCAGCTAGTCGAGTTGTAAAGTAGTTCGTGAAGGGGGCACTATAGCAGAACAGGACGCAATTCAGAGGTAGACTATGGTCCCAGCATTGTAAATCAGTTTCGGGTACATAAATAGGTCAGAAAGACAAGTGCACAGGTTCTATATGCCCTTTTAGCAAAGTACAGAGGTTTCTTAAAAGGCTTTTCAACAAATACTTGTACTTCTGTTCAAGATCACATTTGGAGTTGGTGAACTCTACTTTTTAAAATACGATATAAAGCCTGGCCAATATTTACATACACTATTGTCAGCAGGTAGATTAGTACCACACTACACGTCTGTGTGATGGTACCAATACGGAATAGGGTAGGGGGATGGTGGAGAAACACTGGCTCTGAACTTCCACAGGGATACTACCATCAATCCTGCTACAACTTTAACAGACCAGGGGGCAACCGTAAAGAAACAGTGCAAGCAGGAATTTGTCATTTCCCTCAGGTTACCAAAGTTACAGCAGGAGCCCAGTGATAGCCTTATGGAATGCCAGGGACACCATATTTAATGCAACGTGCTTTGCACTAATTATGTAATACAAGTTCAAGCTGTTTAATTGGATCAGCATAGATCCACTATGAATTATACATGCCTACAGCAATCCTAATGACAACACTTCTATATTGTGCCCAGCATCTACCAGATAGAAATCTGGCCTTTCTTGATGCTGTCTAACAATCTTTGCACAATACAGAAAGACATTTTTAAAAATTCCTTCTTTGGCTGTGAATGGCACAGGCAAGGTCACCTTTGGTGCCCCGAGAAGGCGATGATGGGTCTTCTTGAATTGCTCCAGTCCTGGTGACGATGGTCCTCCCCCATTCTAACTCACCTCACACTTGACAAGAAAGCATGAAATAGATATCTAATGCTTTCAATATTCAGTATAAACAATTAAAACAGACATTTCCAAAGTTAGAAGAACTTCAGGATTAGAACTAAAGACTGAAGGTGGAATGAACCATAGCACCAAACAAACCCAGACCCACAGGTGTCAAGACCAAGCTACACTCACCTCGACAAAGATTTATATCCGCACAGGCCAATCTTTTAATAACTTTAGTCCAGTTCAAACTGAATCTTTTCCTTTGCGGCTTCAAGTATTCACTACCATCCTCCCCATAATTTTTGAATACATTTTGACAAGTTCCTAAAGATCCCCATACAGCATTATGACTGCCTGCAATCTGATATTTACCATGCTACCCACTGCTTGTAAACATTTCAATTTGCTGCAGAAGCTTAGATTACTTACATACAAAAAATCTAAATTACACTCAGCAAATTGGACTGGCCCATAAACCAGTCAGATCATTTACATACCTAAAATGACATGGTACAAAGCATACAGCTAAAAGAAAGCATTAGTGTTTGTGTAAAAACAGGCAGGAGTTAACATCGCAAACAAAGTATAAATCGAAGGGTCAGAGTTCCAGATCTGATCATAAACCAGACCAAAACTGTACACGAGGCTGGAATTGGACTAGAAAATTACGAGTCCAAAGACGAGAGTTAAAAACTTCACGTTTCTACCATACAAACTGAAGCAGTAGAATCCAGTCAGTGAATTTTTTTTTTTTTATCAATCCACCAACTAGGTCGAGTGCTACATCCAATTACAAAATAAAGTAGAAGTCAAAATGAACATGGTGAAATACAACAAAATACACAAACTACAGCCATTAAAACCCTCAAAAATAAAGGCATTTGTCCATTTAATAAAGTAGAAAATGCAAACAATTACACACGAGCAGAAAGAAACATTTCTTTAAAAAAAAAACACCAGTTAAGTTCCTTGGCTTCATTATTGATGTAGGCATCATTATTGGTGTAGAGTTGAACAGAATCCCAATTGAGCACCAGCCAAGTCAGGGCAGGTGCTGCAATATGCCACTGGGTTTGGTTTGAAGAACTGATTACAGTCCCTGGCTGAAGAAAGCCACGCTACTGGCTCGGAGATGTTCAGGGAAACTGGACCTACACGGCCATCATGATCTTGTGTCTGAGAAGTCCATCAACTTCAGTTATAAATAAAATTAAACCTACAATTAAAAGAGTTAGAGAATTTTAGGTACATTGAAAAATGAGAGCAATCCCTGCAATAAGAAATACACGAAACTTTGCGCTATCTGGCACCGACGGGACCGAGCTGTTGCCGTCCCATCAAAACTGCCGGACAAACCAGCGCTAAATGTTGAAACATATGGAGATTGAGCTCCGTATCTGGCAACAAACCGTTGCACAGCTTCTAAACAGTCGGCCGTATCTTGCAAGCGTCTCTGTAGCTTAGCAACAGCTTCAGCGAGACCTTGCAGAGCCTGACTGGTGAAAAAAAAGCAACGAAACAGCTCCTGATTTTTGCTGGTGGCTCGAGCATTCCGGACAATTAACCTCCGGATAAACCAAAGTTTCCTGTATGGTTTTCCCCTTTAAATATGAACAATGTAATTAGACCCAAGGGTATTATAAAGGATGGAATCCTTTTTTTAAAAAAGGACTGTGTTGGATGAATTAGGTCACAGGCTCAAGGCTAACCAACTGTATACACTGAAGCAGCCAAGCGGACCTGAATTAAAATCCCTGTGGTCAATTACACTTTGCTGATAGAGAAGATTTAAAAAGTGTCAACTAATTCCTGGCAGAAAACAAATTCCAATTCATAGCATAACAAATCAGGAAACAAAAAAGATGGTGGGGGCTGGGACCCTTTGCTGGAGGTCTTCCTCGCTCCCAGATACAGCTCCTGCAAAAACTCCAACTCTTTATTGGACCAGAATTTACTGAAAAAATGTGAACACACGCTGTTAATATGCAAATTGGCCAGCAACTTGTGGCAAGGAAGTGATATCGCTTGAATTGTGAATCATAAGAGCATAAGAATTAGGAGCAGGAGTAGGCCATCTGGCCCCTCAAGCCTGCTCCGCCATTCAATAAGATCATGGCTGATCTTCGACTTCAATTCCACTTTCCCACCCGATCGCCATATCCCTTAATTGCACTAGTCCAAAAAGCTATCTCTCAGCCTTGAATATACTCAACAACTCAGCATCCACATCCCTTTGGAGTAGAGAATTCCAAAGATTCATAACCCTGTGAAAAAATTTCTCATCAGTCCTAAATGGCTGACCCCTTGTTCCAAGACGATGCCCCCTAGTTCTAGACTCTAGCCAGGAGAAACAACCTCTCAGCATCGACCCCATCAATCTCCCTCAGAATCTTATGTTTCAAAGAGATCACCTCTCATTCTTCTAAACTCCAGCAAGTATAGGCCCAATCTACTCAATCTCTCCTCATAGGACAAACCTCTCATCCCAGGGATCAATCTAGTGAATCTTCATTGCACCACCTCCAAGGCATGCATGTCCTTTCTCAGATAAGGAGACCAACTGTGCACAGTATGCCAGATGTGGTCTCAAAGCCCATTACAATTGTAGCAATCATTCTTTACTCTTGTACTCCTACCCCCTTGCAATAAAGGCCAACATGCTATTTACCTTCCTAATTGCTTGCTGTACCTGCATGCTAACTTTGTTTCCTGTACAAAGACAGCTAAATCTTTCTTAAACACCAACATTTAATTGTTTCTCACCATTAAAAAAATATTGTTTTCTATTCTGCCTGCAAAAGTGAATAACCTCACATACTCCATCTGGCACCTTATCACCTATTCACTTAACCTGTCTATATTCCTTTGCAGGCTCTGTGTCCTCATCACAGCTTACTATCCCACCTAACTTTGTATGTCAGCAAACCTGGATACATTGCACTCGGTCCCTTCAGCCAACTCATTAATATAGATTGTAAATAGCTGAGGCCCAAGCACTGATCCTTGCAGCACCCTACCAGTTACTACCTGCCAACATGAAAATTACCAGTTTATCCCTACTCTCTTTTTTGTCAGTTAACCAATCCTCTATCCATGCTAATATATTACCCCCAACCCCATGAACCCTTATCTTGCGTAGCAACCTTCTGTGGCACCTTATCGAATGCTTTTTGGAAAGACAAATATACATCATCCACTGGTTCCTTTTATCTACCTTACGAGTTACATCCTCAAAAAAGCTCATTTGTTAAACCACGATTTCCCTTTCATAAATCATAATATGATTAGGCAGAGTCAACATGGTTTTAAGCGCAGTTACCACTTCCTTAATAATGGATTCCAGCATTTTCCGACAACTGAGGTCAGGCTAACTGGTCTGTAGTTCCCCGTTTTCGCTCCCTCCTTTCTTAAATAGTAGGGTTACATTTGCTACCTTCCAATCTGCTGGGACCGTTCTATAATCTAGGGAATTTTGGAAGATCACAACCAATGCATCCACTATCTCTGCAGCCACCTCTTTTAGAACCCTAGGATGTAGGCCAGAATGGGTCAGCTTTCAGTCCCATTAGTTTCTCAAGTGCTTTTTATTCTTCCTTTTTACATACTTGAAGCTCTTAATCTATTTTTATAATTTCTAGCTAGTTTACTCTCATTCTATGTTTTCCTATTTTATCAATTAAGGTCATCCTTTGCTGGTTTCTAAAGCTCTCCCAATCCTCAGGCTTACTACTATTCTTCACAACATAAGCCTCCTCTTTCAATCTAATACTTAACTTCTTTAGTTAGCCACGGATGGATCAAGTTTCCCGTGGGGTGTTAATTTCTCAATGGAATGCATATTAGTCGAGAATTTTGGAATATTTCTTTAAATGTTTCACACTGCTTATCTACCATCATACCTTTCAATCTAATTTCCCTAATCTACTTTTAGCTAACTCACCCCCTCATACCTATGCTTTAAGTTTAAGAATTTACCCCCTCTTCCATTCTGCCTGTTTTTTCTAAATGCCAAGTACCCTGGAATATTTAGCTTCCAACCTTGGTCACCTTGCAACCACATCTCTGTAATGGCCATTAGATCAAAGCTATTTATCTCTGTGCCACTAATTAGTCTATCTTGTTATGAATGCTTCGTGCATTCAGCTAGAGCCTTTAATTTTAAATTTTTACCATTATTTCCTGCTTTCACCTTACTCGCTGATGCACTTTTACTGTTAAACTCTGTTCCTTCCTGTCACACTCGGCTTATCTTTACCCAAATCGCTACACTGCTCCATTGCCTGGACTTTTGATTTCTAAATTTCCCCTCACTTGACCCCTCCAACCCCCCCTTTTTAGTTTAAAGCCCCGTCTACAGCCCTAGGTATTTGATTTGTCAGGACACGGCCCGGTTTAAATGGAGACCGTCCCAACGGAACAGCTCCATCTTTCCCTAGTACAGGTGCTACTGCCCCATGAATTGAAACCCCTTCCTCCCACACCTGAGCCAAGCATTTAACTCTGATCTGCTTGTCCCTATGCCAATTTGCACGTGGCTCAAGTAACAATCCAGAGATTATTACCTTTGAGGTTCTGCCTTTTAATTTGGACCCCAGCTCCTCAAACTCTCAGCAGAACCTCATTCCTAGTTCTACCTCAGTCACTGTTCCTACATGGACCACGACAACTGGATCCTCCCCCTCCCACGTCAAATTCTTCGCCAGCCGCGAGGAGATATCCTTAACCCTGGCACCAGGTAGGCAACACAGCTGTCTGAACTCCCGGTCACAGCTGCAGAGAACATGATCTATCCCCTTGACTATACTGTCCCCTACCATTACAACATTCCTTTTCACTCCCCCCACTTGAATGGCCTCCTGTACCACAGTGCAGTTGTCAGTTTGCTCATCCACCCTGCAAACCTTGCCCTCATCCACACAGGCAGCAAGAACCTCATAACTGTTGGACAAGGGCAAAGGCTGAGGCTCCTCCAGCTCTGCACCTGGAATCCCCTTACCCACCACAAGTTGCTGGACAATTTGCGCCACTCTGCCGCTAGCTTCGGGAAAAACAGCATCTCGCCCTTAACCTTCCCCTTGTGTTTCATGAAGTTGCTGTATTTGCATATTAATTGCTCATTAAACTTACCACAGAAAGTCAAGTCTAGTAATTAATAGTGCAAGTACCCTATTAATGATTGGCAGTCATTAACAATTATTCAATCAACCTCTAGCCCAGAAAGTGAATTAAAAGCGTGTAGTCTCATTCCTTCAGGTAGTGAATTGTTAAAGGTTTAAAAAAAGTCAAACTTCAAATTATTTTTTCCCCTATTTTTCCCCATCTCCTGTCTTTCTCAATCCAATCTTTCTTTCCCTCTCAATTCTCTTTCGGTACGATTTGACATTGAATCACCCATTCTAATCCATCCTCCTTTTCAGTCCTTCCTGTTTATTTCTCAATCCTTAAATCTCATTGGTTAAGGAGATACACTTGGTCCTGTTGTTGACCAAGGTCCCAGATGCCCTGGCTGCACAGTTACCAGCTTGCACTTCCAGTACCTTGCAAGACAAAAAAATTGAGCTGAAGTGTGCATGAAATAGGTCGAACTAACCGGGCACACTGCAAGATGCCCCGCTTCAGCAAATTCCAGCCCATTGTGTCTACAGTAAGTGTCTGGGTGATTTAAGAGGGAAGGGAGCATCCCAAATCAGAATTTGTCTCTTCAGCATTACATAAGTTTGAGTAATAACAACAATTTATATAGCGCCTTTAACATAGTAAAACATCCCAAGGCGCTTCACAGGAGTATCAAGACAAAAAATGACACCGAGCCACACAAGGAGAAATTAGGGTAGTTGAAAGAGGTAGGTTTTAAGGAGCATCTTAAAGGAGGAAAGAGGTCACGAGGCAGAGGTGTTTAGGTTGGGATAATAGGGTTGAAATGGAAGTAGTTCTCTTCCTTAAGATACAAATGGAAGACAGACAGCTTCACGTGAACTAAGACAAGTGATCAGATAAAGGAAACTTCCTTTGATGGCTGGGCCACCACTGTTAAAATGTTATGAATGCACTGATTTCTGTTGCGATCCCTAAGATAACAAGCAGGTGCAGGGGAAATGCCAAAAGGAATAACTGTTCAAGGCCATCAAGGCATTAGTTACCAGGATGAAAAGACTTAATAGCTCACTTGCTTGACCAATTCAAAAAGAATTAGCTTTAAAATCAAAGCTAGTTCACAGGATAAATATTCCATTGCTGACTGCTAGCTTAAGTTCTGGTCTCTTTAGCTCAGAGCCTGGAAGCCAAAGCTCACTCCAAATGTGCCATTGTATCCTGAATGACTAGACGGTGTACCAAGAAAAGACTCTGCTGAATCATCTGAAGGAATTGTTATGTTGCAAGCAACTGTACAGACAGCTTGTTTAAAAATAAGGACATATTCACCCTTGGTCCTCAATACTCTGCTATTTAGGTTGCCCATGTACTAGTTTTATGTACAAATAAATCCAGAACAGCAATTTAAAGTAGTGATCTGGCAGCAGGATATATTCTGTCCTCAGCGATTTAACACGCATCGAGCAGTCTACTGGAGAATATGTAGGGAAGTTGCTTCAATCAGGGTTAATTCTTACTCTTCATCTAGATTAATCCAAGTAGGGCAAAGAATAAAGACAGTTTTCAGTTTGCCCAAGAAAACTGCTAATCTGTAAACAAGGAAAAGATGTTGGCAAACAGATGGAACTGTAATATGTTGCTAACAATGTTCCAGGTAAGCCCCACCCAAGTCTTACTTTTAATGGGTGAAATAAAAAGCACACATTCGGAGCCACACAAGCCAGTATAGATCAGGTTCAGGACTTGCTTCCTCCATTTATAAAAAGGTACATTCATTACCCAGAGGCTTGTTAAGCCCATTCCCATACTAATCAGTTTCAAAGCTTCCCACTCCACAATAAAAAAATTCTCAGCTCTAATCCCCCTCCCCAACAATTTGTACCCAACCATGTAAGCTTTAAACCACCTGGAGGTCTGAGTATGCAGGTGTTACTGAATTATTATATTCCTTTGTTACCTGCTCAGAAGCTGAGGAAGGCTGGAGATGATGGGTCCATAACCAGGAGCATTGTCATAAAGCTCAAATAACGGTGCAGCAACCAGCTTGTAATTCTTCGGCACTGCAAATAGGGCTGTAGTCAAACACAGGATCATTAGAGACATCCAGAACTATTGCTGTGTCACAAGTACAGTAAATGCCTCCATTAAAATAGCTATCCCAGTGGCTTAGCCAGTAAAGACAACAGCCAAATCTTGCTGGAAAAGTAATAGCGAGCTCACAAAACATTACATATAATGTACAGTACAGAAGCTGGCCAGTCAGCTCAACTGGTCCATGGTAATGTTTTTGCAACACACAAGCCTCCTCCCACCACTTCATGTAATCTTATCCCTTTCTCCCTCACGTGTTTATCTAGCTTCCCCTTAAATGCATCTACGCTATTCGCCTCAATCATTCCTTGTAGTAGCGAGCTCCACATTCTAACCACTGGGTAACAAAAACATTCCCTATTGGATCTATTAATGACTATCTTATATTTAATCGGCCCTAGTTTTGGTCTCCTCCACAGGTGGAAACAACTTCTCTAAGTCTACCATATCAAACCCTTTGATAATCTTAATTCCCAAATCGGCCAGAAAATTCAGGCAAAGAAGAGACATGTCGTGAGTTGTGAATCAGCATAACTTGGTCACTTTACACCGCTTTGCCTTTTGCCTCGCACAAACAGCAGCTCACGCTCAACATCTGTTCTTTTCAACAACTTGCTGCAATTGCGCATTAATCTCACCGCAGAAAGTCAGGGCTCGTACTTAAAAGCTCAAGTACCCTTTTAACAACGGGATGACAAGACAATGCCAACCAAGCTCTCCGGCCCACAAAGAACAATTTAAACTACTGAGCTTCATTCGTGCATGAGATTTTAAGTCTTTTCCTTTGTCTCTTCTCATAATCCAATCTTGATTTCCCTTTCTGTACCTGATTTGACTAATTCACCCACCTGCTCAGTCATTTCTATGCATCTTTCTCGATCCTTACAGCTCATTGGTTAAGGAGATAGACTACTGTGCCTGTCATTCACCAATGTCCCAAATGCCCCATTATAAGCTCACACTTCCAGCAACTTGAGCCGAATGGTGCAGGGGAAAAAAAAAAAAATCTAACTGCCACATGCCACGAGAGGCCCTGCTCCATCAAAATTTGGACCAACATGTCATGGAGCCGTACTGACCAACCAGGCAAATACCCGGATAGACTAACAGTTTGTGCAAAGTTAGCTGACCCCAACTGGGGTTGGGGAAGGGTTAATGTTAAAACTAGCCTCAGTGCCCCTGGGCAAGAGAGGAAGATAAACCTTCACCAATGGCCCGTAATTCCTGTTGGAAGGTGCACATAAGTGGGGATCTCAAGAGAGAGGACAGTGTTAGGCTCAACAGTTGCACATTAAAAAAAAAGGTAACACTGCACGCTCAGAAATGTCGTCTTTCGGATGAGACATTGACCGAGGCCCCATCTGCCTGTTCAGGTGGATGTAAAAGATCCCATGGCACTATTTGAAGAGAAGGGGAATTCTCCCGGTGTCATGGTCAACATTTAACCCTCAACCAATGATACAAACACATTAACTGGTCAGTTATCTCATTGTGGTTTGTTGGACCTTGCTGTGTGCAAATTGGCTGTCTCATTTGCTCACATTACAAGTATTTAATTTGATGTGAAGTGCTTTGAGCAGTCCAGAGGAATTGAATGGTGCTACATAATTGCAAGCTCTTTCTTCTTTCTAAATGCAGATCAATGTATTTCTCTTAGGAGCGCCTTTAGTTAAACTACTGCAGACTGTTATGAATGCAATCACCACATGTCCAGGCACATTATATATTCTCAGTCTTCTAGGACATACCTTTCTCTTGAAGCTGCACTAGGAAAAGCTTCTTATGCTCTTTGGGCTTTGTGATGTGAGCTGGAATGTAGGGATACTGGAGGAGAGGGAAAAACAATGTTAAGAACAGAACACAGGTTTATCTCAATAAAAGGCTCACCACAGATGGTTAATTCAGGAGTGTTCAGCTATAATATCCATTGACTATGCAAGGGGATACTTGAAAGCTTATAAAGTTTAGACGGTCTTAATTTTTGTGGTTATAGTTTCCAAGGTCTCTTGTGTAGTGGGGAGTGCGAGTAAACAAGGGCCCTTGGGTATATCATTTAATTGTAGCGTAATTAGTGATATTGATTTGATTTAATTTGAATTATATAAGGGTAAATCATGGCAGCACAGCTCAGCCCCGTGGCATGCTCCTCCTGCACTATATGGGAAATCAGGGACACTTCCTGTGTCCCTGACAACCATGTGTGCGGGAAGTGTATCCAGCTGCAGCTACTGGCAGACCGCATTGCGGCACTGGAGTTGCGAATGGAGAGATACTGGAGCATTCACGATGCTGAGGACGTGGATAGCACATTTGATGAATTGGTCACACCGCAGGTAATGGCTACACAGGCAGGAAGGGAATGGGTGACCGCCAGGCAGAGTAGTAGGCGCAGGCAGGTAGTGCAGGGTCCCCTGTGCCCATTCCCCTCTCAAACAGATATACCGCTTTGGATATTGTTGAGGGAGATGTCTTATTGGGGGAAGGCAGCAGCAGCCAACTTCCTGGCACCATGGGTGGTTCTGCTACACAGGGCGGGAGGAAAAAGAGCAGGAGAGCTAGTGATAGGGGATTCTATTGTAAGGGGAATAGATAGGCGTTTCTGCAGCCGCAAACGAGACTCCAGGATGGTATGTTGCCTCCCTGGTGCAAGGGTCAAGGATGTCTCAGTGGCTGCAGGGCATTCTGGAGGGGGAGGGTGAACAGCCAGTTGTCGTGGTGCATATAGGTACCAACGATATAGGTAAAAACCATGATGAGGTCCTAAAAGCTGAATATAGGGAGTTAGGAGGTAAATTAAAAAATAGAACCTCAAAAAAGGTAGTGATCTCAGGATTGCTACCAGTGCCACGTGCTAGTCAGAAGGATATTTCAGATGAATACGTGGCTAGAGGAATGGTGCAAGGGGGAGGGATTCAAATTCCTGGGACATTGGAACCAGTTCTGGGGGAGGTGGGACCAGTACAAACTGGACGGTTGGCACCTGGGCGTGACCAGGACCGATGTCCTGCGGCGGGGAGAGAGCGTGTTTGCTAGTGCTGTTGGCAGGGGGACAGAGGAAAGGGAAGCAAGGATAGAAGCAAAAAAGACAGGAAGGAGAAAAGCAAAAAAGTGGCAGTCAGAGAAATCAAGGGTGTAAATCAAACATGGCCACAGTAAATAATAATTCTAAAAGGTCTAAGTGTTAAAAAAAAACAAGCCTGAAGGCTTTGTGTCTTGATGCGAGGAGCATTCGTAATAAGGTGGATGAATTAGCTGCGCAAATAGATGTAAACGGATATGATATAATTGGGATTAGAGAGACGTGGCTCCAGGGTGACCAAGGTTGGGAATTCAACATCCAGGGGTATTCAATATTCAGGAAGGCCAGGCAAAAAAGGAAAAGGAGGCAGGGTAGCATTGCTGGTTAAAGAGATTAGCACAATAGTAAGGAAGGATATTAGCTCTAATGATGATGTGGAATCTGTATGGGTAGAGCTGAGAAATACCAAAGAGCAAAAAACATTAGTGGGAGTTGTATACAGACCCCCAAACAGTAATGCTGAGGTTGGGGGTGGCATTAAATGGGAAATTAGAGATGTGTGCAATAAGGGCACAGCAGTTATCATGGGTGACTTTAATCTACATATAGATTGGGCTAACCAAAGTAGTAACAATACTGTGGAGGGGTAATTCCTAGAGTGTATATGGGTTGGTTTCCTGGACCAATATGTCGAGGAACCAACTAAGAAATCAGGCCATCTTAGACTGGGTATTACGTAACGAAAAAGGATTAATTAGCAATCTTGTTGTGCGAGGCCCCTTGGGGAGGAGCGATCATAATATGCTCGAATTCTTCATTAAGATGGAGAGTGAAGTAGTTGACTCAGAGACTAGGGTCCTGAATTTAAATAAAAAGGAAACTACAATGGTATGAGGAGAGAGTTGGCTAGGATGGATTGGGGAACGTTAAAGGATTGATGGTGGATAGGCAATGGCAAACATCTAAAGATCACATGGATGAACTACAGATTGTTCATCTCTGTTCGGCATAAAAATAAAACAAAAAAAGGTGACTCAACCGTGGCTAACGAGAGAAATTAGGGATAGCATAAGATCCAAGGAGAGGTCATATAAATTGGCCAGAAAAAGCAGCAAACTGAGAATTGGGGGTAGTTTAGGATTTAGCAAAGGAGGACAAAGGGATTAATTAAGAGGGGGGAAATAGAGTACGAGAGTAAGTTTGCACAGAACATAAAAACTGACTAAAAGCTTCTGTAGATATGTGAAGAGAAAAAGAATGGTGAAGTCAAGCGTAGGTCCCTTGCAGTCAGAATCAGGGGAATTTATAATGGGGAACAAAGAAATGGCAGACCAATTAAATACATACTTAGGTTCTGTCTTCACAGAGGACACAAATAACCTCCCAGAGATGCCGGGGGACATAGGGTCTAATGAAAAGGGAGGAATTGAATGAAATCAGTATTTGTAGAGAAATGGTGTTAGGGAAATTGACGGGATTGAAGGCCGATAAATCCCCAGGGCCTGATAATCTACATCCTAGGGTACTCAAGGGAATGGCGCTAGAAATAGTAGATGCATTGCTGGTCATCTTCCAAAATTCTAGAGACTCTGGCACAATTCCCATGGATTGGAAGGTAGCTAATGTAACCCCACTATTTAAAAAAGGTGGGACAGAGAAAATGGGGAATTATAAACCGGTAAGCCTGACATCGGTAGTGGGGAAAATGCTAGAGTCCATTATAAAAGATGCAATAACAGAGCACTTGGAAAACCATGACAGGATCGGACAAATTCAACATGGATTTACAAAAGGTAAATCATGCTTGACTAATCACTGGAATTTTTTGAGGATGTAACTGGTAGAATGGATAAGGGAGAACCAGTGGATGTGGTGTATTTGGACTTTCAGAAAGCTTTCAATAAGGTCCCACATAAGGGATTAGTGTGCAAAGTTAAAGCACATGGGATTGGGGGTCAGGTACTGGCTTGGATAGAGAACTGGTTGGCAGACAGAAAGCAAAGTGCTGGAATAAACGAGTCTTTGTCCGAGTGGCAGGCAGTGACTGGTGGGGTACCGCAGGGATCGGTCCTAGGACCCCAGTTATTCACAATATATATTAATGATCTAGACGAGGGAACTAGATGTAATATCTCCAAGTTTGCAGACGACACAAAGCTGGGTGGGCGTGTGTGCTGTGAGGAGGATGCAGAGAAACTCCAGTATGATGTGGACAGGTTGGGTGATTGTACTGCATCTGCCCAATATGGATAAATGCGAGGTTATCCACTTTGGTGGCAAAAACAGGAAGACAAGATTATCTGAATGGCAATAGATTGGGAGAAGAGGGAAGTGCAACGAGACCTGGGTGTCCTTGTGCACCAGTCGCTGAAGGTAAGCATGCAGGTGCAGCAGGCGGTTGAGAAGGCAAATGGTATGTTGGCCTTCATAGCGAGAGGATTAGAGTACAGGAGCAAGGATGTCTTGCTGCAGTTGTACAGGGCCTTGGTGAGACCACACCTTGAATAGTGTGCAGTTTTGGTCGCCTTATCTGAGGAAGGATGTTCTTGCCGCGAAGATTCACCAGGCTGATACCTGGGATGGCAGGAATGACGTACGAGGAGAGATTGGGTCGATTAGGCTTATATTCGCTAGAGTTTAGAAGAATGAGAGGGGATCTCATTGAAACTTATAAAATTCTAACAGGACTAGACAGACTAGATGCAGGAAGGATGTTCCTGATGGCGGGGGAGTCCAGAAGTCACAGTCTAAGGATAAGGGGTAAGCCATTTAGGACTGAGATGAAAAGGAATTTCTTCACCCAGAGAGTGGTGAACCTGTGGAATTCTCTACCACAGAAGGCAGTTGAGGCCAATTCATTAAATATATTTCAAGGCGGCATTAGATGCTGTATATTTCTTAAGGCTAAAGGGATCAAGGGAGGAAGCAGGGCCAGGGTACTGAATTTGGATGATCAGCCATGATCTCATTAAATGGTGGAACAGGCTCAAGGGGCCAAATGGCCTACTCCTGCTCCTATCTTCTATGTTTCTATAATACCCTCCATCACCAGTGGATAAAAATACTCCAAATAATGCCAAAACAACCTCAGCATAAGCTGCGGTTATACTAATCATGTCCCTGGTTTATACCAAAAATCTGATCAAGATGTTAGGGCACCATTTTGATGGAGATAGCAGGAATAGCAGAATTGTTTCAGGAAATAATTCTGCTCAACACTTATGGGTGAAATCACACTATGCAATATTAAAATACAAGGGTAATGCCAAGAGTTAAAATAGCAGCCAGAGAATTTTTCTTACAAACATGTTGCCATAATATGGGGTAATGGGATCCCATAAGCATTAGTTATGGTTTCAGGTGAATGTGAAACTTTTTAACCACAGCTGTGCAGAGGATAAATAGATCAAGTTACTGACAGAACAGAGGGGCTGGGGAAAAAAAGGCATCTATCCAGCAAATAGCCAACCCCTACAGACCACAGAGCAAAGGCCAGGCATTAAACCCAGGACGAGTACCTCCCTTTACCCAGGGTAGCAGTAGGAGGAACACTGTACTTGGTTCCCAGTTCACGTGTGGTGGGGAAGAGAGAGAAACTGAAAATTATGCAAAAAAGGGTCTGCTCCAAAATCACTACTTAGCCACTGGATCGTGCCAGAGAGGAGGGAAGAATGATTGACTTTCAGTGAAGGGAAGAGTGTGCAGAGGGTGAAGTGGCTCCATGCAGAGAAGCCACCATTAACTGACATGCTGGGTGCAATGACTGGGGCCAAGGTACAGATGTAACTTGCATTCGAGGCAGCACTGCCAGTACCGGAGGACCTAGAGAGAAAACTGAAGCAACCCAGCGTGGAGATTCTTCTCAAACTCAGCTGGGAACAGGGACTTGCCAAGGAGAGAAGTGAATGAAGGTAACCAGCCCAGGGGGAGCAGGGTGAAGCAATGTATTCTGAAAAGTGAGTGACAAGAGTCGATCAATGCAGGCTAGGATCAAGTAGAAATAAACTCCATTAAAAATGGATGAAATTTAAAAAAAATTTTTAATGTAAATCACCATTTTACAAAAAGTGCCATTGGAAGTTTGCCAGGAGTTTACTCCACTCTGCAGCAGTCCTGATCCACTTCCCTCAGCTGCTGAGAAAGAGATGGCAAATAAAACAACTGGAAATTCTCTTTACCGTTGCTTTTTTTTAAAAAAAGTCTCTTCTTACTGAGGGCTGATTCCATTATTTGATTTTTAGTACCAAGTGGAGCACAAGGGACTATGAGAATCAGTAGGCTGTGGCTCAAAATAGTTCAAATCCATTGCTCTTTGCTAGTGTACTACCCAGTTAGTTAAACTCAAATCCAGCTTGAAAAACTCTACGGAGCTCCAGAAAACAAGACTAAGTAGACAAACACTAACTTAAGCTGTAACAATTTTGTTTCAATATCTGAGGCCAGAAACTACCACAGAGCTTCACATCACAAATATTTTTAAATGACATGACCCCACAATGACTTGGAGCTCATTTTACAGTATTAAGCGAGTCATCCGAGTAGAGACGATAAAACCCTGCACCACTCACCTGAGGTGGTTCAAAGTTCGGCCTCCACCAGTTCCCGATGCAGTCATCAATGACCCAGTCTTGCTGCACACCATCTTGGCGGCCCAAAATCTGTGAAAATGCACAGTTGAATGAGAGTTTCTCAACTACAAAACAGGTGCACTGCTTCATCCCCGAATCATGATGGGGCATCAGCCCTTTTTAAGCCGTCTTAAAAGATGCTGGCTTTATCAGGTTTGTTCACTTGAAGGAGCCTTCCTTCCCCTCCTCCAGGAAAAAGTTTGTGACAGTTGTACAGATACAACATTCAATTGGGGCTGGCTTCAAAACAAATCAATTCAATAAATTACTAACTGTTCTGAACATCCTCTCGTTTTGCTCTTACTTCCATTCTACCCCTCCCCTACTTATTTGCAAGAGGGTTAAGACAAGTGAAATTCCCATTTTAAACACAAACAGCACACATTAGGTTGGAAACCAACCCCTCACAGCAAGGGGCAAAGGGTTCTAGGGCAGACAGCAATTTTCCATAAACTCAAGAGCCTAAATCTAACGCGAGCTACTCCAAACAAAAGTGCACAAAGCAGCATAAATTAATTGGCTTCCATTTAATCGTGTGACATGTGGACAGTACCATAAAAATCAAATCCGGTCAGAGCCCGACCAGCTGATCCTTTAGCACGTACTCCACCCAACCAGTCTGGAGTGCTCCTATCTGAAAACAGGTTCCGTACCTCTGTCATTAGACGCTTCAGACCCTCCACCTCATCTTCTCCAGGATTTAACTCTCCACCAGGCCTAAATCCACAAAACAAGAAGCACAGAATGAATGTTACAATTCAAAAGCAACAGAAACTAGAGGTAGGTTAAAAAAGAGATGAAATCTGCACTGGCTTACCAATTTCAAGAAAACCCGATGGTCGAAATTGTTCAGTTTGCAGCCTGGGTAGTTAGCCTCAAAGGCTACACACTCCTTTGACAAATTTATCTAACCATCCTAACTCTATGCTGATTTATTAGGATGTTATATAATTGGCCTTAGCACCCCTCGATAGGGAGAGGGATAAACGTCATGAGGGCTCCATCTCCTGATCATGATCCAGTGACTGCTGCTGGAACTGTGCACGTTAAGTTAGATAAGGACTGGATTCAGCCGTGATGCCTGCTGTGCAGAAATAGCCTGCTCACACCAACAATGATCACTTCGGCACATGCAGGGATGTAAACACAACTGTGTAACTGCACCCCACAGTAAATCAATACCTTTGGGAGAGGAAATTAGCCAAAAAAAAAGTACATGCTGTATCCTCCCTAGCATATTTAATACGTATCTTAGTCCTGTGACCACGTTGAAGGATGCCAGCACCTCAGCATGGAACACTTTCATTATGGAAAACTGGTGCCCACATGAAATAGGTTTATGTAGGGTATGGTGCTTTAAGTCACAACTACTTTTTACAGCTCCTGTATACTGTAGTACTGGCAGTAACCACACCGGTATACAAGCTGTGCGCATGCCTCTGTACCCCAGTCTAGAGATGACCCTCCTCCAGTAAAGACCTGTTGTTTGTTTATGTACAGCATCCGTGTAATTATTTATCCACTGAACCACGGATCTAACAGTGGCGACGAGTGTTGATGCGAATCTACCTGCAACATTAAACAAAAAAAAAAGGTCGAGTCCAGGAACACGGGCGTCGACCGCGAGCAACCGCCCAGCAGTCAGGCAGAGATCCAACTTCACTGGGGAGGCTGTGGAGAGCCGGGCTTGGTTCGCCAGCCACAACGAGCAGTAAGAGACCGACGACAGGTCCAGAGCAGACCCTTCCCGAGCAGCGGGGGCTGGAGCCGACCGACGAGAGAGAGAGAGAGAGAGAGAGCCGGGCAGCGTCGACAGGGCAAGAAAAAGGGTGAAGAGAGCAGGGCGCAGCCGGGGGTTGATCACCGAGCGGCGTCGAGGAAAAATACTGCAAAAAACCAGAGGGTAAGAAACAGCCAGGTTCTAGACTGAGCGGCGTCGACAAATATCAAGAGAAGAACGCGCAGAGCACAGCCAGGGATCACGGGCTGATCAGGGTCCGCGGGGCGAAGCAAGGGGAGACGCCATTGAGAAGCAGGGAGAGTGCGGGAGGCGCCATTGAGAAGGAAGAGCGCGGGAGACGCCATTTTGCGAAACCGCAGCGGAGAAGACGGGCGAGCGCAGGAAGGAAGGAAAGCGCGGGAGACGCCATTTTGTGCCAGCAGAGAAGAAGGGGAAGCACGGGAAGTGCCATTGGTGATAGTTAACGCACAACCAAGGATGCCGAAGAGTGGCAGTATCTCTACGTTTGACAATGAAGTCGAAGATTGGGCGACATATGTGGAACGTATTGAGGTGTACTGCAGGGCGAATGAAGTGCCAGATGCTAATAAAGCACTGGTTCTGTTAAATTCCATGGGTGCAAAAACTTATGGGTTACTGCAAAATCTAATAACCCCAGAGAAGCCGGTAAACAAGAATTTTGAAAGCATAGTAGAAATCCTACAGGACCACTTAAACCCCACACCGCTGCAGATAGCAGAACGATTTAAGTTCCATAAAAGGAACCAACACAAAGACGAAAGCAATGCTGAGTACCTAATGGAACTGCGCAAGCTATCGAAATACTGCCAGTTTGGAGTGGGGCTAGCAGACACGTTAAGGGACAAGTTTGTGTGTGGGCTACAAAGTGAAGGAACCCAGAAACGGCTTCTATCAGAAAAGGACCTTACGCTGGACAAAGCTTTCAGTATGGCAGTATCACACGAAGCAGCCGCAAGGGGCGCTGCAGAGATACAATGGAGACCGCAAGAATACGGCACCAACGAAATGACCTATGGAACAGGGAAGTGCTATCGCTGCGGCAGAACACATGACCAGAAAGATTGTTGATTCAAGGACCAAGCGTGCAGACAGTGTGGGAAAGCAGGACACATAGCAAGAGTCTGCAGGTCTGGGAAGAAAACCAACAGTAAGAAATCTCCACAGGAGGAGAAGTACAAAAAGGTACACCAGGTGATGGACAGTGGTTCAGATGAACAGAAAAGTGACAGACTCCAGAAGCAAGGAGCTGGGTTGTCTGAAACTACATAATGTAACCGAAATAGAGGATCACCAGACTATCTGGGTTACACTCAAGATAGACGGAGTCCAAGTGGAAATGGAATTGGACACAGGGTCAGCTCTAACAGTCATAAATCAAAGAGACTACAAGCGGCTATTTTCACACATACCCTTGAAAGCTAGAGATTGTCTTGAAGACGTATATGGGGCAAAAAGTCTACCCCAAAGGAAAAATAAGGGTGAAAGGGACATAAAGGTCAGGAAATACCTAAAATGGATATATATGTATTGCCAAATGGAGGACCACCACTGCTAGGACATGAATGGATCCGGAAGATACATTTAGATTGGCATTCCATACAGGCACTGAAGGTGGAGGCCAAAAAGGATGACGACGTCACACCTGGACGACTGTCAAAAATGCTAACTGACGCAAAAGAAGTGTTCCACGAGGGACTAGGAACACTAAAAAGGAATAACAGCAACAATTAAAAGAGAGGCTAATGCAAGCCCAAAGTTTCTGAAGGCCAGACCAGTGCCTTATGCAATCAGACCAGCAAGGGTTGGAACGTTCAGGAGTACGGTCCAAAGTGGACTGGAGCGAGTGGGCTACACCCATCGTCCCTGTAATGAAGAGGTCGTTGAGTAATACGCCTGGGGAACCAAAGAAGGTCTGCATCTATGGGGATTTTAAGGTGACAGCGAACCCAGTCCTTCACATGGTGCAATATCCGCTTCCACGAACGGAGGATATTTTCGCCTCGCTATCTGGTGGTAAACGCTTCACCAAAATTGATCTAGCCCAGGCGTACTTGCAAATGGAGGTAGAAGCAGCTTCGAAACATTACCTTACGATCAACACCCATAAAGGTCTTTATCAATACAACCGGCTGGTGAGCAGCCTCGGCTCCGGCTATCTGGCAAAGGGCGATGGATCAGGTCCTGCAAGGGATTCCAGGGACCCAGTGTTATTTGGATGACATCTTGGTCACGGGCAAAAATGACAGTGATCACCTCGCTAACTTGGAGAAGGTGCTTGCCAAATTAAAGGAATATGGGCTACGAGCTAATCGCCACAAGTGCGAGTTTTTCCAGAAACAGATCTCTTATTGCGGCCACGTCATCGATGAAGAGGGGTTACATAAGTCCCCTGACAAGATTGAGGCAGTAGTCAAGGCTCCAGCACCGGAAAATGTGTCACAACTGAGGTCGTTCCTCGGGCTGGTAAACTATTACAAGTTCTTACCAAATTTGTCTACGGTACTACACCCGCTGAACACCCTACTGCAAACAGGGGTACCATGGAAGTGGGATGACGAACGTAGATGAGCTTTCCAGAAGTGTAAAGAATTGATCACATCAAGAGAGGTGTTGGCCCATTTCAACCCAGCACTACCAATTCGTTTGGCATGTGATGATGCATCACCCTACAGCATTGGAGCGGTGCTGTCGCACAAATTCCCAGACGGGTTGGAGAGGCCAGTGGCCTTTGCGTCTCGGTCACTAACCTCAGCCGAGCGCAACTACGCCCAGATTGACAGGGAGGCCCTCAGCCTAGTATGGGGAATAAAAAAATTCAACCATTATCTGCATGGGCAGAAGTTCACCTTGCTGACTGACCACCAACCACTTGTCTCCATCTTTAATCCGAAGAAGGGCGTGCCAGTAATGACTGCACAGCGGTTACAAAGATGGTCCCTGTTTCTAGGGGCGAATCAATATGAAATAGAATATAAAAGGCACGAAACAGCATGGGAACGCTGACGGGCTATCGCGCCTGCCACTGCCTACGGTGGAAGAAGCACCAGCAGTGGACCCTATCGAGATATTTTATTCGTCGATAATTGAACGATTGCCAGTAACAAACGCGGATATAGAGAAGGAGACCCGCAATGATCTGACGCTGTCACGGGTATATGAATTGACGGTGAGGGGATGGCCAACACATGGCGACTCACTGTTGCCAGCATTCTCATCCAGAAGAGAACTGTCAGTATGCCAGGGGACAGTGATGTGTGGATCCAGAGTAGTGATTCCACCCAAGTTAAGGGAGAGAGTGCTAAAGGAGCTACATGAAGGTCATCTGGGGGGAGTGAAAATGAAAAGCCTTGCTAGGGCTTGTGTGGTGGCCGGGAATCGATCAACAAATCGAAGACCTAACTAAGAGCTGCTTAGGATGCCAGAAGGTCCAAAATGCACCACCACATGCCGCTCTACACCCATGGGAGTGGCCCTCCTCTCCATGGCAACGGTGCACATTGATTTCGCTGGTCCATTCATGGACTCAATGTTCTTAATAGCAGTGGATGCTCATTCAAAGTGGCCTGAGGTGATAAAGATGTCTTCAACCACTACAGAGAAAAACGATTGCAGTCCTACGGACCATATTTGCCAGAAACGGTTTGCCAGAGCAGATCTGCTCTGATAATGGACCACAGTTTGTGTCCGATGAGTTCCAAAAATTCATGAAAAGGAATGGGGTAAGGCATTACACATCCGCCCCGTATCATCCAGCCACCAATGGATTGGCTGAGAGGTTCGTACAAACCTTTAAGAAGGCGATAAAGGCCATGCGCGACAAGGAAATTCTACTACAGCATAAGATGGACAATTTCTTATTAGCCTACCGAAACGCGACACATGCAGTTACCAACCAGACCCCGGCCATGATGTTCTTTAACCGAAGGTCGAGATCTCGTCTGGACTTGCTCAGACCAAATGTGCGAAGAAATGTTGAGGACAAACAATTCCAGCACATCAACGAGAAGCTGACAAGGAGCTTCAATGTAGGGCAACCAGTCTTGGCCCGTGACTATCGAACAGAGAATTGGCAACCCGGAACGATATGTACAAGGCAGGGGCCATTAATGTACACGGCAGGGGCCATTAATGTACACAGTGGATGTCGGGGAGAACATTGTGAGACGCCACGTCGATCAGATCTTAGCGTCACAGGAAGGCGTCAACCCCATGTCTCGAGTACCTGGGGATGAACCCGACATACCGGTAGCATCTACTTCAGACCCAGTAGCAGTGGAACCCAATGAAAAGGGGTCAGAATCGCCTCTGCACCAAGAACAAGAACCTCCGGAAAGGCGCTTTCCCGAAAGGGTCAGGAAGCCGCCCCAAAGACTGAATCTATAAATGGACTTTTGTTATTAAATGTACATGTAAAAATGTAATTGTTATTTGAATATTAAGGGGGTATTATTAATCTAAAAAGGGAGGAATTGTAGTGTATGTGCTTTAAGTCAGAACTACTTTTTACAGCTCCTGTATACTGTAGTACCGGCAGTAACCACACCGGTATATAAGCTGTGCGCATGCCTCTGTACCCCAGTCTAGAGATGACCCTCCTCCAGTAAAGACCTGTTTGTTTATGTACAGCATCCGTGTAATTATTTATCCACTGAACCACGGATCTAACAGTTTATGCCCCTTAATCAAAGTTTAAATAGTGCATTCCCTACTGCACCAGGATTCTCACTAGGCATCCTCATGCCCAAACTATCAAGTTTATGACGAATTACGTCCAGTTTTGTGCTATGAACCAAAGCTCATTAGGAACAAGGTTAAAACTACCCGGGTAGGCTGAATTCAAAACAGTTGAAAGGTAAAAGGAGTTTGCTCACTACATCTGGTTGCATGCAACCCACGAGTCCCGTGAGAGGGGGGGGGGGGGGGGGGGGGGTGAAATCAAGTGACATAGCTGCCTCCATGGGAGTTGCAGTAAGGTTACAGCCAAGGTAAACTTCACCTTCCACCATTTTGGAAGATTTTACACAGTATAAAATGAAAATACTGCTAATTTGTAATACACCACAGGCCACACAGCATCTGTTAAGACAGGTTACAATGTTTCTGGCATGTACTCACCTGATGAAGGGTTAAACACCCAAAACATTAGAACCCGTCTTCTCTCTTTATAAATGACTGACCTGCTGTGTATTGCTGGTATTTTATTGGAAAGCAAACAACAACTGCCTCCAACCTTCTTCCTCCCCACACCATAAGAATGTTAGGCGACTCCCAATGCTCGCTAACCTACATTGGCACCTGGACCACCAACAACTTAATTTTAAAATACTCATCCTCTTGTTCAAATCCCTCCATGGCTTCAGCCCTCTTGCCATACAACCCTCCTCCAACTGTGTTGCTCTAACTGCTGACTCTTGTGCACCTGCCGCCCCGAGCCCTACCACTGCCGGCCATGCCTGCAGCAGTTGAGGCCATTAGCTTGAATTCCCTCCCCAAGCCCCCCCCTCCTCCTTTAAGAGCTTCCTTAAAACTTCTGTGACCAAACTTTTAGTCACCTGTCCTAATGTCACCTCCTATGGTTCAGTGTCAATTTTTAATCTTATTACACTCCTATGAAGCACCATGGGATGTTTGCCAACGTTAAAGGAACCATATAAATTCAAGTTGTTTTTGTTAGCTTTTAGCCAGCATTTACTGCTGATGACCAATGGAGAGATCAGAGACAAAGGAAAACCAAAAAAAACTCCATCACTACAGTGCAATGCACCAATCAACAACTAACTGCACTTTTGTGAAAGTTTGCCCAAGGGTTTGATTATTCACACCCCAAAACTGAAAGATCTTTTACAGCCAATCCCTACCCCCATGGCACAATGAACTCACAGTTTAAAGAAGGTTGTCCCCAGCTGCAGTAACAGTACATGAGGCAGCCTGTGCTCGTGCACAATCAGAACACCCTCCACTGTGCGCCTCATGCCAATCTTCTCAAACTCCTCCCGCATGCGCTGGAATCGAGCTGCCACGGAGCAGTCCTTCTCGTACAAGGGCTCCTTGGTACCAAAGGTGTAGTTAGTCAGTGGATACCTGAAGAGAGATTTCCCAGAGTGTTATACATTGCAATGAGAATGTAATTACAGTACCCATGAAGACAAATCCAAGAAATAATTATACTGGAACACAAAATTTTCCAAACAGGGGCAGAGTCAGAACCAGATCTAGCATATGTTCATTGGTCCAGATCGTCAGGAGGAAAAACAAACCACCTCCTTAGAGGCCCATCTAATGGAAACTCAGCAACAAGATCTACCTGACCCACACTGCAGGGCAGATTCAGACACTACGACCCCACCCATACCGCAGGGCAGATTCAGACACTGCATTTTTAATGCCTCACTTGAAGGGTGGCACCTCTGACAATGCAGCATTCCCTCAGTTCTGCACTGAAGGGTCACCCTAGACTATGTGCTCAAGTGAGGCTTGATGTGCAGCCTTCCATCTCAGCCAGAGTGCTACCAACTGAACCAAGCTGACAATTAGTAAGTAACCATTCAGGAACTTGGGAGCCCCAATATAGTGATACATAAATTATACAACCTGAACTGAAAGTAGAAGGAAACAGACAATTCAAAGTTAAAAACAAACAATTCAAAGCTGATGTGCGAGAAGAGTATTTCCATTAGTATCTAAAAATGGGCCTCCACCCAAAAATGTTACCTTGTCTTTCCCCACCCTCCCTTTTTACAGATGCTGATTGACCTGCCATGTCCTGCATGGAGTTTTTAAATGCAGATTTCCAGTATTTGCTGCTTTCCCCCCCCCCCCCACCCCCCTTTTCAAATTTATACTAGCAAGATCAGTTAAAGTCAGGACAGCTGTATCAAATCTTGCTTTCCTTGCCACTGAACAGATCAGTTAAAGTGAAGACCATCAGATTTCCATTTAGACATATAACCTCAGACAGCAAGTGTTCATTAAACTACAGTATACTCACACAAACCCCCCAAAAAACTTAACAGGAGCAAAAACCTAGACTACCAAAGGGCTAAACAATGCTTTGGGAGCAATCAACTATTGGTGTCTTATTTTGTTCTTAAAGGTAGATGTGCCCAATTCTGAGCACCACACTTAAGGATGTCAAGGCCTTGAAGAGGGTGCAGAGGAGATTCACTAGAATGGTATGAGGGATGAGACTTCAGTTACACGGAGAGACTCCAGAAGCTGGGACTGTTCTCCTTAGAGGAGAAGGGGAGATTTAACAGAGGTGTTTAAAAATCATGAAGGATTTTGATAAGAGTAAATGAGAAACTGTTTCCAGTGGTAGAAGGGTCAGTAACCAGAGGATACACAGAGTTATGGTAATTAGCAAAAGGACCAGAAACAAGATGAGAATTATTTTTTTTTTTTTTTTTTTTTTTAAAAACAGCAAGTTATGAACTGTAATGTACTGCCTCAAGGGCAGAGGAAGCAGATTTAACAACAACTTTCAAAAAGGGAATTGGCTAAATCTGCAGGGCTATGGGGAAAGGACAAGGGAGTGGGATTAATTGGATAACTCTTTCAAAGAGCTAGCATAGGCACAATGAGCTGAATGGCAGCTTTCTGTACTAGATCATTCTATGATTTTTTTTCACACCAATTAATCCACAATCCGTCAAATAGCTCACTAATAACATCTACAATTCATACAAGTGTCTGCCTTGTGGGTTAAAACTACTGATATTTAAAATCCTAGAAAATCTCAAAGTAAATGGAACCCCTGAATAGCAGCGGACGTATGTTACACAAATTGCTTTAACTCTATCTTCCATCCTTGCCACGCCCCCAAAAGTACAGGCCCTTGCTGATGTCTAGTTGCAGATACTGGCAGTTCAGCACCTTACATGAGTGACCATGCCTCATGTGCAATGTAGACAGAGCCATTGAACCAGAGGGCGATTGTCACGCCCCAGCTGAGATCAGCTATCTCAGTAAAGACTGCAGATCAACCTGCCTTTTAGAACGAACAAGAACTTTCGCCCCAGAACACTCCCCATATGCAGCTAAGCTCCCAGTGCATCTTAAAAGACTGTAAATATATATCCAATAGAGTTCAAGAATCTTTGTTTCCTCTTTATTAGGAAAAGTTGCTTATTCAGATGCTTGGTCTGTGCTGAGTTCACAGATCTCTGAACAGCAGTTATAACTGGTCCTATGATAGGGAAGAAGGGAAAAAAACAGCCAAGGTTCTTGCCCAAGATTACCATCAAGAGACCCATGGTTGGAAGTGCAATCGTTCACACATCACCAGGAAGGGGGGTTAGAAGTTCCATGGGGGGTGCTGCTGATCTTCTGTCATAACTTCAGCGCAAACAGCTACTTAGTTTCTCCAGGGATTCCACTGATCTTCTGCCAAGGTTACGGCAGGAGATCAAGAGAACCCCCACAGAAATTCCAGGCGCTGGCGAGTAAAAGTTAGTGCTTGGGTGTGATGCCATTCATGGAAAAGAGATTTCAAACAGTCACGGTTGAATAACCACTTGGGCAAGGCGCTAAGGAACTGGTGGTGCCTGTGGAAAAGTATCCTGGCATGCACAGTCTTTAGAAGAGAAAGCTGGAAAATAAATTGTCTTTATAAAACACAGGATCTGGAGGACTGTCAATCAAATTCCAAACTTAATTTAGTACATTAAATAAATTATAAAATGGATACATGTCTGCAGAAAAATCCTCAATGTTTGTTCAATATTTTATACCGCAACCTTAACGTCTTTCAAACAAGTTTTAATTCTGCATAGGGTTGCGAAGGGGTGGAAAGTTTCCGGTAAATTTCCCACGGGAAGTTTAGCTTGGGAATTTTGCCCAAAAAAGCACATGCTAGCATAATATATTTTTTTTGTATTTTTCATTTCCCCCCCCCCCCCAACAGGTCCTCTCTTAAAATTACTACCAGAGATGCAATCTTAATTAAGGAATTTCTTAATCAATATATGTTTCTCTTCTGACTTGGCTTGTTTTAATAATTACAAGTTGTGTGTGTGACTGTGATAAATGTGTCCCGATTGGTTGGATGAGCGATTAGCTCCCTCTATTGGTGATGTAGCGTCGTGCGTGCATAGGTCATGCTTCCATCACATGGAGCATGAGGAAAAATTTACTTACCCTGTTGCAATCGTGCTGATCGACCGCAGTTCAACAGAGACGAATGCCCTTTATTTCTCTGCAGAGAACAATGCCACGTTTACCGTCGGATGTGGGAAGCATTTTACTCCAGGCATTAAAGATGGAAAGACTGTGTACATGTGCAAACACTGTACAAAGCCATATGTAAAGAATGCCACAAAGATGCAGCAGCATTTATCCAAATGCAACAACTTCACTCAAAGCTCACAGCAGTCAGCCCAGAGTTCCTGTGCTTCCATTCAAGATGATGGTTCACATTCAGCATCTCCTGGCCCACTTGGAAAGTTCTTTGATACAATGGATAACCATAGCCAGAAGAATGCAGATGAGTGCCTTGCTTGAGCTGTATATGCGACAGGCTCACCGCCAATGTGTACTGGAAGAGATTTTTCAATGTTATTCGCCATGCACACCATCCTCCCACCAGACATGCTTTGTCTACTTATTTGCTGGAGGCGGAGTATAACAGATGGCAGACTGTATTGCAGTTATCTCAGATGGGTGGTCAAATGTATGAAGGGAGGGCATCATAAACTACAGAGTCTTCACTCCTCTCCCAGTGTTCAAGAGCAGACATGAAGGACAACAGACACAGGCACATACATTGCTGATGAGCTGAAAGCAGTCATCAACAATCTTGGATCACAAAAGGTCTTTGCAGTAGTTACTGACAATGCTGCGAATATGAAAGCTGCTTGAGCTCAAGTGGAGGAGGCTTACCCTCATATTACGTCTATTGGGTGCGCAGCTCATGGGCTCAACCTGCTCAAGGACATCATGGGTTTGAGAACCATGGAAACACTGTACAAGAGAGCCAAGCAAGTTGTTAAGTATTTCAGGGGAAAAACAGGTAGTTGCAGCAACCTACAACTCCAAGCAAACAACAAAAACACCACACTGAAGCTGCCCAGCAACACTGATGGCGTTGCCATAATGTACAACAGCCTTCTGGAGGGTAAGGAGTCGCTGCAAGAAATGGCAATATCCCAGTCTGGGGACATGGAAACCACCATCAAGAAAATACTGCTGGATGATGGGTTTTGGGAGAGAGTGGTTAGCAGCCTTAAACTACTCTCCAGTAGCATCTGCAATTGCTCAAATTGAAGATGACGCTGTCCTGTTAGATGTTCAGGCTTTTTGCTGATTTAAAAGAACAAATCAGCATTAGAAACATAGAAGATAGGAGTAGGCCATTTGGCCCCTCGAGCCTGCTCCGCCATTCAATGCGATCATGGCTGATCATCCAAATTCAGTACCCTGTCCCTGCTTTCTCCCCATATCCCTTGATCCCCTTAGCTTTAAGAAATATATCTAACTCCTTCTTGAATATCTTTAATGAATTGGCCTCAACTGTCTTCTGTGGTAGAGAATTCCACAGGTTCACCACTCTCTGGGTGAAGAAATTCCTCATCAGTCCTAAATGGCTTACCCCTTATCCTTAGGCTGTGACCCCTGGTTCTGGACTCCCCGCCATCAGGAACAGCTTTCCTGCATCTAGTCTGTCTAGTCCTGTTAGAATTTTATAAGTTTCAGTGAGATCCCCTCTCATTCTTCTAAACGCTAGCGAATATAAGCCTAATCGACCCAATCTTTCTTCATACATCATTCCTGCCATCCCAGGTATCAGTCTGGTGAATCTTCGCTGCACTCCCCCCATGGCAAGAACATCCTTCCTCAGATAAGGTGACCAAAACTGCACACAATACTCACGGTGTGGTCTCACCAAGGCCCTGTACAACTGCAGCATTGCCCTACCCACATCCCTGCTGCTCAAAGCAGAGAAGGCGGCAATTGTTCAATTCATACAGATGTGTCAAGAATTTTGTGTCAAGCCGATTCATGCTGCAGCATACATGCTGGACCCAAAGCATGCTGGGAGACCAATACTTCCTGGATAACAGATCAACAGCGCTTAGTGTGATTTTTACCCTCACGCCACCTTAATCTGGACGTGGGCAAAGTTCTGGGAAGTCTGGCAAAGTTCTCTACCAAGCAAGGTCTTTGGAATGGGGACGGGATATGGGAATCATGCAAGCATATCAGTGCACATACCTGGTGGAAGGGACTTTGCGCATCGGAGGCTCTGTCACCCATTGCATCGGTGATGCTCCAAATCCCACCTTCATCAGCGGCCTCTGAACGAAACCGGTCACTTTTTGGGAATACGCATACAAAAGGTGCGCAACAGGCTGACTAACGAGAGCGGAGAAACTGGTGGCTATCTGGGCAAACCTACAACTTATTGAGCCAGATACAGAAGTGTCCACCACACAGCTAGACAGTGACACAGAGGAGGAAATGGACATGTCAGAGCCAGAGTCAGAGAATCAGGAGGAGCAATGATGAGTAGAAGACTCAAAAAGGGACAAAATAAGGACAAATTACAGGCTAAATAAGCTGACGCTCTTTTTTATTTTATTTTAGATGGGTCTTTTTTGTGGGGGTTCAACAAAGTTCAAAATGATAACCTAAATAAAGTTTTGAAAGCCTGTTTTTATTTGTATGGCGCAGTATGTCTATTTTTATGACAAAGATAATATAAGGGTCAGAGGCAAAAACCATCAGTGTGCAAAAAAAACTCAAAATTCCCATGGAAAGTTTCCTCTTTTAAAAACTCCCGGAATTTTGCAACCCTAATTCTGCACACCACAGGTCCCATGAGACACCTATCCAGGAGCCTGGTCTAATTTTTAAACACCCACTCTAGTACTGGGGACAATTGGCAGCACCCTTACCATAACCCCAGCTAAGATCAGCTGATGTAGCACAGGCCAGGGAATGAATCAGACATCCTCTCACAACCTTAAGGAGAGTGCTAGAAATCACATCAACTGCTACAGTTAAACTACACAGCAGACGCTTACAGCTCAAAAGTCTCTTGGACATACAGACCTCATCTCTTGATTCCTCCCCCCCCCCAAAAAAAGGACATGTACACCACACTATGACTCAGGTTAACAATATGCTTTAGGATCAGATGCTTGGACTTCCTACTTGGCCGATAGTACTAGATGCCACATACATTATACAGGAGAAAGTTTGCATTTATATTTGCATCTCCAGCATTTTGTCATGCAGCATTCAAGATTCCAAACAGATACATCAAAATTAAAAGAAAAAACTTAGTGATAGAAAGACACAGCAGGCCAGGTAGCATCAAGAGAAAGTGACTGTCCAGGTATGTACCCCTTCATCAGAACCGCAAACTGAAATATGTTTTAAAAAAAAGTGGAAAGAGGAGGACCCTATTCATAGAAGCAGCTCCTGGGTTAAATAACCTGCAAACTGTTAAAGACTGTTCGACAAGGTGATGGAGAGAAAAGAATGTGCAAACAGTAGAGGGTGAAAGATACAAGAATAACCCACAAAAACAATTCTGACAAAGGATCTCTACACTACCTTCGCATCCCAAGACGTGACAGACTTACCCCACATCACAAGCACCCCTTGCTGTTGAGAAAGTGAAGGATATAGTTAAACAGATTACAGATCGTTCAACCCATTTACTCCCCCTCTGATGTATTAGTTCATTCACATTCTCTTCACCCTCCCCCTTACCTTTCCAAGGGTACTAAAATGCCTGTTTATCTTTGTCAAGTTCTGATGAAGGGGTACACACCTGAAAAGTCAGTTAACAATAATGCTGACAGACCTGTATTTTCAGTATTTTTAATTTACTGATACAAGTTCACATTAACAACTTAATCCCTTCCAGAGTCAGTGGCTTGGTTTACAGGCATCCTCTCGGTTACTGTGTTATATACATATGCTCATAGATAGCCAATACACTCTATAGTGCAATACCGAGGCAATCTGCTTGGCCTATAGGTACTAAGACACCATGAATAGTGTGGCATTAATAGTCACAGGTTGAATAGTCGTCTCTACCTGCTTGGTCAGTAAATACTTCAAGACCCCATACATAACCACATTCCATTACAACGAGCGATCACCTTCTCCAAAACAAGAAGCTTGGCCCACAGGTACTCAAGACAGTTATATCTTCCATATATCAAGAATATATCCGATAGCCTAGTTAAATGTCATTATGTACACTATTTAGTGGCTGGGGAATTTGAATTCAGCATCTATTTTACCATCAGCGAGAAATCAACTAACAAAAACAAAAAATCAAATCCACTCCTCTTCCTCCAATCCTTTCAGCAACATTGGTTCTTTATTCAACCAACAGAGGTCTCCTTCATCTGAATCTTTTCACTCTTGGGGAGGGTCCCATTTTATTCTCCATTTTACTGCACTTTAAAAAGGGCGAGAGTGGAGACAGCGGCGATTTAAAAACAAAACAAGGAGCGACATGACAGGACAGCAGGTAGGTGGTGATCGGTGGGTGAGTATTAACATTTTTTCTCTCCGAGCTAGGACAGTGGTTTAAACTAAGAGCGGGAAACTATAATGTACTTTATCAAATTAAAAGCTTAACTCGATAAACTAATTACAGTAAACTCTTGTTTAAATGGCACTTAATCATCTGGAATTCTCTAATAACCGACAAAACTGATAGTCAGAAAACACCTCAATAACCGGTAATGTTGCCCAGTCAGAGTCTCCCACGGTGGCAGAGTTAGTCAGTGGTGATGGTGAGTGAAAAAGCAGCATCGTGGGGGTAGTTCTCTTCCGATCGACCATTTTTCTGTGCGTTTACATTGTGTCTCTCCATCTTTATCGTGAATTATCTCCCCCATCTTGCATTATGGAATTCCCAAAAGTTGGTCAAAGCAAAAAAGGAAGAGAATGGTGTTAACTTCAAAAACAGAAAATCGAGATTGTCAAAGACTAGAAAGGGGAGAGAAGCGTATGAACATTATGAATGAATTCAAAATCGGTTCGTCAACAATCTACAACATCAAATTGCAGAAGGATAAGCTGCTCAAGTTTTATTCAAGCTCGGAGACATCCAAGAGTGTAGAGAAACAGCATACGCTTCGTAAGCCTAAGCTTGAAGAGCTGGATACCGTGCTTTGTGAGTGGTTTTCTCTTAAGCGTTCAGAGGGTGTTCCGCTTTCCGGACCTATGCTAAATCGAGAAAGCGAAGGATTTCTACGCAAAGATGGAGCTCACTGACAAGTGTGCTTTCTCCGAGGGATGGCCAACGTGCTTCAAGTTGCGGCACGGGATACGACGACTCGACATTTCCGGGGAGAAGAAATCAGCTGATCACAACGCCGCCGAAGAATACTGCGATTATTTCAATCGGATTGTGCAGCAACATGATTTGTCGCCAGCACAGATATACAATACCGATGAAACTGGCTTATTTTGGAGGTTTTTGCCAGAATCAACGCTTGCTGAGGCTAGTGCTTCAGGTTACAAGAAAAGTAAAGATCGTGTAACCGTGCTAACATGTGCGAACGCTGCTGGATCACACCGGGTTAAACTTCTTGTTATTGGGAAGTATAAAAATTCCCGTGCATTTAAAAATGTGAGGCACTTACCTGTTGAGTATATAGCTCAAAGAAATGCTTGGATGGATAAGGAAATCTTTTTGTATTGGTTCCATCTGTGAGGGAACATTTCCATAAAATAAGGAAACCTGAAGATAGCAAATGCATTTTATTGCTTGATAATTGTAGAGCCCATCCGCATGAATCAGAGTTGCTTTCGGGAAATATTTTCACCATTTATTTGCCAGCAAATGTAACTTCTCATACAACCCATGGACCAGGGCATTATCCAAAATCTCAAGTGTCATTACAAGAAAGACTTCCTACGTAAACTGATAAACCAAGATGACAAAATTCAAGCATTTCAGAAGGAATACAATCTTAAAAGATACCATCTTTAATGTTGCATGTTCCTGGAACTTGGTGAAAGGTCACACTTTGAGACAAGCCTGGTGCAAATTGTGGCCTCCTGTAATGTTTGCCAAAGGTTCTTCAGAGGAGGAATTTCATGGGTTCAATGTTCGTCCCAAGAAGAGTGCAGTAATGGAAATGGCTGGCATGGTGAAAAATGTAGGCCCAGCAAACCCTCTACGTAACCTCAGTGAAAGTGATATTGAGCAGTGGGTTGATGCAGAGAGAGAAGTTGGCGTTGTGCATGTGCTAAGTGATGATGAAATAATTGAGACTGTTTTGAATCCAAAGAAAGAAGTGAAGAGGATGAGATTTCTGAAGAGAAGATGATTTCTTGGGCTAAAGCTGCAGATGGATTTGCTTTAATCCTCCAATTTGCTGAAAGGCAGCTTTGCTACTCTGCCCAAGAAGTTATGCAACTCCATATTTTGCATTCCACTTTTCTACAAAAAAGGCAAGAGTCCACTAAGCAAGCAGACATCCGGGACATGTTTAAGAAAGCTTCCAAAAGAGTTGAAGCAGTGAAAGTGCCTGAAGAATCTGTTGAAGTGCATGATCCTGATGACCCAGCTGGCATGGATATTCCTGATGAACCAGCTGACTTGGAATAAGTGTACATAAACTACAGTATACAGTAGTTTAAAAGTTTAGCTTTACTGTTAAGTAATTAAAGAGTAATGGATTACCCTCAACTGGCAGTACTGTACTTCAAGCATCTTCTACCATCCATTTAACAGAACATTCTGTAGGTCATACTGGACATTTCTTGATTTTTTTTGTTTGTTTGTTAGAAATTGCCTCGGTAGGTATACTTCTCTGTTATCCGGAATTTTTAATCAAGCGGCACCATCCTGGTCACGAAAGAGTTTACTGTAATACATTATAAATAATCGTTGAATAAAATTTTTTAACTAATTAAATAAATAAAACAAGGTTATACTAAGACATGGCAGAGCACGTTGTATGTCTGGACTGCAGTATGTGCGTGTTTGTTGACAACGAGACTGTCCCGAGCGAACACTGCTGTCTCCGTCTCGAATCTCTCCAGCTCAGCATCATTGAGCTGGAATGCAAGTTGGAGACACTCCGACACATAAGGGAGGGGGAGTATCTGGACAATTTGCTCCAGACTTTGGGCAAATCACGTAGAGAGGTGCAGGTTTAGAACAGGGTTGGTGTGACCGATAGTGTGCAAAGTAAGGGGAACCCAGGTAAGAAAGAGAACAAGAATTCACAGAAACTGATCAATGTAGTTGCTACTTGTGAGGGTAAGGATAAAGACTGTCAGAAGGACAGCCAGAATGCAGACCATGGCACTTTGGAGCAGGAGGCTGTCCTAAGGTGGGAGGCGGAGGAGGAGAGGAAGCTTAATGTGGTAGTTGTAGGGAATTCTATAATTACAGGGGCAGATAGCATCCTTTGTAAGCTAGATAGAGTCCCACATGGTATGTTGCCTACCTGGTGTCAGGGTGAGGGACATCACTAACCAGCTTGAAAGGAGGGAGAATCCAGTCCTTGTGGTCCATGTTGGGACAAACAACATATGGAAGAGTAGGCACGAGGTCCTGTTTGGAGAGTACCAGGAACTAGGAGCTAAATTAAAGATCAGGACCTCAAGGGTTATAATCGCTGGATTATTACCCGAGTCATCTGCAAACTGGCGTAGAGATAAACTGATTAGGGAAGTGAACACGTGGCTGGAGGAGTGGTGTGGGAAAGAGGGGTTCCATTTTATGGGGCACAGGCACTAGCATTGGGACAGGAAGGAACTGTACCATTGGGACAGGCTCCACCTGAACCAGTCTGGGGCCAGGGTCCTAGCAGAAAGGATAAATGGGGCAGTCACAAGGACTTTAAACTAGTAAAAAAGGGGGGGGGGGGGGGGGGGGTGAAGAGATGATGTTCAGGAGGAAATTGAAGTACAAACAAAAGGGAAGGGTAGAGTAACAGTCAGAAATTGTGCTTTAGGCACTGCAGGTAAAGGGAAAACTAAAAGATATAAAGAGCTTAAACCAGGAGAGAGAGAAATAAGAAACAGGTGAGTAAACCAATAGAGCTGAAGGACAGGCTAGGTTGTGGGGCCCAAATAAGCGCTCTTTATACAACGCATGGCGTATAAGGAATAAGTTGAATGAACTGCAGGCACAAATTCAAATTGGAGGGTATGACACTGTAGCCATTACTGTGCCATGGTTGTAAGACAGTCAGGACTGGGAACTAAATATACCAGGTTATAATGTCTACAGGAAAGATAGGGAAAATGGCAGAGGGGGAGGTGTAGCCTTAGTGATTAGGGATGAAATCACTAATGATAAGAGGATATAAAAAAGGGGTAAGCAGGCAGTGGAGACTATGGGTAGAATTAAGAAATAGGAAAGGATTTAAGGCTAGTGGGAGTCATGTATAGGCCCCCTGGTAGCAGCTGTGAAGTGCTAGATTGTGTAAATGCAGAGATTAGACAAGCGTGCAGCAAAGGCAGAGTGGTTTTAATGGGGGATTTTAACTTTCATACAGGTTGAGATAAGCAGACTAGCACCTGTCAGAAAAGTAGTGAATTTCTTGTGTGTCTGGGATAGTTTTCTACAACAATGGCCCAGAAATTTGGGTTTCCACTGGTGAGTATCCACGGGGTACTCACCCGTAGGCCGAATGGAATTGCCAGTTTCCTGCATGCACGGGAAACCAGCACTTCCGTTCCTTTGAACGAAGAGGTTCAGAGGTCGATCGCGTGCGCGGAGGAGGATGCGCGTGCGCATCAAACTTAGGTTGGGGTTTTTGTTTTGTTTTTTAAAAACAGGTTTCTCCGGGATCGTAAGCCTGCAGGATTTAGAAATGTAAAAAGCAGGCGTAAGGCCTGCTTTTTACAAGGTAAGTGGTGAATTAATTAAAATTTAAAAAAATTTCCACAGGTTTATTATTTTTTAAATACTTTAAAGCAAGGTAAGTTTATTTTTAGCCACATTAGAATATAAAATTATTTTTCAAAAATTTATATTATTGTTTAAAATAGTTATTTCATGTAATTTATAGTTTATTTTAAAAATGTGATTATAATTTATTTGAATGTTTAGTGCTATTTTGGGGCCGTAGTATTTATAAGTCTTGACAGCTCTTCCTGTCAAGACTTATGAATGGGCTTTTCCCTGCTCCGATTGGCTGCCATTGGCCTATGTGATCCCAGGGGACACATCGAACTAATTGCACCCCTGGGATACACAAGCACTGTGCGCCGGCAGCTGGACCAGGCCCCAGATCGGAATTCCATGGGGGCCCAGAGCTCAACGGCCGGCGCGCAAGGTAAGTGCAGATCGGGGGCTTGCACCCGCGGGAAGCCCCCCGACCCGAATTTCTGGGCCACCATGTCCTAGAGGCAACAAAGGGGGGCAAGGCATATTAGATTTAGTAATGAGTCAGATTTAGTTAAAAGCCTAGCTGTGCGTGAACATTTATCCAATAGCGATCATAATATGATAGAGTTCAACACAGCTTTTGAAAGGGAGAAATGCAAAACAGCTACTAAGATTCTAGATTTAAGTATGGCCGACTTCAACGGGATGAGGCAGAGACTGTCCACAGTAAACTGGGCAAATCTGTTAATGGGTAAGACGATAGATCAGTGGGAGATGTTTAAAAAATAATTTAACGTGATACAGAACCAGTTTATACCAGAAGGGCAAGAGCTCTACTTGCCAAAAATAAAGCCATAATGACTGAAGAGATGAGGGACAGCATTAAACTAAAAGAAAATCATACAAAAATGCAAAAAAGCACAGATCCTGGAGAATGGGAAAGATACAAAGAACAGCAAAGGTTCACAAAACAGGTAGTAAGATTTACAAAAATGGAGTATGAAAAGAAACTTGCAAGGGATATCAAAATCAATATGAAGAATTTTTACAATTACATGTAATGTTGGCCCCTTAAAAACTGGAATTGGTAATATTGTCAATGATAATAAGGAAATGACAGACGTGTTGAATAATTACTTTGTCAGTATTTACAGTAGAAGATAACATGCTGGAAATCAATATTGAATTGGGACAGGGACTCAATAAAATTAACACAAGTAAAATAACAGTAATTAAGAAAATAATGGCACTAAAGAGTGACAAATCCCCAGGACCAGAAGGTTTCCATCCCAGGGTTTTAAAGGAAGTAAGTGAGCACATTACAGATGCCCCAACTATAATCTTCCAAAGTTCTCTCGATTCAGGAACCGTTCCTTTAGACTGGAAAATTGCACGTCACTCCTCTATTTAAGAATGGCGAGAGGGGGAAACCAGGGAATTATAGACCAGTTAGCCTAACATCTGTTGTGGGGAAATTGCTAGAGTCTATAATTAAAGATAGGGTGACTGAACACCTCGAAAATGTTCAGCTGATCAGAGAGAGCCAGCATGGATTTGTGAAAGATAGGTAATGCCTGACAAACCTGATTGAATTTTTTGAAGAGGTGACTAAAGTAGTGGACAGGGGAATGTCTATGGAGGTTATTTATATGGACTTCCAGAAGGCATTTGATAAAGTCTCACATAAGAGACTGTTATCCAAGGTAGAAGCCTAGAGTTGAGAGCCAATTATTGACCTGGTTAGGAAATTGGCTGAGCAGCAGGAGACAGAGTAGGGATAATGGGTAGGTACTCAAATTTGCAGGATGGGACTAATGGTGTCCCGCAGGGATCCGTGTTGTGGCCTCAACTATTCACAGTATTTATTAACTTAGATGATGGCATAGAAAGTCATATATCCAAATTTGCTGATGACACAGACAGCTGGCATTGTAGGCAGTGTAGATGAAAGCATAAAATTACAAAAAGGGATATTGATAAGATTAAGTGAATGGGCAAAACTGTGGCAAATGGATTTCAATGTAAGCAAATGTGAGGTCAACTACTCTGGACCTAAAAAAGGATAGAATGGGGGTACATTCTAAATGTGAAAAGCTAAAAACAGTGGCTGTCCAAAGAGACTTGGGCATCCAGGTGCATAGATCAATAAAATGTCATGTCCAGGTACAGAAAATAATCAAAAAGGCTAATGGAATGCTGGCCTTTAAATCTAGAGGACTAGAATACAAGGGGGTAGCAGCTGCACAAAACCCTGGTTAGACCACACCTGGAGTACTATATGCAGTTCTGGGCATCACACTTTAGGAAGGATGATTGGCCTTGGAGGGAGTGCAGTGTAGGTTCACCAGAATGATACCCGGACTGCAAGGGTTAAGTTACGAGGAGAGATTGCACTCCCTAGAATTTAGAAGGTTAAGATGTGATCTGATCGAAGTTTTCAAAGATATTAAAAGGTGAACAGATAGGGGAGCGAGAAAGAAAAACTATTTCCACTGGTTGGGGATTCTAGGACTAGGAGGCATAGTCTAAAAATTAGAGCCAGGCCTTTCAGGAGTAAAATTAGGAAACACTTCTACACACAAAGGGAGGTTGAAGTTTGGAAAACTCTTCCGCAAACAGCAATTGATGCTAGATCAATTGTTAATTTTAAATGAGAGAGATACCTTTTTGTTAACCTAAGGTATATGGGACAAAGGCAGGTATATGGAGTTAAGTCACAGATCAGCCATGATCTCACTGAATAGCAGAACAGGCTCAAGGAGTTGAATGGCCAACGTTCCTATGGTCCATTGCTTGAGCCATTTCCACTTTATTTGCCACCAGGTTCATTCACGTTTGTTTCTCTATGCCTGCACTAAACCACTCCCATTCATTCACTTACACACAGACACACAAACTATTACAGGCACATGGCTAGATACCGACAGGTCAATAACAGGCAAATCAGACACTTACACAATCTGCAAGTACTCAAAACCCAAATTGATACATGAAGTATGTCACAGAGATTCATATTTAAACATTCGTACGCAAAGCCTCTTCAAGATTAGGACTGTGTCTGCAGATATTTATGAACAGGGGATAACTTGAACTACACACTTCACCTGTGGGGGCCTGAGCCGAACACCCAGTAACGGATACACCCACATATCAGCAAGGGATCTTACTCGGGTAACGCCGGTACTCAGCTCCACTTGTTTTTTAAGTTTTCAAGCACAAATGGCTCTAGTTATGTAGCGGTTTACACGAAGGCTCGCAGGTTGATGGGGAACATGAGCCCGCCCACAAATACGCATCGTCCGGCCATCTAGTACATTCAATCCGCCGGTTACTCACAGGTTGATGGTCCTCTCCAGGGTCAGCGGCTTGGCCTGCAGATATTTGTTCCCATACTGAGACACCCCGCGGGGCCAGCCGGCCTGCGAGCGGCTCGGTGGAACCACAGACATGGCAATAGACACTGGGCTGGACACAGACCGCAGCACCGGGACCGAGCTCACAGACACAGGCCGCAGCACCGGGACCGGGCTCACAGACACAGGCCGCAGCACCGGGACCGGGCTCACAGACACAGGCCGCAGCACCGGGACCGGGCTCACAGGCACAGGCCGCAGCACCGGGACCGGGCTCACAGGCACAGGCCGCAGCACCGGGCTCACAGGCACAGGCCGCAGCACCGGGACCGGGCTCACAGACACAGGCCTCGGGACCGGGCTCACAGACACAGGCCTCAGCACCGGGACCGGGCTCACAGACACAGGCCTCAGCACCGGGACCGGGCTCACAGACACAGGCCTCAGCACCGGGACCGGGCTCACAGACACAGGCCTCAGCACCGGGACCGGGCTCACAGACACAGGCCTCAGCACCGGGACCGGGCTCACAGACACAGGCCTCGGGACCGGGCTCACAGACACAGGCCTCAGCACCGGGACCGGGCTCACAGACACAGGCCTCAGCACCGGGACCGGGCTCACAGACACAGGCCTCAGCACCGGGACCGGGCTCACAGACACAGGCCGCAACCAGCGGCGCTTAATTGCACACAAATCACAAGCGAGACTGCCTTCGCGCTTTAACTGGCGCGCTGCGCGTCCGGGTCAGCGGATCACTTCCGGGTCAAAGGAAAGCGCCAAGAGGCGAACCCACGTGACCGGGCAGTCAGGGACAGTCTGCCATGTTTGTCATTGAGGGAGTGTTTTGGCAGTTCAGGAGCGACAATCGTGTTTTATTTCAGCTGCCCATCACTCTTACAAACAAGCTTTGTGGAGTGGGGTTTGGGACACTGATTTCAACCCCTACTCAAGGCTGACGCTTCAGAATTAGTGCAGTCCCTCCTGACGGAGATGCTGAATTATCACCGTTCGATGTCTTTCGGATGAAATTTTAAACACAAGCCTGTTCCAAATGGCTTTAAAAAAATCTCTCGGGGAAAAACGTCCCAAAATGCTTCACGAGACACAATAGAAAAAGGATGCCGAACTAAAGGAAACGAACAGCTTAATTGGTCATTCGTCTTATTTGCTGTTTGTTCTACCTTGTGTGACTACCAGCCATTTATGTCTACCCGTGTTCACATAGACTGCAGTCACTCATTGTCTAGGCTCATGAACAATATCCAATTTCACCGTGGTACCAAAGAGCATCTGGTGCTAATGTAACCATACAACGCCTCTCTGTTGTCCAGTGCATTGGAAATGCCCTCGCCTAGTTCCACACTTACCTATCCGATCGTAGCCAAATGATCTTCAGCAATTGCTTCTCTTCCCGCCTCCATACCATTACCTCCAGACTGCCCCAAGAATGCACCTTGGCCCCACTTCTGTTCCTCGTCTACATGCTGGTCCTTAACAATTTAATCTGCAGACATGGCATTAGCTTTTACATGTTGGCTGTGTGATGAAATATTTCATTCATCACTGCCTGTGACTGGTTGGTTTCAGGTTTCCCCTCACCATTGTATTGCCTGTGACTGTGGTTGGTTTCAGGTTTCTCCTCACCATTGTATTGTATACTGGAATGTATGGAATGTGTTGTGTGTAGGGCTCCGCCCATACCTGGCCTCTATGTAAGCCAGCTCAGTCTGGCCTCATATCCAGTACTGCAGAGCTCCAGATGGAAGATACCTCTCTCCACTGCGTGTTATCTTCTAAGTTAATAAAAGCCTTGTTTTGTTTCGCTAACATCGAGTCTCGGGATTATTGAGGCACATCAGGCTGATGAAACCCAGCTCTACCTCTCTCAACCCCTCAAGTACCTTTGTGCTATCAGACTGCTTGTCCGATAGCCAGTCTTGGATGAGCTGCAATTTCCTCCAGTTAAACTTGGGAGGACTAAAGCCATTGTCTTTGACCCCTGCCACAAACTCCATCCCCTATCCTGGCCATTGCCTGTTCAGATTGACATAAAAGATCCCAAAGAACCTTTTCAAAGAGGAGCAGAGAGTTCTCCCACCATTCTGGCTAACATTTATCGCTCAACCAACACCACTAAAAATGACTAACTGGTCTGTCATTTCTTTGCTGTTTGTGGAATCTCGCTGTGCAGATTGGCTGCTGTGTTTGCCTACATAACCACAGTGACTACACTGCAAACATAATTTGTTAGTTTTGTAGCACTTTGGGATTTCCTGCGAATGTGAAAGGCACTGTATAAATGCATCTTTTTTTCTTTTTCATATGCAGATATCACTTCATAGGAGGCAGTTTGTTGAACAAGTATCACACATGACTACCATTAATGTTACTGGTCAGCCCAGGTTTTTAAGTTGCCACACACTTCATGGTGGATTGTAGCCTTCCTGCATGAACGAATAATTTATTATTATTTATTACTGTTGTTTTATTTATTATTACTGTATTTCTATTAGTATTTTTATCATTGTTATGCCATATTTATTCCAATGTTGGGAGGACTCGTAAAAATCAACATTTCATTGTGCAGTACACACATCTGCTGCATATATGACAAATAAAATTGAATTGAATTGAATTAAATTGAACTTCACAGCAGCTAGTTGACTCCTTCATGGTTGTTGGCAAATCTTGCAGAGTGCTTTGGACTGTCTCAAATGACTTTATAAAAGGATCGTTGCTCAGATAGCAATCTCCTTTTATAAACAGACCCTTTGAGGTGCGAATTTCTAGCTCTGCTGCTGAGGAAGAACACGAACTGCTCCACCTCACCCACCCTCAATGGCTCAACCTGTACTTCCTACTAAAGCTCACTACCTAAATCTGCCCCCTCCCCCCAACCCCATGGTGGGTATACCTGAGCTGGTGCTTGCAACATGTCAGAATGACTGATGCAGAATGCTGTGAAGTGCTAGCTTCAAGGCCTCTGGCACTTTGGCTTAGTTCTTGTGGAATGTTTATAGAAATGGAAGAAGAACATCCATTAGAATGCAGGCTGTATGACTAGTACTTATGTGTCAATGTATTATGTCATGGTATCGAGTTTTGAGTGTATGCCTTTGTGACAGTGAGCAACTGGGTAGGGGGATACGTGAACAGGTTAGTACTCGCCCTGACCTTGGATGATGGGGGGATAGTCTGACTTCATCCTCACCCTCTATGTTCACAGTACAAATGATTTTGAATGTTGGCTCTTCAAAGGGACTCAAGAGCTTGAGATTTCGGGGCCTGCCTCTGATGTGGATTTGCTTCCTTCTGCCACCATGTCCTGTAAGGAGAGAAGTAATTTTGATAAGTGGCAGAAGCACAGGCAGTAATACCCAAATGTGCACATGCATCTCGTATTTCCGAGAGTAAATGCATCATGCAACAAGATTTGATTAGAAGAATTGTTTGTGTGCACACCTTTAAAAATGTAAGTATGACAAGAGTTCCAGTAGTAAGTTGCAGCTGGAAGTTATGCCCTTCTGTTGTATATAGGGGGGCTATAGGGGGGGAGGAGCTAAACATGATTAAAATCACTAAGGAGATAGTACTCGGTAAGATAATGGGACTTAAGGCGGATAAATCCCCTGGACCTGATGGCTTACATCCTAGGGTCTTGAGAGAAGTAGCGGTAGGGATTGCGGATGCATTGGTGGTAATTTTCCAAAACTCCCTGGATTCAGGAAAAGTCCCAGCAGATTGGAAAACTGCTAATGTAACGCCCTTATTTAAAAAGGGAGGTAGACAAAAGGCTGGAAACTATAGACCAGTTAGCCTAACATCTGTGGTTGGTAAAATGTTGGAGTCCATTATTAAGGAAGCAGTAACAGGACATTTGGATAAGCATAATTTAATCGGACAGAGTCAGCATGGTTTTATGAAGGGGAAGTCATGTTTGACAAATTTGCTCGAATTCTTTGAGGATGTAACGAACAGGGTGGATAAAGGGGAACCAGTGGATGTGGTGTATTTGGACTTCCAAAAGGCATTTGACAAGGTGCCACACAAAAGATTACTGCACAAGATAAAAAATCACGGGATTGGGGGTAATATACTGGCATGGGTGGAAGATTGGCTATCTAATAGAAAACAGAGAGTTGGGATAAATGGTTCATTCTTGGGTTGGCAATCAGTAACTAGTGGTGTTCTGCAGGGCTCAGTGCTGGGACCCCAACTCTTTACAATCTATATTAACGATTTGGAGGAGGGGACCAAGTGCAACATATCCAAGTTTGCCGATGATACAAAGATGGGAGGGAAAGCAGTGAGTGAGGAGGACATAAAAAACCTGCAAAAGGACATAGACAGGCTAAGTGAGTGGGCAGAAATTTGGCAGATGGAATATAATGTTGGAAAGTGTAAGGTTATGCACATTGGCAGAAAAAATCAAAGAGCAAGTTATTATCTAAATGGAGAGAAACTGCAAAGTGCTACAGTACAAAGGGATCTGGGGGTCCTGGTGCATGAAACACAAAAAGTTAGTATGCAGGTACAGCAGGTGATCAGGAAGGCCAATGGAATCTTGGCTTTTATTGCAAGGGGGATGTGTTGTGTATGTAATATGTGTGCTACTTTGAACCTATGGACAGGACTGCACTACTTGTTGGGCGTAGTGATACGCAGTACCACTCCTGGCCATAGGGGTATAAATAGTACTGTGGGTACTGATCCCCCTCAGTTCCCGCCTGTGGGCATGAAGTAAAGACCTATGTATAGTCCCTACCTCCAACCAGTAAAGACCTGTTTGAGTTATACGTTTAAGTCTTTGTGTTAATTGTTCATTACAATACACATACTTAACACTGGCGACGAGTCAGGTTCTTACCCTGCGGCAGTTATTCCACGGCGGCTTCGTCCACAGACAGGACGTTGAAGAGAGGTTTCAAATCTCACCACCCCACTGGAAGCGACAGGCATTAGGACCCTGAAGCCTCCATCAGCGACTGAAAACGGGAGGACAGAAGACATCCTGCAGCTTTTTCAACCTCGGTGGTGGGTAAGCCAAGCAGCGTTGGCTGCAAAGACAGGGCTGGGGGAAGTCGGAGGTAGAAGGGCGATCGATCGAAATCCCTGATAAGGGCCGCACTCGGGCTGAAAGGCGCAGCGTCGGCAGACACTGAAGGCGCGAGAGCCGCGGTGAAAAGCGCGGGCGATCGATCGCGGCGGAGATAAGGGCCGCATTCGGGGCTGAAGGGAGACGGCGTCAGGGGACGGGTGAAGACCGCCAAGCGCGGGAAAACCGCCATTTTGTGGGCGGAGGACGACGGCAAGAGCGGGAAGCCGCCATCTTGGATAGCAGTAAAAAAATTAAAAAAAAATCTGAGAAATTGCAAATCTGATAAAGTACTACAATGCCTAAACATGGGAATATTAGCAACTTTGATAGTGACATCGAAGATTGGGCCATATATGTTGAACGAGTTAAAAATTATTGTAAGGCCAATAAAATTCGTGAGGCTGATAAAGCACTAACATTATTAAATTTAATGGGTGCGAAGACATACGGGCAATTGAAACACCTGTTATCACCAGATGAACCGGCGGATAAGACGTTCGATGAGATTGTTACTGTCCTGAAAGATCATCTAAACCCCACGCCGCTGATGCTAGCGGAACGATTTAAATTTTACGACAGAAGGCAGCTACAGCATGAAAGCAATGCTGATTATTTGCTGGAATTGCGTAAATTAGCAAAATATTGCCAGTTTGGAACGGGACTGACAGAGGCACTTCGAGACAAATTTGTGTGTGGTTTACTTAAACAGGATACACAAAAGCGACTGCTCGAGGAGAATGAGCTGACGCTTGAGAAGGCGGTCACTATGGCAGCAGCACACAAAGCCGCAGCGAGAGGCACGGCAGTAATGCAGCTACGGTCACCGGAGCTCAGTGCACACAAATTGGGTGTGAGTTCTGGCAAATGTTATCGTTGTGGAAAGACAACGCATGATCAGAACCAGTGTTGGTTTAAAAACCAAGAATGTAGAACTTGTGGTAGGCTTGGACATATAGCTAGAGTATGCAGGTCAGGGAAGAAGACCAGCAACAAGAAGTCACCGCAAGGAAAATACGCAAAGGTACACAAGGTGACCGAACAGGAGTCCGATTCAGACGCTAGCAGTAATGAACTGGCTAGCTTAAGAGTACTCAACGCTGGTAAGGGTGCAGACCTCCAGACAATTTGGGTCACTCTTCAGATAGAAGGAGTCCAAGTAAAACTGGAATTGGACACTGGATCGGCATTGACGGTCATAAATAAGAAAGATTACGGAAAGTTATTCCAACATATTCCCCTACAGGATACGGGGATTATATTGAAAACATACACGGGGCAAAGAGTGTACCCCATCGGGAAAATAGAGGTTGCAGTGGTCCACAAGGGCGAAGACAGTCAAATAATGGACTTATATGTGATATCTGAAGGAGGTTCTCCACTACTAGGACGGGAGTGGATTAGGAAAATGAATATGGACTGGCATTTCCTACAAACAATAACGAGTGAGAACTCGGTGAAGATAGTCGGCCCAGACTCTGGAACGGATGATGGTAAGCCCAACTCAGGTGCAAAAGACAAAGTTTCAGCACAGAATTCCACTGAGCAACAACAACATAGTTTAACTGTGGATTCTGAGTCTGGCAAGTCTACTGATGTGCCCATTTCTGAGGGACACCGGGCTCGAACTCAACTCCATTTCAAACTACAACAGCAATTAGAACAAATGCTTCGCCGTTGTGAGCAAGAGTTGAATGCAACGAAAGAGTTCTTTGATATAGAGTTGGAGAATCTGGAAAGACAACAGAAGCAGCTGATGGAGAAAATGGAGCAGGAGCACACAAAACGTCTGATGTCAGAGGAGTTAACGGTCAGCCAACTCCTGCATATGCTGAAGGACAGGACTCTGAAATGGGAAAAACTTGAACACGAACTTCAATATTCAAACGAAAGGGGTTCGGAGCTCTCAAAGGTTATTGGAAGAGCTGAGGTGGCAACACAGACTGAGATGACTGCAACAGAGCAGCCCTTGGATGCCAAAAGTACGCTGACTCACGTCAACGTAGAACAACAGACCGCTGAAACAGCTGCTCCGGTAGAGGGATTGAATAGTCCGATCAATCAATCTCCAAAAGAAGTTGAAGTAGTAAAATCTCAAATGAGGTCATTAGTAAACGACTTGCTGAAAGCCCAGAAAAAGCTGGATGAAGAGGTACGCATGAAGAAGTCTCTTCAGGAAAGATGTCTGGACTTGGAACAAAAGCTGGCTAACGCCCAGCTGGGTATGGAGGAAATAGAAGACCCTCTCGCTGGCCTAGATCAGGACGACACCGAATATTACTATGTCCTGTCCTGCCCAACTTGTAACTTCGACTCCCACCATACAGAAATCATGGAGGAGCACCGAAAGTCTACGGAACATCGGGAGAAGGTGGCTCTACTACGGAAAAAGGAGGGAGAGAAGGAGGAACTGCGCATGCAGCTGGCAGCTGACAGTGGAGCCCAGAGAGTCTCCAAGAAGCAGAAAAGGAAAAGTCAAAACAGAAGATGACCCATCTGAACCATTATTACCTCTACCAGATCACACACATGGTCCCTCCGAACGGAGCCAATTCAGTTCGGAAGTTCAAACTGTTAAATCCATGGAAGGACTATTGAATGAGTCACTCCAGCAACGTGAACCGACTCCACCACAGAGATTGAATCTGTGAACTGTTTTCCGCAGAGACTGAATCTGTGATCTGTTTTGACATGAAGTTATCTATGTATCTATGTTATTCTGTTATGTAAACCTGAAGTTATATATGTATATATGTTATTACGTTATGTTAAATGGGGAGATGACTGTAAAGCTAGGAAGGGAGGAATGTTGTGTATGTAATATGTGTGCTACTTTGAACCTATGGACAGGACTGCACTACTTGTTGGGCATAGTGATACGCAGTACCACTCCTGGCCATAGGGGTATAAATAGTACTGTGGGTACTGATCCCCCTCAGTTCCCGCCTGTGGGCATGAAGTAAAGACCTATGTATAGTCCCTACCTCCAACCAGTAAAGACCTGTTTGAGTTATACGTTTAAGTCTTTGTGTTAATTGTTCATTACAATACACATACTTAACAGGATGGAGTATAAAAGCAGGGAAGTCTTGCTTCAGTTATACAGGGTACTGGTGAGGCCACACCTGGAATATTGCGTACAGTTTTGGTTTCCATATTTAAGAAAAGATATACTTGCTCTCGAGGCAGTTCAGAGAAGGTTCACTCGGTTGATTCCGGAGATGAGGGGGTTGACTTATGAGGAAAGGTTGAGTAGGTTGGGCCTCTACTCATTGGAATTCAGAAGAATGAGAGGTGATCTTATCGAAACATATAAGATTGTGAGGGACTTGATCGGGTGGATGCGGTGAGGATGTTTCCACTGATGGGTGAGACTAGAACTAGGGGGCATAATCTTAGAATAAGGGGCTGCCCTTTCAAAACTGAGATGAGGAGAAACTTCTTCACTCAGAGGGTAGTAAATCTATGGAATTTGCTACCTCAGAGAGCTGTGGAAGCTGCGACATTAAATAAATTTAAAACGGAGATAGACAGTTTCCTAGCTGATAAGGGAATTAGGGGTTACGGGGAGCGGGCAGGGAAGTGGACGTGAGTCTAGGTTCGGATCAGCCATGATCCTATTGAATGGCGGAGCAGGCCCGAGGGGCCGTATGGCCTACTCCTGCTCCTACTTCTTATGTTCTTATGTTATGTTCTTATGTATGGCCATGCATGTTAGGCATTGAAAGAGCTATAAGTTGTCTGTGTGCTTTCCATGGGCAGCGGTCAGTGTGCAATGGGTTGTGAGGAAACACTTTGTGGCAGTTATACTTTGTCCATCTACTTGGTAAAAGGTACTAGTGGGGAGCCATATCTTGGCATATTTTCTCAGGTCGTCAAACCTTTTTCATGTCTGCTCCCATGTTCCCTAGCTATTGCAGACATCATTCAGCCTTCATAGCACCTTCACCCAGGCATTCAGCACCACTTGTCTGGAGAGACTATAATGGAGGACTGACAAGGACAATCCTCCTTTTTCCACTTCCTGAAACAGCAGTTCTGCAGCTGCTTCTAAGCATGGTTTCCTTCGCTGGTGCTGCTCCATATGTTCACCAGAAAATAACTTCAGGCTGAATATAGTTTCCCCTGCCCCAACCAACATGTCCCTTTAAATGGCTGCTGTAGCCCTTTAATTTGCTGCAGCTGTGCTGAAATCGCCACACTCCACCCTGTGAGCTCTCAGTGGTTGGTGAATTGAATGCCAGGAACGCTCATGGAATAGTTACTCTTGAACTGGAAGTTGTGGCGGGAATAGCTATGAGAAGCATGTGTTGGTGCATAGCTGGCTGCACAGTATTCCCCCTACCAGAATGCCAACCATGGAAAATCCACTCCTCTATCTCTTTGCATGTCTCTAATTCTTTTTCTCTGTTTTTCTCGCTTAATCTGTAACTCATCCATTTCCATAGTCTCCCCTCTCTTCCATTTGCTTTCCACTCTCTCTGCATGTCTCTCACACATGTTCTTTTATTGATTTAATAAGGCCATGTAAAATTGTAGCCCACATCATAGAATCATAGATGTTCTGGATTGGAGGCAGGCAATCGGATCAAGTTGGGTGAGGCCATCAGTTAGCTGCTGCATCACACAGGAGACAGAGAGAAGCTGGAGGCTGGGAGAGAGTAGACGTCTCAGGCCGGATGAGGAGTTGGGAACGGGAGGTATGGGAAGCCAGCATCCAGGTCGGAATCAAGTTTTGAGCCATAGGCTGGATTGAGAAGGAACTGAGGCTTGGGGCTGGGAGGCCAGGCCTGGGAAGGATTGGCAAGACTGATGGCTGTTTCCTGAATTGCTGGTATTCAGGAAAGATAGGGAAGGAAAAAAAGGAGGAGGGATAGCAGTTTTGATTAAGGAAAATATTACAGTGCTCAAAAGAGAGACTGCCCTTGAGGGATCAAAGACAGAATCTATTTGGTTGGAGTTGAGAAACAATAAAGGAGCTATTACGCTATTTGGTGTATTTTATAGGCCACCAAATAGTGGGAAGAAGATAGAAGAGCAGATTTGCAACTAAATTACTGAGAGGTGCAAGAACTATAGAGTAGTGATAATGGGATACTTTAACTACCCCAATGTTGAATGGGGCAGTGATTGTGTTAAGGTGGCAGAGAAGGGGAGGTATTTCTGAAGTGTGTTCAGGAGAATTTTCTTGATCAGTATGTTTCCTGCCTAACGAGGAAGGGGGCATTGCTGGATCTAGTCCTGGGGAATGATGTGGGTCAAGTGGAGAATGTCACAGTTGGAGAGCATTTCAGGAATAGTGATCCTAGTATTGTAAGGTTTAGGATTAGTTATGGAGAAGGACAAGGGGCAATCTAGAATAAAAGTACTTAACTGGAGGAGGGCTAATTTCAGCGAATTGAGGAGGGATCTGGCCCAGGTAAATTGGAGTCAAAGACTGGCAGGCAAAAAAGTAATGTTGCAATGGGCGGCTTTTAAAGAGGAGATGGTTCAGGTACAGTCTAGGTACATTCCTACAAGGGGATAAGGTAGGGAAACCAAAGCCAGAGCTCCCTGGATGACGAAGGAGTTGGAGAGTAGGATGAAGCAGAAAAAGGGGGCGTATGACAGATGTCAGCTTGATAATATAAGGGGGAATCAGGTTGAATATAAAAAGTACAGAGGAGAAGTGAAAAAGGAAATAAGAGGGGCAAAGAGGCAGTACGAGAATAAATTGGCGGCTAACATAAAGGAGAATCCAACGGTCTTTTATAGGCATATTAACAGTAAAAGTGTTGTCAGAGGAGCGGTGGTGGCGATTAGGGACCAAAACGGAGAACTATTGGGGGAGGCAGAAGCAATGTTCCCTCTTATTTTTTTTTGGGTGTGGTGCATTAACATTCATGAAACTTTACATTAAAAAAGTTGGTCCCGGGCTGTGCATGACCGGCAGAGAGGCGTGCAGCCGTGCACCTTATAGGGAACGTTGGGCAGAAGGAATGGCTGAGGTGCTAAATTAGTATTTTACATCGGTTTTTACCAAGGAAGAAGACTTTGCCAAAGCTATGGTAAACGAGGAGGTTGCAAGGATACTGGATGAGATAAAATGAGATAAAGGGGAGGTGCTGGAAACGCTGGCAGTAATTAAAGTGGATAAGTCACCTGGTCCAGATGGGATGTACCCTAGTTACTGAGGGAAGTAAGGGTAAAAATTTCAGAGGTCCTGGCCACAATCTTCCAAACCTCCTTAGATACAGGGGTGGTGCCAAAAGACTGGAGGATTGCAAATGTTACACCCTTGTACAAAAATAGGGGAGAAGGATAAACCTGGCAATTACAGTGTAAGATCTTAATGATCTCTCAGAGTTCTTGGACAAGACACCAATAGGCAGCAGCCAGTATGTTTGAGCAACAGATCAGTTTACAGTGTAATATACTTAACAACAGGCGATAGTTCAACGAGTAGCTCGCAGCCCTTGGTCTCTGGAACCTCTCGGACACAGGTGATGTCGTCTTAAGTCTGTTCCTTTGTTCTCGCAGTATGTCTGTGTAAAGTTGTTCTTCGAGTATCATGGTTTTAACCCATTTCTTATCAAAAGTTCATTTGGCCAGTGTCCCTATATGGTCTTTAACAAAATCACCTTTTTAATTGGTTCTAATGGTCAAAATACCATTGTCACTCAGGCTAAGGGTAGCATCTTGACTCCTCCTGGCTCAGTAATTTTCCAACAACTCTACCCTGTTCAGTGTTATCTTGTTTATAGTTCTTCACCCCATTGGAATTTACCTCATCTCTTTCATTTCTAGCTTCCCTGGTACAAGCAGTGTTAAGCGAACTCTAATTAAGCTTAGCATTATAATACGTTATTTAACAATTTGACCTTCACTCGCGGCCTGTGGCTGTTTGTTATCAGAGCTTAGTTAAAACTGCTTCTGACCGTCTTTGCGGCTGCATTCGAACAGTCTTTAACATTTCCATACCCACAGGGAATCATGGGTAAGATTAGTTGGTCAATGGCTACACTTGAATTTATACATATATGATTCCATCGACTATATGGTCTCTAAATACCAGTCTTTCGTACAGTCCCCACCTCGAGGATGAAATGTTTTAAACATTGATTCGACTATTTCAATATATTCTTTGACAAGTGTTGCTGCAAATTGGAGTCCTCCAACTGAGGGGAACGGAGTGCTTCTCAAAGGAGATTTTATACCCCTTTTAATTATAGGCCTGGGTTCTAACTATGACGCTCACAGGGTCCAACCCTTTACTATTGTCATGGCTGAGGGACACCCCGGGGTCTCCCCAACAATCATGATGGCCGTGCTGATATGCCTTTTCTTCCAGTGCATCCCAGTCTATCATTTCTCCTCCGCCCGCTGCTCCTATTGCTGAATCATACGATCTGGCAGTAACGGCCCTGATCTTACCCTGCCTGGGGTCGCCTCTATTTCTTCGGATCTTCTCTTTCGGTGTGCTCAATTAATTTGTTGGTGCTGGTTAGTCATAGGCATGAGTACACAATTGGCTTATGTATCAAAGTCTTACTACACGGTTTACATATATCAAATACACTATCATTACAAGTTGGATAACTACCAGAGCGTGTGAAATAATACAAACCTAAGGGTGTGCTGATGTATTCAACCCAATATCCCATCAGTGTGAATCGTCTCTTATGCTGTCAATTTCAATATCTATCCTCGAGTTGTCTTGCTCCAAAACATAAAAATGCTTTAGGGAGGAGTTCAGTCGCAACACGAGCTCACTGAAACCCTCAGACAATAGGGGAATGTGTTATCCGAATTGTGCCACATAATTGTGCAGCTCATACTTAAGCATCTCATTTACTGTCAGTTTCACTTGAGCATAAGTTTTGATATTGAGTAAAACGTGTTGGTTGATGGGACAGGTCCTGTTAGACCCATAAAGCATGGTAGTTGCGGTAGTAGTGACACAGGAGGCACCACCAAAATCACCTCATACTGGATTAGTACTGGTTTTTCCCATGCTCTTATCTACAGAACACAATTATTACAGTTACAAGTTATAATTCAGTCTTACAATCAATTCAAGTGACATTACAGTTTAACATCTAATCAACAAGTCATGGACTTAAAAGATTCTCCAGAAAGTTGTCTCACTCTCCTGAGCCACATTAGCCATTTCATGTCGTGCTGTTATCAAGTAATTGATCATGTCTGAGATCTGTTCTTCAGTGCAGATTCACCATGCATTTCCAGATGGTAATTGCTTCATACGTAACAAATCACATTTACACACTCATACCGGTATCTCAATATCGTGCCACATGTGCCATCCGATACAAGCCATTCTTGGGCTTTCAGGTATCGAAAGGTTGTAGTCGTCTGGAGATCTTTGCTAATCTTCCACTGCATGGTTCTGATGTCTTGGGTAGTGGCCGGACTATCAAATTAAGAATTCTTAAAAAGTTCATTATAGGCAGGGACACAAATGTCTCCAAGAGAAAGCTATCAATTTACTATTCGTAGCTACACTTTCCTGACTTACACTAGATAGTTAGGAACATTCCCATTTGGTGGTGTAATTTTCCTGTTTCTATCTCACACCCTCAATCACTTCCTCTCTCCATTTTACACATCCCATTAATTACCATTCATATCTCATTCATGAGCCCTGGAGGAACTTTACTGTCCAGTACAATATTTAAGATAGAAAACATAGATCAAACGTTCTCACTTGGTCCAAGTTATTAACACTTTTTATTTATCATTATTTTAGAGGATCTTTTATTTTCCCAAAAGTAACCCAATATATAGTGCCCGAGTCCATTTTGTCATTTCAAAATTATCCCAAAATCCAAACAGCAGTACTGTTGAACTGACAGAAATTAAATAAATAATAATAATAATTCAACTTTATTGTCATTGCACAAGTACATGAACAACGAAATGTGACCTTGCAAGCTCCCATGAGTCCAGTACAAATAACATTAACATTAAACGTAAATAGCACCGTCCTGGGAGAAGCAAAGCCGCTGCGTCTGTGCGCGCCGCCATTCCATTTCCACCATTCCGACAATCTTCAGCCCAACGCCCGGGCCTGCTCACCAGCCGCCCCTCCCGGGGCTCCTTCCGTGACCTTCTCACCAACCGCCCCTCCTTGGGGCTCCTTCCGTGACCTTCTGCACCTGGTCTTTCCCTGATGGTCACCCCTCCCTCCAGGTACTAACCAGGCCTGGCTCTGCTTAGCTTCCAAGCCTTGCCAGTGACCCTGTCCCTAGTCCCAGGAACTTGAACATTGACAAAACCTATCAATTTATCTTATCAATTCCAATTTCAGAAACAAGTGATTCCCAGGCTAGGTGGTTTACATGGTGTTTTAACATTAGAGACAGAAGTGCTGCAATTAGTTTACAAGGTAACTTCCATGTAACAAAAGAAAGAAGAGAATCCATTGTGGCTCTGATTAAGAGCCCAAGGGGTAAATTTATCAAACCATAATTTTCCCTCTGTCACTGTGGGGAAATATTAACTTAAAATTAAGAAACTTCTGTCCAATATCTTTAAATTTCATTCAGCAATACTAAACATAGAAAACATAGAAGATAGGAGCAGGAGTAGGCCATTCGGCCCCTCGAGCCTGCTCCGCCATTCAATGAGATCATGGCTGATCATCCAAACTCAGTACCCTGTCCCTGCCTTCTCCCCATATCCCTTGATCCCTTTAGCCTTAAGAAATATACTTAACTCCTTGAATATATTTAATGAATTGGCCTCCACTGCCTTCTGTGGTAGAGAATTCCACAGCTTCACCACTCTCTGGGTGAAGTAATTCCTCCTCATCTCTGTCCGAAATGGCTTACCCCTTATCCTTAGACTGTGACCCCTGGTTCTGGACTCCCCGGCCATCGGGAACATCCTTCCTGCATCTAGTCAGTCTAGTCCTGTTAGAATTTTATAAGTTTCAATGAGATCCCCTTTCATTCTTCCAAACTCCAGCGAGTATAAGCCAAATCGACCCAATCTCACCTCATACCTCATTCCTGCCATCCCAGGTATCAGTCTGGTGAATCTTCGCTGCACTCCCTCCATGGCAAGAACATCCTTCCTCAGGTAAGGCGACCAAAACTGCACACAATACTCAAGATGTGGTCTCACCAAGGCCCTGTACAACTGCAACAAGACATCCTTGTTCCTGTACTCTAACCCTCTCACACAAGGACACCCAGGTCTCGTTGCACTTCCCCTTCTCCCAATCTATTGCCATTCAGATAATAATCTGCCTTTGTGTTTTTGCCACCAAAGTGGATAACCTCGCATTTATCCACAATATACTGCATCTGCCATGCTTCTGCCCAATCACCCAACCTGTCCAAATCATACTGGAGTTTCTCGGCATCCTCCTCACAACACACACGTCCACCCAGCTTTGTGTCATCTGCAAACTTGGAGATATTACATCTGGTTCCCTTGTCTAGATCATTTATATATATTGTGAATAGCTGGGGTCCTAGGACCGACCCCTGCGGTACCCCACTAGTCACTGCCTGCCACTCAGAAAAAGACCCGTTTATTCCAACTCTTTGCTTCCTGTCTGCCAACCAGTTCTCTATCCAAGTCAGTACCTTGCCCCCAATCCCATGTGCCTTAACTTTATATGCTAATCTCTTATGCGGGACCTTATCGAAAGCCTTCTGAAAGTCCAAATACACCACATCCACTGGTTCTCCCTTATCTATTCTACCAGGTACATCCTCACAAATTCCAGTAGATTAGTCAAGCATGATTTACCTTTTGTAAATCCATGTTGACTTTGTCCGATCCTGTCACTGTTTTCCAAGTGCTCTGCTATTACATCTTTTATAATGGACTCTAGCATTTTCCCTACTACCGATGTCAGGCTTACCGGTCTATAATTCCCCGTTTTCTCTCTACCACCTTTTTTGAATAGTGGGGTAACATTAGCTACCTTCCAATCCATGGGAACTGCTCCAGAGTCTATCGAATTTTGGAAGATGACCAGCAATGCATCTACTATTTCTAGGGCCACTTCCTTAAGTACCCTAGGATGTAGATTATCAGACCCTGGGGATTTATCGGCCTTCAATCCCATCAATTTCTCTAACAACATTTCCCTACAAATACTGATTTATTTCAGTTCCTCCCTCTCATTAGACCCTATGTTCCCCGACATCTCTGGGGGGTTATTTGTGTCCTCCTTTGTGAAGACAGAACCAAAGAATGTATTTAATTGGTCTTCCATTTCTTTGTTCCCCATTATAAATTCCCCTGATTCTGACTGCAAGGGACCTATGCTTGACTTCACCAATCTTTTTCTCTTCACATATCTATAAAAACTTTTACAGTCAGTTTTTATGTTCCCTGCAAGCTTACTCTCATACTCTATTTTCCCCCTCTTCATTAATCCCTTTGTCCTCCTTTGCTGAATCCTAAACTGCTCCCAATCCTCAGGTTTACTGCTTTTTCTGGCCAATTTATATGTCCTCTCCTTGGATCTTACGCTATCCCTAATTTCCCTTGTTAGCCACGGTTGAGTCACCTTCTTTGTTTTATTTTTATGCCATACAGGGATGAACAAATTTCGTAGTTCATCCATGCGATCTTTGAATGTTTGCCATTGCCTATCCACTGTCAATCCTTTGAGTAACATTCCCCAATCCATCCTACCCAACTCGCGCCTCATGCCATCGTAGTTTCCTTTATTTAAATTCAGGACCCTAGTCTCTGAGTCAACTACTTCACTCTCCATCTTAATGAAGAATTCTATCACATTATGATCGCTCCGACCCAAGGGGCCTCGCACAACAAGATTGCTAATTAATCCTTTCTCATTACATAATCCCCAGTCTAAGATGACCTGATCTCTAGTTGGTTCCTCGACATATTGGTCCGGGAAACCATCCTGTATACAATCCAGGAATTCCTCCTCCACAGTATTGTTACTAATTTGGTTAGCCCAATCTATATGTAGATTAAAGTCCCTTATTGTGCCCTTATTGCACGCGTCTCTAATTTCCCGTTTAATGCCAACCCCAACCTCCGCATTACTGTTTGAAGATCTGTATACCACTCCCACTAACGTTTTCTGCCCCTTGGTATTTCTCAATTCTACCCATACAGATTCCACATCATCCTTTCAATTGTGTTAATCCCCTCTTTAACCAGCAATGCTACCCCACCTCCTTTTCCTTTTTGCCTATCTTTCCTGAATATTGAATACTCCTGGATGTTCAGTTCCCAGCCTTGGTCACCCTGGAGCCATGTTTCCGTAATCCCAATCATATCATATCCATTTACCTCTATTTGAGTTCTTGCTTGGTGAACTTAAACAGCTGTCAGTGGAAAGGGTTAACTCCTTTGCTGGTTTTTAAGAAGGTGGAGCGAAACATTGTCACACACAATTGTGTCACTTCACGTAAAAAATTTTTAAACTTCCCCGATCGAAAAAGACAGTTGTGTTTTCACAATTTAACTAACCACGAACAGAACAGATTAAACAAAACAAAATAACACATGCTTGCAGAAAGCAGTAAATTTTGTCATATTTCTTATTGTCCTTTCTTCAAATGCCTTTCCAAATGACTGTAAAAACATTGAATGCAACTGGAGAAAAATTAGTTTTTCACATTTAAACAAATGAAATCAAACTGCTTTGGAAAATTTCACCATAGCAACCGTGACTCCAAGGTTAAATCCTAGACTGAAACTTAATCTTTTGTTAAACAATTTTTTTGTTGTTCTTCTCAGTTATTACACACCAGCTCAACTTAAATTGTAGTTCAAAGTTTCTTTTTCCAATTCTGGGTGCACAATCTTATTCGCACAGTCTTAAAACTTCCAAAATCCAAGACGAGACATAAGGGTTAAATGTTTTTTTTAACACAGATAAGTGGGTGGAGCTAAAACACACATAACAGACATTTTCTTTTAAAGACAGACGTTCAGACAAAAGGAATACTGTAACTTCTTAAACATTCATAGTCAGGAAAACTTCCACACTTTAACACACACTTTCACACAAACTGAAATTCCAGCATTTTTTAAGGCTCCTTTCACTCAGCAAATCTTGTGTTTTACTTGTCTCGGCACAGACGTTAATAACTTCCATGTCGGTAAAACTTTAGGGGGCAAAAATTCAGTTGGTAGCGCCACCAGTTAGCGCCTTAAGAGGGCATTAAGTGGGGCGCAAAGCAACTAGCGCCCAGGCGCGGCGATATTTGCGCCTCTCGCGAAATTGACCGGACATTTTGCGGCGGCGCTAAACAATACTGCCCGATCTCCTGCGCACGCAGATCTTGACGTCATTCGAGAGTGCAACGCCCATGGGGCGCCCCGGACCGGAAATTGAGTGGCGCCCCCCTCCTTTCCGCCTGGCGCAACCAACGACAGGTTGACGGGAACGCTTCCCAGTCGCTGTGGGGCTGGGGTGGCGCTATTTAAAGGGGGCCTCTTCCTGGCTTTTGTGTGGTAGCCATTTTTGCACCACTCGTTCTGAGAGAGAGAGAGAGATTTTGAGAGAGACAAAGAGAGAAAGAGAGACTTCTGCATTGAGTCAATGCTGTCTGAGGTAGTTTTGGCTTCTGACCATAACTTTGCAGGTACTTTGCTTTTTGACCTTCATAACTTTGATTGCCTAGATACTATGGGGGCTGCAATGGATGTGAACGTCGTCCTTCTCCATCACATTCGGAAGGCACAGAGATGCAGAGAGAGCAATCATGGCCAGATGGAGGAGGGCCAACAGGCCTCAGTACAGGAGACCTTACCTTCCCAGGGTTTTTCACCAACAGTTCTCCTACATTAATATGTCTGAGGAGCACTGTTTGCGAAGGCTGCGCTTCAGCAAGGAGGTGGTCACTGAGCTCTGCCACCTGCTTCAGCCAGATCTGCAGCCTCAACTGAGGAGCAGGACGTCTCTGTCAGTGGCACTGAAGATAACAGTGGCTCTCAACTTTTATGCCACCGGCTCATTTCAATCAGCTACTGGGGACATCGCCAATATCTTCCAGTTCGCGGTGCATTGCTGCATCCGTCAGGTAACAAATGCCCTCTTTAAAAGGAGATGAGAGTACATCTCTTTCCCCATGATCCCGGACAAGCAGCAAGAATGCGCAATGGGCTTTGCGATGACAGCAGGCTTCCCCATGGTGTAGGGCGCCATTGACTGCACGCATGTGGCTTTGTGGGCACCGCAAGAGAATGCCGAGGATTTCCGCAACCGAAAGGGCTTCCATTCCTTAAACGTCCAGTTGGTCTGTGACCACAGACAGCTGATACTTGCTGTCAATGCCCACTTTCCTGGCAGCAGCCACAATGCCTTCATCCTGCGCCAGACTTCTGTGGCAGACCTTTTCCAGGCACCGCATCACCCAGGAGGTTGGCTTCTCGGGGACAAGGGATATCCTCTGTGCACCTGGCTGTTTTTTGAGGATGTAACTGGTAAAATAGATAAGGGAGAACCAGTGGATGTGGTGTATTTGGACTTTCAGAAGGCTTTTGATAAGGTCCCGCATAAGAGATTAGCGTGTAAAGTTAAGGCACATGGGATTGGGGGCAAGGTATTGACTTGGATAGAGAACTGGTTGGCAGACAGAAAGCAAAGAGTTGGAATAAACGGGTCTTTTTCCGAGTGGCAGGCAGTGACTAGTGGGGTACCGCAGGGATCGGTCCTTGGACCCCAGCTATTCACAATATATATTAATGATCTAGACAAGGGAACTAGATGTAATATCTCCAAATTTGCAAACGACAGAAAGCTGGGTGGGCGTGTGTGCTGTGAGGAGGATGCCGAGAAACTCCAGGATGATTTGGATAGGTTGGATGATTGGGCACAAGCATGGCAGATGCAATATAACGTGGATAAATGTGAGGTTATCCACTTTGGTGGCAAAAACACAAAGGCAGATTATTATCTGAATGGCAATAGATTGGGAGAAGGGGAAGTGCAACGAGACCTGTGTGTCCTTGTGCACCAGTCGCTGAAGGTAAGCATGCAGGTGCAGCAGGCAGTTAAGAAGGCAAATGGTATGTTGGCCTTCGTAGCGAGAGGGTTTGAGTACAGGAACAAGGATGTCTTGCTGCAGTTGTACAGGGCCTTGGTGAGACCACATCTTGAGTATTGTGTGCAGTTTTGGTCGCCTTATCTGAGGAAGGATGTTCTTGCCATGGAAGGAGTTCAGCGAAGATTCACCAGACTGATACCTGGGATGGCAGGAATGACATATGAGGAGAGATTGGGATGATTGGGCTTGTACTCGCTGGAGTTTAGAAGAATGAGAGGGGATCTTATTGAAACTTATAAAATTCTGACTGGACTGGACAGACTAGATGCAGGAAGGATGATCCCGATGGTCGGGGAGTCCAGAACCAGGGGTCACAGTCTATGGATAACGGGTAGGCCATTTAGGACAGAAATGAGGAGGAATTTCTTCACCCAGAGAGTGGTGAACCTGTGGAATTCTCTACCACAGAAGGCAGTAGAGGCCAATTCATTAAATATATTCAAGAAGGAGTTGGATATATTTCTTAAGGCCAAAGGGATCAAGGGATATGGGGAGAAAGCAGGGACCGGGTACTGAAATTGGATGATCAGCCATGATCGCATTGAGTGGCAGAGCAGGCTCGAGGGGCCGAATGGCCTACTCCTGCTCCTATCTTCTATGTTTCTATGATCATCAGCAACACCAAGGCGGGAGGGAGGCACAAAGTGGAAGGGCCGTCTGTCAAAGGCTCATAGCAAGTCGCTTCTAGGCCCCCTCTGAGAAAATGGCTTCTGCCATTCAAACAACTTGAATGAAACATAGAAACATAGACATAGAAACATAGAAGATAGGAGCATGAGTAGGCTGGGCGCCTGGTGCTAATTATCGCCTCTGACAGCAAACTTGGCTTTTATCGCCCCTGGAAGTGATTGGAGCGCTAAATCAGGCGCTACACACCTCTCTTAAGGCACTAAGGCCGAGGAGCGAGGTGCTACCTCAGAGGGTGGGCGCAGCGCAGCGCAGGTGTTGTCAGTTAGCGATTGAACACAGACACACTTGCGCCGGTCAGTTCTTAAAGGGGAGGGTCGATCTTGCTCTCCAGCCACACCCTGCTCATTGGAGCCTTGAATCTCGGCCTGGGCAGACCTGTGGCTAAATCTAGCAGCCAAACACTATGGAGAGGGCCAGGGAGTCAGCATAGCGCTTCTGTGAGCGGGCCTTGGAGGCTCTGGTTCGCGGGGTGGAGTGCAGAAGATCCATTCTGTACCCAGAGAGTTGCATGAGGCCTTTGCCACGCAAGTACAGAAGAGTGTGGAGCGAGGTGGCTCAGAGAGTGTCTTCAAGCAGCATGGTGCCTAGGACCTGTGGTGTATGTAACCTGTTCCACCTTAAGAGAACTACCTTAAGAGATGTACTACTTTCTCTTGGCTGCTGTATACTGTAATACCGGTGGTGACCACACCGGTATATAAACGTTGTGTAGGGATTTGCCGGGCAGTTCAGCCCTGACCTCCGAATAGTAAAGACCTGTTAAAGTTATTCTTGTGGTCTGTGTCCAGTGATTTATAATAAGCATAACTGGGACACACAGACTTAACAGTGACGACGAGTCTGATCTTACCCTGCGGCAGTTTTACATCCAAGGCAGCTTCATCCTCAGAACGGGCGTCGAGAAGAGGCATCCGCCCTCATCATCCTGCTGAGCACCATCGCACGGGAGGCATCGAGAACCCGGGTTAAAAAGAAAAATTCTGACCACGAAGCCCTCCATCAGCGACAGGCAGTGATCATCCCTTCTACCACGGTGGTGGGTAAGCCGATCAGCGACACAAGCAGAAAGTCGGTCGCGTTGACTGTGGAGTGGGGGAGGGAAAACGGTGGAAAAAGGGCGGAGAACTCGACCACGGCCGGTGAAAAGGGCCGGGCTGCAATCGAGGCCGAGAGGCGCAGCGACTGGGGCAGCTTAAAGCACGAGAGCCGCGGAGAACTCAAACGCAGCCGGTGTAAAGGACCGGGCTGCATGCGGGGCTGAGAGGCGCAACAGCAGGGGAAGCGTGAATGCCCACGGGAACTGCGGGGGAGTAAAAGCAGCGTCGGGGAATTGAGAACCGCTGGGGAGGCGAGAACGGCAGCAGCATGGCAATCGCCATTGCAGCCAGCGGGGGAAGAAGGCAAACGCGGGAATCCGCCATTGTAGTCGGCGGGGGAAGAAGACGAGCGCGGGAAAGACCGCCAAGCGTGGGAAGCCGCCATTTTAGTAGGCGGGGGAAGAAGACAAGCGCGGGAAGCCGCCATTTTGAGAAAAAGTAAAATTTAAAATCTTGCAAGGATGCCTAAACATGGGAACATTAATACCTTTGATAGCGATATCAAAGATTGGACCACGTATGTAGAACGCATGGAAGTTTATTGTAAAGCAAATAAGGTACCAGATGATGAGAAAGCACTAACCTTATTAAGCTCAATGGGTGCGAAGACATACGGGCTATTGAAGCACCTTCTATCACCAGATAAACCGGCGGATCAGACTTTCGCGAATATTGTTACTGTCCTGAAAAATCATTTAAACCCCACACCGCTGATGATAGCGGAACGATTTAAATTTTACAGAAGAACGCAGCTGAAAGACAAAAGCAACGCTGAATTTTTAATTGAACTGCGTAAGCTATCAAAGTACTGTCAGTTTGGAACAGGACTAGCAGATGCGCTAAGAGATAAATTTGTGTGTGGATTGTTAAAAGAAGGAACACAAAAGCGACTGCTTGAGGAGAATGATCTTACGCTTGATAAAGCTGTCACTATTGCAGCATCGCACGAAGCCGCAGCGAGAGGCACTGTGGAAATGCAGCTACGGTCACCGGAACTCAGCACCAATCAAATGGTCTTGGGTACAGTAAAATGTTATCGTTGTGGAAAGACAACGCACGATCAGAACCAGTGCTGGTTCAAAAATCAGGAATGCGGAAAATGTGGCAGGCTTGGTCACATAGCTAAAGTATGCCGGTCAGGAAAGAAGACCAGCAACAAAAAGCCACCGCAGGAAAAGTACAGAAAGGTACACAAGGTGACAGAGAACAGTTCGAACGAACAGAAGTCAAATTCAGACTCCAGCAGTAATGAACTGGGTAGTCTAAGAGTACACAATGTTGGTAATGAAGCAGACCTCCAAACAATCTGGGTCACACTTCAGATAGCAGGAGTCCAAGTGAAGATGGAATTGGACACTGGACCGGCATTGACGGTCATGAATAAGCAAGATTACAAAAGGTTATTCCCACATATTCCCCTACGGGATACGGAGATTGTATTGAAAACATACACGGGGCAAAGAGTATACCCCATTGGGAAGATAGAGGTAAAGGTGGTCCACAAGGGCAAAGAAAGCCGAGGAATGGACTTATATGTGCTACCTGAGGGAGGTCCACCACTACTGGGACGGGAGTGGATTAGGAAAATAAATATGGACTGGCATTCCTTAAAAGCACTAACGGTAGATTCCGGTAAAAAAGATGTCAAACCTAAACGATTGTCCAGAATATTGGACGATGCTAAAGAGGTGTTCCAACAGGGATTGGGAACACTGAGAGGAATTACGGCAAACATCAAAGTTGAAGAACATGCAAACCCGAAATTTTTCAAAGCCAGACCGGTACCTTATGCGATACGACCTGCTGTGGAAGCTGAGCTGGAAGGGCTAGAATGTTCAGGAGTACTGTCTAAGGTAGACTGGAGTGAGTGGGCCACGCCCATTGTCCCCGTCACGAAGCGTTCATCGAGCAACAAGCCGGGGGAACCGGGGAAGGTTCGCATCTGTGGAGATTTCAAGATCACTGTTAATCCGGTGCTTCACACGGTGCAGTATCCGCTTCCGCGGATTGAGGATATCTTCGCTTCGTTGTCTGGCGGGAAACACTTCACCAAGATAGACCTGGCGCAGGCGTACTTACAGATGGAAGTTGAGGAAGAGTCACGCCAGTATCTCACGATCAACACGCATAGAGGCTTGTACCGGTATAATAGACTGGTTTTTGGAGTGGCATCGGCTCCAGCAATTTGGCAGAGGGCCATGGAGCAGGTATTACAGGGAATTCCAGGCACACAATGTTACCTGGACGATATTCTGATTACAGGAGATGATGACGAGGAACACCTTGCAAATTTGGAACTGGTGCTCACCAGATTGAAAGAATATGGACTTCGAGTTAATCGCCAGAAATGTGAGTTCTTTCAGAAGCGGATCTCGTACTGTGGTCATGTCATTGACCAGGAGGGGCTTCATAAGTCTCCTGACAAGATCGAAGCTGTTGTGAAGGCTCCCGCTCCGGATAATGTATCCCAGTTGATGTCGTTCCTAGGGTTGATTAACTATTACCATAAGTTTCTGCCAAATTTATCCATGGTGCTGCACCCGCTGAACGCTCTTTTGCAGAAGGGAGTACCATGGAAGTGGAGCGAGGACTGTAAGAGGGCCTTTCGCAAAAGCAAGGCATTGATCACCTCAGAGGAAGTGTTGGCTCACTTCAACCCAACGCTGCCTATTCGTTTGGCTTGTGATGCTTCTCCATATGGTATTGGGGCAGTACTCTCACACAAGTTGCCAAATGGCCTGGAGAGGCCAGTTGCGTTCGCATCCAGGTCATTGACGCAACTATGCTCAGATAGATAGGGAGGCTCTCAGCCTTGTGTGGGGAGTAAAGAAGTTTAATCATTACCTGCAGGGCCAAAAGTTTACGCTTCTGACAGACCACCAGCCGTTGGTATCCATTTTTAACCCTAAGAAGGGTGTTTCGGTGATGACAGCACAGAGACTCCAGAGATGGTCCCTTTTCCTAGGGGCACATCAATATCAGATCGAATTCAAAGGTACAAAGCAGCATGGTAATGCTGATGGGCTGTCGCGCCTGCCACTACCTACAGAGGAGGAGGCACCGACGGTTGACCCTGTTGAGTTATTTCACTCGACCATCATCGAATGTTTACCAGTCACCAATGCAAGTATTGAAAGAGAAACCAGGAACGACCCGACACTGTCCCGGGTCTACGAAGTGACAGTGAAGGGATGGCCAGCACATGGTGATCCACTGTTACCGGCATTCTCAGCAAGACGAGAACAGCTGTCCGTCTGTCAAGGAACATTGATGTATGGAACAAGGGTGATTATTCCTCCTAAGTTAAGAGAGAGAGTTCTAAAGGAACTGCATGAAGGTCATCTGGGGGGAGTCAAGATGAAAAGCCTTGCTAGGGCTTATGTGTGGTGGCCGGGTATCGACCAACAGATAGAGGATCTGACGAAAAGCTGCTCAGGGTGCCAAAAAGTGCAAAATGCACCTCCGATTGCACCGCTGCATCCATGGGAATGGCCTTCAACCCCATGGCAACGTGTACATATTGACTTTGCTGGTCCATTCATGGACTCCATGTTTTGAATTGCGGTGGACGCACATTCTAAATGGCCAGAAGTGATTAAGATGACTACCACTACCTCGGAAAAGATGATCGCAGTGCTAAGAACGATATTTGCAAGAAATGGATTGCCAGAACAAATATGTTCAGACAACGGACCGCAGTTCATGTCAGAAGAATTCCAGAAATTCATGAAGAAGAATGGGGTGAAACATTATACCTCTGCCCCATATCATCCGGCTACAAACGGGTTGGCCGAGAGATTTGTACAAACATTCAAAAAAGCAATAAAGGCCATGAGCGAAGATCAGATTCCACTACAACACAAGGTGGACAAATTCCTACTGGCATATTGACACGCCACTCATGCAGTGACAAACCAAAGTCCTGCCATGATGTTCTATAACAGGAGGTTGCGGTCCAGGTTGGACTTGTTAAAACCAAATGTGCGGAGGGAAGTTGAAAACAAACAGTTCCAGCATATAAATAACAAGACCACTCGGAGTTTCGAAATAGGACAACCAGTGTTAGCCCGGGACTATAAAAACGAGAAATGGCAATCTGGAACAATTCGGGCCAGACAAGGACCCCTGATGTACACGGTAGATATTGGTGAAAATGTAATACGGCGTCATGCTGACCAACTGGTAGAATCGAGAACAAGGGTCGAACCCAGGGTTACGGCAGAGACAACCGTGGAAGAAGTTAGTGAACCTGAAGCATCTACCTCAGAAGTGAATGTACCTGAGGATGATGTCCAATCCATAAGAGATCAACTAGATGAGTCACCCCAGCAACGAGAATCAGAGACCCCTGAAAGGCGTTATCCAACTCGAATCAGGAGGCCTCCTCAGAGACTGAATCTTTGAACTGTTTTGCATGAAGTTGTATATATATATATCTATATGTTATTATGTTATGTTAGATGGGGATATAACTGTTAAGCTAAAAAGGGAGGATTGTGGTGTATGTAACCTGTTCCACCTTAAGAGAACTACCTTAAGAGATGTACTACTTTCTCTTGGCTGCTGTATACTGTAATACCGGTGGTGACCACACCGGTATATAAACGTTGTGCCGGGATTTGCTGGGCAGTTCAGCCCTGACCTCCGAATAGTAAAGACCTGTTAAAGTTATTCTTGTGGTCTGTGTCCAGTGATTTATAATAAGCATAACTGGGACACACAGACTTAACAGGACCCATCTTCAATGTAGGAAAAAGTTCAATGTCCTCACTCGGGTCGTCAGGGTGAGTGCCTTTTTTTCAAAACCTCTTCATCCCTCCATCTCAACCTCACTTTATGGCGAGAGGGTCTTGAGAGCCCCAATGCCCAACACTCATCCAACACCTATCGCCCTTTCATCAAACACACACGCACATTCCACACTTTGTATACAGTAAGGGCTATTCAACCATGGGAGGCATTTCAGGCAAGACCATGGCTGCATACAGTAAGGGCTATTCAACCATGGGAGGCATTTCAGGCAAGACCATGGCTGCATATTTACTCAGACGCTGTTCTTTTTCTTGCAGGCCAAGCTGTCTCATAATAGGAGACAGCAGCAATGGACTGGTGGAGGACGGCCTCAGCTGCAACCCCTCAGCGATCTTGAGGAGCCGGGTGATTGGTCCCATCGCCACTGGAGACGCCGACCCCGTTCTGGACACCAATGGTAAGGTCATCACCTTTTTGTCCTCTCTCCTTCCACTTGTACCTCACAACAGCAGCCTTTGACACTTTCAATCCAAATCACTAAATCGCTGCACTCATGCCTCCCTTGCTGCCACCCTGTCCTCACGCTAAAGCCACTCTTGTACCTCCCTGCTTTCAGATGGTGATTCACCAGGTGAGGAGGCGGGCCCTCAAGCTGCCAGTGGGAGTGAAGCTGAAGGCGAGGAGGAAGAGGAAGCCGGAGCATCAGCGCCACCCTATACCGAGGCAGCCCATGCCCACACTGGGAACACGCCTTCCCTGGAGAGGAGCAGGGGGGAATGGTCCGATGATGGTGAAGCACCAGGACCCAGCGGGCTGCAGCAACGCGATGGGGGTAGGGAAGCTCGGGGGCTTTCTCCCCGGAGGGAGAGTATGGCTTCGAGTCCTGCTGCACTGGACGTAGAGGAGGAGTGGGTCCTCGCTGAAATGAGCACCCAGGCGGAGCACAGGCACACTGAGCTCATGGCTGCAGTGGCAAGGGTGCCCGAATCCATTGAATCACTGGCAAGGAGTGTGGAGCACTTCGGTGTAGTACAGGCGGCTGCCACACAAATGCTTAGTGCTGCAATGCAGTCAGTGGCTGGTCTCATGCAGACGCAGATTGAGGCCACGCAAGCACTGACTGCTGCCACCCTCGCTGGATCAGGCACATTTCCCTGGGGCTCTCACCATGCCGCGGCAGGCCAGCAATCTGTGCTCCATCAGATTGCTCCGGATGCTGAAGTGCTGCCCCGTGGGAGTGCCAGTGTGTCGGTCGAGCAGGGAGTTGCTGTCCTCTCTCAAGATGACAGCATTCCTGCTGCCACCATTGGCACTTCTCCACTGCAGTTGCCACCACCTGTAGGACAGACTGCTGCCGCCCATGCAGAGTTGATGCAGTCAGCAGCCGGGCCCTCCAGGCCCAGAGCTGGTCCAGGCCGTCCTTCAAGGGCATCTGCAGTCTCAGTTTCTGACAATCAGCAGCCTTTCCCCAGCCTTGCTCCAGCCACTGGGTTCCCATTACGGAGGAGCTGCAGGGTGGGAAGGGGGGAATTTCACAAGGGAAGCAGATCACCCTCGAAGGGCAAAAAGTAGGAGGTGTGACAAAATGTTTTTCATTGTTTTATTGAAGGCCGAGGTTTGTGGTCAAATTTTTGTTACTGTTTTGGACATTGTCTCCAGGTTGTGAGAGCCAGTTATGTGAATGACTGCTTTTTTTTGTGTTTCTTTCGATTACTTTGTCATGCGGAAATGAGACACACAGGGTTTGTGAAATAAAGAAGTGTCGGTATTCAAAATGTACATGTTTGGTCTTTGCAATCATTGTTGCCTTGACCGGCTTAGGGGTTGTGGGATGGAATATTAAGGGAATCGAGGGATATGTGGAGATGAGGTAGAAGATCAGCCATTATCTTATTGAATGGCAGAGCAGGCTCGAAGGACCAAATGGCCTACTCCTGCTCCTATTACTATGTTCTTATGTTCTAAGCATGACCCTGAGCTTCCGGTTGCCTGTCACTTTAATTCTCCGCTCCACCAATGTTCCTGTAATTTTTTTTGAGTTCGCGGCCCACTGTTAACTTTAACATTGCAAAAGCCAGTCCTGGGCTACGCAAGAGTGGCAGAGAGCTACGCGGCCGTGCAGCTTATAGGAAATGTTGCGCTCCACTCCCACTCTGACCTCAGCCTCCTACGCTATTCCAGTGAAACTCAACATAAGCTCGAGGAACAGCCCCATTTCTTTCGATTAGGCACTTTACAGCCTTCTGGACTCAACATTGAGTTCAGCAATTTCAGATCATAACCTCTGCCCCCATTATTTTAGACAGCAGCTGTTGATGATTCTGCTGTTCCCATTTACACCTCTTCTAGACCCATCTTTTGTTTTTTTACTTGTCCCATTACTATTTCCTTTTGCCTTGTACCATCATGCCTTTTGTCTTTAATCTCTCCTGCCTTCCACCCTGTCACAGACCTCCCCTTTTGTTCTTTCCTCCCCATCCTCCTTTCCCTACCTCTGCACTTGCTTAAAACCTGTTGCATCTCTAACTTTTTCCAGTTCTAATGAAAGGTTATCGACTTGAAACGTTAACTCTGTTTCTCTCTTCACAGATGCTGCCTGACCTCCTGAGTATTTCCAGCATTTTCAGCTTTGTGATTAGCGTGTAAAGTTAAGGCACATGGGATTGGGAGCAAGGTATTGTCTTGGATAGAGAACTGGTTGGCAGACAGGAAGCAAAGAGTTGGAATAAACGGGTCTTTTTCCGAGTGGCAGGCATGAGAGGTCAATCATCACAGCCCCAGGACATCGCTGCAGGAGTTCCTCAGGGCAATGTCCTAGGTCAAACCATCTTCAGCTGCACCATCAATGACCTTACCTTCAACATAAGGTCAGAAATGGGGATGTTTGCTGATGACTGCACAGTGTTCAGCGCCATTCACAACTCCTTAGATAATGAAGCAGTCCATGCCCGCATGCAACAAGACCTGAACGACGTTCAGGCTTGGGCTGATAAGTAGCATGTAACATTCCCACCACAGAATTGCCAGGCAATGACTATCTCCAACAAGCGAGAGTCTAACCACCTCCCCTTGACATTCAACGGCACTACCATCGCTGAATCCCCCATTATCAACATCCTGGGGGTCACCATTGACCAGAAACTTAACTGGACCAGCCACATAAATACTGTGGCAACAAGAGCAGGTCAGAGGCTAGGTATTCTGCGGCGAGTGTCTCACCTCCTGACTCCCCAAAGCCTTTCCACCAGCTACAAGACACAAGTAAGGAGTGTGATGGAATACTCTCCAATTGCCTGGATGAGTGCAGCTGCCACAACACTCAAGAAGCTCGACACCATCCAGTATAAAGCAGCCCATTTGATTGGCACCCCATCCACCACCTTAAACATTCGCTCCCTCCACCACTGGCGTACCGTGGCTGCAGTGTGTACCATCTACAAGATGCACTGCAGCAACTCACCAATGCTTCTTCGGCAGCACCTCCCAAACCCACGACCTCTTCCACCTAGAAGGACAAGGGCAGCAGGCGCATGGAAACACCACCACCTCCAAGTTCCCCTCCAAGTCACACACCATCCTTCCTTAGAAGTATATCGCTGATCCTTCATCGTCGATGGGTCAAAATCCAGGAACTCCCTACCTAAAAGCACTGCAGGAGCACCTTCACCACACGGACTGCAGCGGTTCAAGAAGGCAGCTCACCACCACCTTCTCAAGGGCAACTCGGGAGGGGCAATAAATGCTGGCCTTGCCAGCGACGCCCACATCCCAGAAAACAAATTTAAAAAAAAGGGGAATCATGGGTAAGATTAGTTGGTCAATGGCTACACTTGAATTTATACATATGTGATTTCCATCTACTATATGGTCTCTAACTACCAGTCTTTCGTACAACAGGCCAATCAGTTTAATGTCGGTAGTGGGGAAGCTTTTAGAAACAATAACCTGGGAGAAAATTAACAGCCACTTGGAGCAGCATGGACTAATAAAGGAGAGCTAGCATGGATTTATTAAGGGAAAATCGTGTTTGACTAACTTGATTGAGTTTTTTGATGAGGTAACAGAAAGGGTGGATGAGTGCAGTGCAGTTGGTGTTGTATATATGGATTTTCAAAAAGCGTTTGATAAGGTACTACATACTAGGCTTGTTAGCAAAATTGAAGCCATGCGCTAAGAGGATCAGTAGCAGCAAGGATACAAAACTGGCTAAGGGATAGAAAACAGAGAGTTGTGAATGACTGTTTTTCGGACTGGAGGAAGGTATACAGTGACATTCCCCTAGGTTCAGTACTAGGATCACTGCTTTTTTTGATATGTATTAATGACTTGGACTTGGGGGTACAGGGCTCAATTTCGAAATTTGCAGATGGCACGAAACTTAGAAGTGTAGTAAACAGTGAGGAAGATAGTAACAGACTTCAAGAAGCCATAGACAGGCTGCTGGAATGGGCAGACACATGACAGATAAAATTCAATGCAGAGAAGTGTGAGGTGGCACATTTTGGTAGGAAGGATGAGGAGACACACTAAATGGTACAATTTTAAAGGGGGTGGAAGAACAGAGAGACCTGGGGGTGCATGTGCACAAATCTTTGAAGGTGGCAGGACAGGTTAACAAAGCAGTTAATAAAGCATATGGGATCCTGGGTTTTATAAAGTACATATGCATAGAGTACAAAAGCCAGGAAGTTATGCTAAAGCTATATACAATGCTAGTTTGGCCCCAGCCACAGTATTGTGTCTAATTCTGGGCACCACACTTTAGGAAGAATGTGAAGGTTTTAAAGAGGGTACAGAATTCACTACAATGGTTCCAGGGATGAGGGATTATAGTTACGTGGATAGACTGGTTGTTCCCCTTGGAACAGAGAAGGCTAAGAGGAGATTTGATAGAAGTGTTTAAAATGATGAAGTATTAAGGTAGAATAAATAAAGAGAAACTGTTTCCAATGGCTGAATGGTCGATAATGAGAGGGCACAGATTGAAGGTGATTGGCAAAAGAACCAGAGGCGACATGAGGAAAAACTTTTTTACACAACGAGTGGTTAGGATTTGGAATGCACTACCTAATAAGGTGGTGGATACAGATTCAATAGTCGCCTTCAAAAGGGAATTGGATAAATACTGGAAGGAGAAAAAATTGCAGGGATATGGGGAAGTGGATCTAACTGGATTGTTGTTCGAAAAAGCCAGGGCAGACTCGATGGACCTAATGGCCTCCTTCTGTGCTGTACTATTCTATGATAGAAAGAGATTTTAAATTCATTCACGCGATGTGGATGTCGCCGGCAAGGTCAGCATTTATTGCCCATCCCTAATTGCTGTTGAGAATGGGTTGGTGAGCCACTTTCTTGAATAAAACTGAATGGCTTGCTGGGCCATTTCAGAGGGCAGTTAAGAGTCAACCACATTGCTGTGAGACTGGAGTCACATATAGGCCAGACCAAGTAAGGATGGCAGATTTCCTTCCCTAAATGACATTAGTGAACCAGATGGGTTTGTTAATGACAATCTGGTAGTTTTTATGGTCACCATTACTGTTGATTTATATTTAATTTTTTAATATAAATTCCCCAGCTACTGTGGTGGGATTTGAACTCATGTTCCCTGGATCATTAGTCTAGGCCTCTGGATTACTAGTCCAGTAACATACTGCCATAATCCCCATTGTACATGGGGTTTCTAGCACCAGAGACAAATTTTAAAAGCACCGGAACATAAGATGTGCAACCATGTTCTGACTTGCTGTTCAAACAAGCTAATGTAGGTTAGCGAGCCCAGGGGTGATGGGCGAACGAGACTTGGTGTGAGTTAGGATATGGGCAGTAGAGTTCTGGATGAGCTCAAGTTTACGGAGGGTGGTAGATGGGAGGCCGGACAGGGGAGCATGGGAATAGTCGAGTCGGGAGGTAACAAAGGGATGGATGAGGGTTTCAGCAGCAGGTGGGCTGAGGCACAGATGATACTATCAGCAATTATAAATTCAACCTTTAATAACTAGTTTAGCATGCTATGGGTCATTTCTCTAACTCTCTGCTCAATGATTTACCACAAGAGTATCAAGTGCAGTCAGTATTTTTTATAATTCCCCTTCCAATAAGCTGTATTGATGACCCGACGAGTGACTGCCTGGCTCTCGGTAACCATGGAGACTATCTCCATGACAGCGTGATTCGCATCCTTCAGGATGATCTCTGACCTGTGATGACGTATGATACAAATCACTTCCGGATGTTTCCACACACACAGCCCCGCCCGCCGAGGCGACGTCACCGAGGATAGTTGGAGAATCGGAATCTTGAGCGGGACACAGGAGTTCGTCACTGGGGTAACAGCAGCCCACCGACGCCTCAAACCAACCTCGGCCCGGTCATGCCGCTACTATTCCTCGAACGCTTCCCCTGGCCCAGCCTGAGGACCTACACGGCCCTCAGCGCAGCGATGCTGGCCGCCAGCCTCTTCAGCGCCTACTCGCATCTCAGCCTGCCGCCGGGCCAAGAGCCGGCCCCCGCCACGCGTCACCAGCCCAGCCTCGGCGCTCCGGCCCCCGCCACAAGCGGCGAGCAGGCGAGCGAGGACAGCAGCGGTCGGGATACCGGAGCAAACGCCGCGCAGCACGGGCCCCCGGAGGGTATCGCGGATCATGGTGAAGCCGACCTGGGGCCAGCAAGCCGACCAGAATGGGCCGACGGCCACGGATTCGCGCTGGAGATGGCCTGGTACTTGGTGTCAGACGGCTGGTGTGTTTGGGTAAGTGTTTGCCCTTCTCTTTATCCCGGCTCCGGGAAAATCGGCCCATCAAGCCCCGTGCTTTTTAAGGGAGGGAACTATTTACTTTTTGAGGAGGAGGAGTTTCTTTTGCCTTTTGGATTCATCCCGACACACAACTTGTAGCTGTGTAATTTAAATTTTAAAAGAAAAAAATGCAGAAACACTTCAGAAGGAGTTTTTAAATATGGGAACTGATAATGGAATAAACAGAGAGCTCCCACCCTCGCTGATCTGTTTCTGAACGTTCTGGTCATAATTCACTGAATCATTGTTAGATTTTCAATGTGAGCCGATAACAAGCCGCCTTTGTCTTTGGGATGGAAACAAATGTTCTGATTATCTGCTGTTGGGGTTATTTATTTGTTTCCTGTTGTTCTGTGGAACTTCACTTTAGATGGCGTTAAAACAATTTGTTCCCTTTTAAAAACCGCATTCATATAAACCTTCAATTCAGTTGTCTAAATGAATAATGCAAGTGTCATTTAGGGTAAATAATCTTTCAAACAGAAATACTGACTTTGTAAACTTGCTGTGTACAAGATTTGATTCGGCGAAAACCAACAGAAGACCTATTTTGCCGTTCAGTATGTGCTCTTAAGTTTTAGGAAGTGTCCTATTATCGTAATTTAGTTGAGAAATACGACTAAGGTTTTAAATATCCTGTGAATATTTTGAGAAGTGTTTCAGGCTAAAGAGTGAATGTGTGGGAAATGGGTGAAAACATAATGTAAAAGACCTGAGATTAATATGAATAGATATTGGCCTCCCGTTGTGGTGAACAAACCCTTCTAACTACTTATGCATAGCTTTAGGAAAGAAGGAATTCGGTACTATGAGTTCATTCCAAACTCTTGATTGGTTTAAGATATATAATTTAAAAATGAGCTTAAGCATTGAAGAATTATTCTGTAATGAAAACTTCAACTAAGTTGCAACCATGATTTGTAGATAGCAACAAGAGAGAGCCAAATAAATATTTCAGCTGTATTAGTTGGTGATGGCATTTCAAGCCAAGTTAGACCCTTTTAAGTGATAAATTGAGTACATACTAAATAAATTTAGATATTAGCTTTTTTCCCTTCCTCACCTGAAGGTGGTGACTCATTCTGAGAAGACTCTGGTACCTTGTCCAAATGGCTGTAGTTGGATATTTAAACCTAGACAGTGATAGCAGGTCAAATAACTATGGGTTGTCACACTCGCGCTTGACTCTGTCATACCCTATGCCCACACATGTTTACACTCAACAGAGAGGCACTGGATAGTGATCAGAAGTCCTAGCTACTTTTTCTCTTCCTTTACCTTTGCCTGTGGGTTTATTGCAAATTCTAATGCCCCTTACCACTTCCCCAGTCAAGATCAGCTAACTTATATAAGAAGTCACACAACACCAGGTTATAGTCCAACAGCTTTATTTGAAATCACAAGCTTTCGGAGCGCTGCTCCTTCTTCAGGTGAAGTGGAGAAATGCATAAAGACACAGCTTATATAGTCAGAGAATCATGTCAGATGTTTGCAGGTAATCTTTCCAACTGCCATTTATCACACCTCGGCAGAGATATAATCACAGCAATCAAAGGTGTGAATGGTGTCCAAACAGGTCAGTCAGGAAAACATTACATCAAAGAACAATGAGGTGGGGTCACAAGGGGTCAAATATTGCAGATGCTGGGGTCTGTATGAAAAACAAAAAAACAGACAAAAAACATTTTTTTTGGCTGGAAATCACAGCAGGTCCGGCCGCATCTGTGTAGAGAGAACAAGCCAATGTCGACTCGAGTCTGGATGACCCTGCGTCAGGTGGGGTTACATGTAGCGTGACATGAACCCAAGATCTCGGTTGAGGCCGTCCTCATGGGTGCGGAACTTGGCTATCCGTTTCTGCTCGACGATTTTGCATTGTCGTGTGTCTCGAAGGCCGCCTTGGAGAATGATTACCCGAAGATCGGAGGCTGAATGTCCTTGACTGCTGAAGTGTTCCCCGACTGGGAGGGAACACTCCTGGCTGGTGATTGTTGCGCGGTGTCCGTTCATCCGTTGTCGCAGTGTCTGCATGGTCTCGCCGATGTACCATGCTCCGGGGCATCCTTTCCTGCAACGTATGAGGTAGACAACGTTGGCCGAGTCACATGCGTATGTACCATGTACCTGGTGGGTGGTGTCCTCACGTGTGATGATGGTATCTGTGTTGATGATCTGGCATGTCTTGCAGAGGTTGCTGTGGCAGGGTTGTGTGGTGTCGTAGTCGCTGTTCTCCTGAAACCTGGGTAATTTGCTGCGAACGATGGTCTGTTTGAGGTTAGGCGGCTGTTTGAAAGCAAGTAGTGGAGGCGTGGGGATGGCCTTAGCGAGGTGTTCGTCGTCATCGATGACATGTTGTGTGACTTCTTACATTTGTCCACCCCAGTCCAACTCCGGCATCTCCACACCATAGCTAACTTATAGATCAGGGATTGAACCTGGGACTTGCCTGATCTATGTCATACTACACTTGGATGGAGACTTTATTCAATGATACGTGTCTAATAAGTGAGATTGGAATGAACTCACTTAATACCCCATTCATTCTCTACCAATGCTCCAGTTAGGAGGGTATTTTTCCAGTTTGCAAGCTGTGTGGGCCAATGTTGTATCCATCCTGGAATCCTTGTGTCTCTGATTAATAATTGGAGGAGCTTCTTTGCCACAGACACTGTACTTGAGTGACAGGTGATCAGTAAGTGTTGCTCCAGTATTCAAAAAAGGAGTGGGACGTGAACCTGGAAATTACAGACCAGTAAGCCCGAGCTCCATTAAGGGGAAAGCACAAGAGCATTCTTTGAGACAGCACCAGTGCTCACTTGGGCAGCATAAAATTCTATAAGGAGGAGACAACATTGATTTAGAAGCACTAGATCATTCCTCCCTAATCTATTGAAATTCCTTGAATAGGTAACTGAACTGGGGCGGGGGTGAGGACTACCCAATGGATGTTTACTTTCAGAAGGCATTTGGTGGAAGTTCCACTTGTCAGGCTTTTGAATAAGTTCCACATGTTAAGCTTTTTAAAAAAAAAAAAAAAGATTTCATAGAATTAATGGGATCTATTAATAATTAGATTAATTATCTAACTAGATTGAAAACCAATTTGATAGTCAGAAGCAGAAAGAGCCGATGAACAATATTTCTAGCCAGTTTGCTCAAAAGAAAAATTACTTGCATTTATGTAGCGCCTTTCCAACCTCAGGATGTCCCAAAGCCCTTTACAGCCAATGAAGTACTTTTGAAGTGTAGTCACTGTTGTAATGTAGGAAACGCGGCAGCCAATTTGCCCACAGCAAGCTCTCTCAAACAGTAATGTGATAATGACCAGATAATCTGTCTTTTTAGTGATGTTGATTGAGGGATAAATATTGTCCAGGACACCTCCAATGTGGAAAAAAAGTCTTTGGGATGGTGGGAAGGAAAATGATTAAAATTGGTCATGTTCGGCATGAGTTTCTGATGATCTGACAGTTAGTTGTGTGGTGAATTGTTAAATTAACTCTGGAACCAAGCACTTTTTCTTTCCTTTCTCAAAGCACGGACATACACTAGAGTTCAAGTAAAATTGATAAACAGCATTTAAGGTGTTTATATCAATTAAGCAGAAGGATTGAGAATATTTAATGCCAACATATAATGTTGGAATGGTAAATATGTACTTGATGAAGGAATGTCTAGTGGAAAAATATTTGAATGCGATTATTAATTGTTCACTAAGTTTCCAATCTGAAGGTGTAATCAGCTAACTTAAACAAACGTGCTCTATTTTGAGGGCTTTTGATTATGAATCAAACAAGTTATTTGAACCTCGTATAGATCATTTGTGAAGCAAGGTTTAGGTGTCCAACTTTAAAAGCATAATCGTTGCATCGGAGGGAGGAGAGGATGGTTCTAGAGTTTAGGTTGAGTGTGGAGATTCTTGGACCTGAACTTGTTTGCAATGAATGAAAGATTGATAGACGTGATCCAGTTCTTTTAAAATGTTGAGAAGCATAGTTGCCAGCCTAACCCTAACGTGAAGGTTATTTGTTTGACTTGGACTGTGAATGCAAAACTAGAGGACAGAGGTTTAACATTAACATGCACCAAGTGAGACGAGATGAATTCTCCTCCTCCCTCACCAGAATATAGGATATATGGAAAAGATTCCAAACAAAATCAATTAATTTAGGGTTGATTACCTTCAAATAAAAGCTAGACAAATTTAAGAATTCTCTTGAAGTGGAGCGTATTGTGTGTATGGATTTTCAAAGGACATTTCATAAGGCGCCACATAGGAGGCTTAAAATTAAGGTACATAGTATTAATGGGAGCGTGATAGCCTGTGTAAGAAGTTGTTTAAAAGGAAACATTGAGTAGTGGCTAATAGATGTCGTTTGAACTGGGGATCTAAAAAATGGCGACCCTAAGGGTCCATGTTGGGACCCTTGCTGTTTTCAAGGTACATGAATGGTCTTCACTTGGGTAGAGGTGACACAATATCAACATTTTCAGAGGACCTGAAAAAATTTGAAGCATGGTGGTGAGCTTTGAAAAAGACTTACCAACTTCAGGAGGACAGAGACAAGTTGCTAAATTGGGTAGATAGGAGTAAGATAAAATTTAATGCAGAGAAATGCTGGGTGTTACATTTTGGAAGGAAGGATAAGGAGAGGTCAAGTGCACTAAATGCTAATACTTTAAATGGCGTAGAGAAGCAGAGAGGTAAGGGTTCAGATACCCAAATCTTTAAGTAGTAGCACAAGTTGATGAAGATGTTTTTAAAAATAAATACTTTTATGGGATTCTAGGTTTTATAAAAAGCAGTGCAAGAAAAGAGGCTGGGGGATGGGACTAAGTGGCTCTTTCAGAAAGACGATACAGGTGTAATGGGTTGCATGGCCATCTTCTATGCTGTTGAATGTTTTATGTGTAAGTATAGAGTCATACAATCAAGTAACATGCAGGACAAAATAGTTCCTGTACTGCTGGGGGAAGGATGTTGGCTGTGGAGAACAACTGCCCAAGGTTGAATATTGGAGCTTAATAAGTATTTAGGAGTTTTAAATTACTGTTGGCGGGTAGAGAATATTTATGCAGAAATTTCCCTCTGGAGATTAAGTAATGATTGTGTAGGATAGAGTCAATGATTGTGTAGATTGTATGTGTGCAGAAGAAGCAGATTTGATGGGCTAATTGACCTTTTCTTACTCCTTGCTATCTTCGGTTGGTAAGCTATTCCAGGAAAATGCACATGCAGTTCAGCTTGTAGGGTTTTATATGGCCAGGGTATCGCTGTGCTAAATTGAGCACTGTAATGCCAATAGTATGCTGAGGAAGTAGTTGAGGTGTGAAAATTAATCCTTGAAGGGTTGATCATTCTCAGCTCAAGTTATTTGTTGCCAGACCTGGTTCAATGACTTGCTGAAACTGTTTGCAAACTGTTTTTCTGGTGCCCAAGTCCAGTTTTATTTTGGGCTATGTATTGGTCAAGAACTGCTAATGTGCTGCTGAAAGAAATTCGTATTGGTTAAAAAAAAAAAAAAAAGTAGTACTGGAGAAGTTAATGGGACTGAAAGCCGATAAATCCCTGGAACCGATGGCCTACATCCCAGGGTTTTGAAGGAGGTGGCTATAGAGATAGTGGATGCATTGGTTGTCATTTTCCAAAATTCCATAGATTCTAGAACGGCTCCCGCAGATTGGAAGGTAGCAAATGTAACCCCACTATTTAAGAAAGGAGGGAGAGAGAAAACGGGGAACTACAGACCAGTTAGCCTGACATCAGTAGCAGGGAAAATGCTAGAACCTATTATTAGGGACGTGGCACCAGGGCACTTAGAAAATTATAATAGGATTGGGCAGTCAACGCTGATTTATGAAAGGGAAATCGTGTTTGACAAATCTGTTAGGAGTTTTTTGAGGTTTTAACTAGCAGAATAGGTAAAGGGGAACTAGTGGATGTGGTGTATTTGGATTTTCAGAAGGCATTTGATAAGGTGCCACACAGGTTATTAAACAAAATTAGGGCTCATAGAATTGGGGGTAATATACTAGCATGGATTGAGGCTTGGTTAACTGACAGAAAACAGAGAATAGGAATAAATGGGTCATTTTCGGGTTGGCAGGCTGTAACTAGTGGGGTACCACAAGGATCAGTGCTTGGGCCTCAGCTATTCATAATCTACATCAATAAGAACATAACATAAGAAATAGGAGCTGGAGTAGGCCATTCGGCCCTTCGAGCCTGCTCCGCCATTCAATGAGATCATGGCTGATCTTCTGCCTCAACTCCATTCACCAGCCATATCGCCATATCCCTTGATGCCCTTACTAGTTAGAAATCTATCGACTTCTGTTTTGAATATAACCAATGATTGAGCCTCCACAGCCCTCTGGGGTAGAGAATTCCAAAGATTCACCATCCTCTGAAGAAATTTCTCCTCATCTCTGTCCCGAATGGCCTATCATTTATCTTGGTTCTAGACTCCCCAGCTAAGGGAAACATTCTCCCAGCATTCATCCTATCAAGCCCTGTAATAATTTTGTATGGTTCAAAGAGATCCCCTCTCATTCTTCTGCATTCAAGAGAGTACAGGCCTAGTTTACTCAATCTCTTCTCATACGACAGTCCCGCCATCCCAGGAATCAATCTCGCAAACCTTCGTTGCACTCCCTCTATGGCAAGTATATCCTCCCTTGGGTAAGGAGACCAAAATTGTACATCGTACTCCAGTGTGGTCTCACCAAGGTACTATATAATTGGAATAAGATGTCTTTACTCCTGTACTCAAATCCTCTTGTAATGAAGGCCAGCATACCATTTGCCTTCCTAATGGCTTGCTGCACCTGCACATTCACTTTCAGTGACTCATGTACAAGGACACCCAGGTCCCTTTGAGCATCTGCATTCCCCAATCTTTCACCATTTAGGAAATACTCTGCCTTTTTGTTTTTTTAAAGTGGATAACTTCACATTTATCCACATTATATTCCACCTGCCATGTTCTCGCCCACTCACTGAGCCTGTCGAGATCCCCTTGAATCCTCTTCACATCCTCTTCGCAACTGACACTGCCACCTAGCTTTGTATCATCAGCAAATTTGGAAATGTTACATTTAGTCCCCTCATCCAAATCATTGATATAGATTGTGAATAGCTGGGCCCAAGCACCGATCCTTGCAGTACCCCACTATTCACAGGCTGCCATCCTGAAAAAGACCCGTTTATCCCTACTTTTTGTTTTTTAGTATATTACCCCCAATTCCATGTGCCCTAATTTTGTTCACCAACCTCTTGTGTGGGACCTTATCCAAGGCCTTCTAAAAATCCAGATACCCCACATCTACCGGTTCCCCTTTGTCTACTCCCCTTTACATCCTCAAAGAACTCCAATAGGTTTGTCAAACAGGATTTCCCTTTCATAAATCCATGTTGACTCTGCCTAATCTTACTATTAGTTTCTAAGTACCCAGTTATTGCATCCTTCTAATAGATTCCAGCATTTTCCCAACTACAGATGTGAGGCTAACAGTTCTGTAGTTCCCCGTTTTCTCTCTCCCTCTTCTTAAATAGCGGGGTTACATTTGCTATCCTCCAATCTGCAGGAACCACTCCAGAATCTATAGAATTTTGGAAGATGACAACCAATGCATCCACTATTCCAATGGCCACCTCTTTCAAAACCCTAGGATGTAGGTCATCTGGTCCTTGGGAGTTATCGACTTTTAGTCCATTAATTTTGCTAGTACTGTTTTTTTACTAATAATTTCTTTAAGTTCCTCATTCTCGTCACACCCTTGGTTTTCTCATATTTCTGGGAGGTTTTTTGTGTCTTCCTCCGTGAAACAAAGTATTTACTTAAATTCTCTGCCATTTCCTCATTCCCCATTATAAATTCTCCCTTCTCTGACTGTAAAGGACCTACATTTACCTTCGCCAGTCTTTTCCTTTTCACATACCTATAGAAGCTTTTACAATCCATTTTTATATTTTTTGCTAGTTTGTGCTCCTATTCCGCTTTCCCTTTATCAATTTCTTGGTCCCCCTTTGCTGATTTCTAAAGATCCTAATCCTCAGGCTGACCGCTTTTTCTGGCAACTTTATAAGCTTCCTCCTTTTGACTTAATACTAGCTTTAATTTCTTTTGTTAGCCATGGTTGGATCACTCTTCCTTTTTGGTTTTTAAGCCCTAGAGGAATATATGTTTGTTGCAAATTATGCATTATTTCCTTGAATGTTAGCCATTGTATGTCAACCTTCATACCTTTCAGTGTAGTCTCCCAATCTACCATGGCCAACTTGTCCCTCATACCCTTGTAGTTTCCTCTGTTTAGATTGAAGACCGTAGTTTCAGATTGGACTACATCACTCTCAAACTTAATGTAAAATTCAATCATATTATGGTCACTTGTCCCTAAAGGCCCCTTTACCACAAGATTATTGATTAGCCCTTTCTCATTACACAGCACCAGAACCAGAATAGCCTGTTTCCTGGTTGGTTCCTCCACATATTGATCCAAGAAACCATCTCGCATGCATTCTAAGAATTCATCCTCCACACCATTAGTGGTAATTTGATTTGCCCAGTCAATATGTAGATTAAAGCCCCCCATGATTACTGTATTGCCCTTGTTACATGCACTTCTAATCTCTTGATTGATATTGTGCCCTATATTACCATTACCACCAATGTTTTCCACCCTTTGCTGTTTCTTAGCTCCACCCAAACTGATTCCAGTTCTACATCACAATCTGCCAAGCCAAGATCTTTTATTTGTACCGTACCGATCTCATCCCTTATTAACAGCGCTACGCCACCTCCATTTCCCTTTTGTCTGTCCTTCCTCAACATTCAGTTCCCAGCTTTGGTTATCCTGCAACCATATCTCTGTAATGGCAATTACATCATGCCCATTTACTTCTATTAGTGCCATTAATTCATCCACCTTGTTGCGAATGCTACGTGCATTTAGATGAAGTGCCTTCAACTTTGCCTGTTTAATACTTTTCTGCAGTTTGACCCTCTTTACTGTTGGTCTTTGTTTCTGCTCCCTATTAGTTTTGCTGACTACTTTTCTAACTTGCACTTCCAGCTTTGTTTCTTTCTGTTCTGGGCCCACACTTAGGTTCCCAGCCCCCTGACAAACTAGATTAAATCCTTCCCAACAGCACTAGCAAACCCCTTTGCAAGGATGTTGGTGCCGATTCCGGCGAGGTGTTACCCGTCCACCCTGTACAGGTCCCACCTTCCCCAGAATCGGTCCCAATTCCTCAGGAATTTAAATCCCTCCCTCCTGCACCATCTCTCCACCCACGCATTCCTCTGGCCTATTCTCCTATTTCTGCTCTCGTGAAAGCACGTGGCACTGGGAGTAATCCTGAGATGATGACCTTTGAGGTCCTGCTTTTTAATCTATTTCCTAGCTCCCTATATACTGCTTGCAGGACCTCGTCACTCTTTTGACCTATGTCGTTGGTACCGATATGGACCATGACCTCTGGCTGTTCACCCTTCCCCCTTCAGAATGTCCTGCAGCTGCTCAGTGACATCCTTGACCCTGGCACTAGGGAGGCAACATATACCATCCTGGAGTCACGCCTGCGGCCACAGAAACGTCAATCTGTTCCCCTTACGATAGAATCCCCTATCGCTATTGCTCTCCCACTCTTTTTCCTCCCCTCCTGTGCAGCTGAGCCACTCACAGTGCCACAGACTTGGCTCTTGCTGCATTCCCCTGAGAAACCATCTCCCCCAGCAGTATCCAAAACGGAAAATCTGTTGGAGAGGGAGATAGACCCAGGGGACTCCTGCACTACCTTTTTCCTAGTTCTTTTACTCTGTTTGGCGGTCACCCATTCCCTGTCTGCCTGTGCACTCTTTACCTGCGGTGTGACCACCTCGTTAAACGTGCTATCCACGAAGACTTCAGCCTCGCGGATTCTCCACAGTGACTCCAGCCACAGCTCCAGCTCCAAAACGCGTATTTCGAGTAGCTGCAGCTGGAGACACTTTCTGCACACGTGTTCACCCTGGACACCGAAAGTGTCCCTGACTTCCCACAAAGCACAGGAGGAGCACTCCATGCTGCCGAGCTGCCCGGCCATGTCCTACCCTTAATTTACTCCCTTTAAATTAAAGAATATTAAATACACTAGGGACCTTGCTTCACTTTAAACACTACTTACTCTAAACTGGAGACCTTACTTTTACTTTAAACTGGAGACCTTACTTTTACTTTAAACTGGAGACCTTACTTTTACTTTAACGACTGGACTGTAGAAATACTCACCAGGTCCTACTTACCAATCAGCTCCTTCCCATGTGCTGACATCACTTTCGAATGTTGCCTGTTTCGGTCCGCTCTTGCTGCTGCTCCCAATAGCTCAGTCTGGGCCTCGAGCCTCAGGCTTTATTTCCTCACTCCTCCTTCGCCTGTTCCCTCACAGGTCGGTCCGCTCTCGCTGCTGCTCCCAATAGCAATGATTTGGATGAGGGGACGAAATGTAATATATCCAAGTTTACTGATACAAAGCTGGGTGGGAATGTAAGTTGTGAGGAGGATGCAAAGAGGCTACAAGGGGATATAGACAGACTAAGTGAGTGGGCAAGAACATGGCAAATGGAATATAATGTGGAGAAATGTGAAGTTATCCACTTTGGTAGGAAAAATAGAAAAGCAGTGTTTTTTAAATGGTGCGAGATTGGGAAATGTTGGTGTTCAGAGGGACCTGGGTGTCCTTGTACATGAATCACTGAAAGTTAACATGCAGGTACAGCAAGTAATTAGGAAAGCAAATGGTATGTTGACCTTTTATTACAAGAGGATTTGAGTATAAGAGTAAAGACGTTTTACTGCAATTACAGGAAACTTTGTTATATCCGGCACCGACGGGACCGAGCTGTTGCCAATCTATCAAAACTGCCGGACATACAAAGTTAATGTTGAAGCATACGGAGGTTTTCATCTCTGTATCTGACAACAAACACTGTTGCTTAGCAACAGCTTGTAAACAGTCGGCCCGTACCTTGGAAGTGTCTCTGTAGCTTAGCAACAGCTTCAGAGAGACTTTCCAGAGCCCGGCTGTTGAAAACAAAGCCACGAGAAGAAAAAAACCCTAACAAAACGGCTCCTGGTTTCTGCCGGTAGATCGAGGTTTCCGGACATAAAACCTCCGGATAAACCAAAGTTTCCTGTATATAGGGCCCTAGTGAGACCACACCTGGGGTATTGTGTACAGTTTTAGTCTCCTTACCTAAGGAAGGATATACTTGCCATATAGGGAGTGCAACAAAGGTTCACCAGACTGGTTCCTGGGATGGGGGGATTGTCTTATGAGGAGAGATTGAGTAGACTAGGGGGGAGAAATTGGGTTGAGCTGCAAAAGGGGCACCAAGCTCGCCCGGGCACAGGATTTAGCGCAGCGATCGGAGCAGTAGCGATCACCGGAAATTCAGCTTCAGCGCCCCAAGAGGGACACGGGGCGAACCTCGAGCCGCTCCGCATCCCTCTTAGGGCGCTGAAACTGAATATCGCAGTGCAACGTGCCGCAGCACCACACGCTACGGCACGCTGCGGTACTGCAGGCCTTCCTCCCATTCTTAAGGGGGAGGGGCCATGCAAAAGCGCGATCTCCAATCGTGAGTGCCGGCAAAAGAGCCCGGCACCGAGGAGAAGTGCCGGGCTCTCGGGAAACAGCCGGCACTGCCTGGGGGGGAGCTCAGGAGGCCGGGAATGGAGGTGCTGGCAGGCGGCAGGCGGCCGCCGGAAGAAACGGCTGCCCCGCACCCCCACCTTAATTAGCGCCGCTGCCGCCACAGCAAGGCCCCGTGAACCGGGCGCGAGTAGCGAATGGCGCTACAGAGGCGGTCGCAACCTAATTTTGCGATCGGGGCGCTGCGCACACCGATGACGTCATCGGTGGCGGCGCAGCGCAACAGGCTAACGCCGCCATTAGCGCCCGAACTCAATATCGCGGGAGGCGCGGCCAGTGGCGCTACAGCCCCTGACTGCTCTCTTTAGGCGCTAACTGGTGGCGCAGCCCACTGAATTTCTCCCCCGAGACCTCTAGACACAAAAGGCAACAAGGGGTATGGGGAGAGAGCAGGAATATGGTATTGAGATAGAGGATCAGCCATGATCATATTGAATGGTGGAGCAGGCTCGAAGGGCTGAATGGCCTACTGCTCCTATTTTTCTATGTTTCTATGTTCTCTGGAGTTTAGAAGAGTGCGAGGTGATCTCATTGAAACATACAAAATTCTTACAGGGCTTGACGGTCGATGCAGGGAGGATGTTTCCCCTGGCTGGGGAGTCTAGAACCAGGGGTCACAGTCTCAGAATAAGGGGTTGGCCATTTAGGACTGAGATGAGGAGAAATTTTTTCCACTGAGGGCGGTGAATCTTTGGAATTCTCTACCCCAGAGTGCTGTGGAGGCTCAGTTGTTGAGTATATTCAAGGTAGAGATCAATAGATTTTTGAATGTGAAGGGATATGGGGATAGTGCAGGAAAGTGGAGATGAGGTAGAAGCTCAGTCATGATCTTATTGAATGGCAGAACAGGCTCGAAGGGCCAAACGGCCTACACCTGCTCCTATTTCTTATGTTCTTATATACGTAAGTCAGTGATCTTCTGTTCTCTACTTCCGAACTTTGCCTGGCAGAATTAGTGTTCCATTAGGAGGCATTATCATTTAGTTGTAACAGTTGTTCAAATGGTTTGTCATAATGAAAATGGTGGAGTCAATGAGAACAGCACCTCAAAAATTCAGTAACTTTAGTGATCAAAATGTAAATTACCTGCAGCTTTGCCTGCTGATATTTTTACGGTGGTTGTAAAACAATAACTCTGGCTGCTTTTGTGTTGTTTTTGGATGGCATGTGCCAAATGAGTGTCACATTGCTTTTGTGGCTGGTTAAGAAGTACAATTAACTAAAGTTTATAGTGATTGTATGCCAGTCACTGTTATTGGAAGGTTTTTCTTTTTGGTCAGCTGGATATCTGAAATGCATAGAAAGCCATGGTTTAATTTCTAAACCATGTTACAAAGAAATCCACAGGTAGAGTTTCTGCTAGCTCAATAATGTGTGCACTCTTTCCCTATAGGGACACACCTCAGTTACCCAAGTCTGGTGCTGGTTGGCAAGAGTCCTTACTTTGGCTGTGTGTGCGCAGGGGTACTGTTGAACTCCATCAGCTAAGACCGCACACCCAACCAGTAATGCACTGATAAGCATGCTGCTGCTTATCCAGTCAGAACTACCTTACGCAATAGGGCATTGATTTGCAGCATTATTTATAGCTGAGTGGGAAGAATCCCAGCCTCCAGTGATAGGTCTATCCTTGCAGGTTCCATTAGTGAGCCAGACTGTCTGGTTAATCAACAACAGTTCCTTTGAATGCTATAGACCTGCATAGTTCAAGTATTGGATTGCCAGGTCTGATGCAAAGGTTTAATTTTAGTTTGAACTTCCTTCACAGACATGTCCTCTGAGCTGCTTTGACCTGTTATTTATTCACTCCCTTCTCTTTTTCTCTTCTCTCCCCTCCCCACCTCATGATTAATTACTAACTAGTCATTATCAACAGCACCAACTTGCATCTATACATCGCCTATAACATAGAAAAATGTCACAAGGCGCTTCACAGACACACAATAAAAAAAAAAAATGGATGCTGAGCCAAGGAAGGATCTTTAGACTGGGTGACCTTGGTCTAAGTTGGGTTTTAAAGAGGGTCTTAAAGGAGGAGAGGGAGGTGGAGTGTCACATGCTTTTGTGGCTGGATAAGAAGTACAATTAACTAAAGTTTATAGTGATTGTATGCCAGTCACTGCTAGTGGAAGGTTTTTCTTTTTGGTCAGCTGGACATCTGAGAATATCAGAACACTAATCTAGACAGCATGGCTGCTAATGATGGGTTGGAAGAATGGGGAGAGGGGTTTTTAAGAGGCCAGGTTAAGAGGAATGGAGAGTTTGGGAGGGTGTGGGCTTTAGGTCTCTGAGGGTACAGAGGGGTGAGACCATGAAGGGATGTAAACACAAGGATGAGAGTTTTGATGTTGGAAGACTGGATGCCAATTTAGGTTAACAAGGCCAAGAGTAATGGGTGAGCAGGACCTGGTGTGGGACAGGATATGGACAGCAGAGTTTTGGATGAGCTGAAGGTTACAGTTGGTGGAGGTTGGGAGGACAGTCAGGAGAGCATTGGAATAGTCAAAGCATAGCTGAAGCTTTCAGCAGCAGATAAACTGATGTGGGTGTTGGCAGGCGATGTTACTGAGGCGATCTTTGTGATGGATGGGATATGGGGTCGGAAGCTCCGCTTGGGATTGAATAGAATGCTGAGGTTCTGAGCAGTCTGGTTCAGCCTGAAACCATGGCCAGGAAGGGCTATGAAAACGGTGGGATGGGGACCGAAAATGATGGCATCAGTATTAATGTTCAATTGGAGGAAACTGCCGCTCATCCAAGACTGACCACTTTTTTAAGAGTTGGAAATTTCAGGGGAGGAAATTTGGCTAGTTTTGGCATGTCTGTTTGCAACAAATGCCGCTCATTTAATTTGTCATGTTCAGACAGCCCTATGAAATGTCCCATTTATGCAGCAGTTTACTCGTAAAGCAAGGATAAATTATATCTGCTTAGGGTTTTTGGCCCCATGTGAGACATTTAGGGTTTCTTATGTTGAAATTTGACCAGATGCTTTGGTATACTACTGTAGAAATCCCAACTGTAATCTAGGCTTGGAGGAAATCGATAATGGCCCACCTTTCCTTGTGCTTTTCTGGACTTAACTAGCCCTCCATATTCCCTTCTGTTGTAAATTAAACTTATAACAGTAAAGTGAAATTAAACAAATATATTTGTGTTGTTACTTCAAGTGCTGTTAGTATGCCAGGAGTGAGACCAGTCACTGACGTAAAGGGGGAAATTGCTGCGAATAGTGGTTAAAAAGGCATATGGGATACTTGCCTTCATTAGCTGAGGCATAGAATATAAGAGCAGGGAGGTTATGATGGAGTTGTACAAAACGCTAGTTAGGCCACAGCTGGAATACTGTGTGCAGTTCTGGTCGCCACACTATAGGAAGGATGTGATTGCATTGGAGAGGGTGCAGAGGAGATTCACCAGAATGTTACCTGGGCTGGAGTGCTTCAGCTATGAAGAGAGACTGGACAGACTGGGGTTGTTTTCCTTAGAGCAGAGAAGGCTGAGGGGGGGACCTAATTGAGGTGTACAAAATTATGAGGGGCATAGATAGGATAGATAGAGGGGAACTTTTCCCCTTGGTGGAGGGGTCAATAACCAGGGGACATAGTTTCAAGGTAAGGGGCAGGAGGTTTAGAGGGGATTTGAGGAAAAACTTTTTCACCCAGAGGGTGGTTGGAATCTGGAACTCACTGCTTGAAAGGGTGGAAGAGGCAGGAACCCTCAACATTCAAGAAGCATTTAGATGAGCACTTGAAATGCCATAGCATACAAGGCTACGGACCAAGTGCTGGAAAATGGGATTAGAATAGACAGGGCTTGATGGCCGGTGCGGACACGATGGGCCGAAGGGCCTCTTTCTGTGCTGTATAACTCTGACTCTAGTGCATTTGAGGTAGTGGTGGATGACTTGCAGAACAAAACTTGGTAATGGAGTCCATTTGCCCACTTGTAATGTCTCCAAATAGTTCCAAATCTAAAGCCATTTTTTTGGTCATATGTAGAATTTAATCAATCTAGTAATTTGTTTCAGCAAACTTAAATCTAATTTTCTATGTACAGTACTCTACTGCTTATTATAGTAGGTGGGGTATTCATTTCTGAATTTGAAGGCTAATGATGCAATAAACTAGCTGCTTTAATTTCTGTGGTTCAAATTAACTTGTTACTAAATGAAATGTGTATTGTATGTGTGTCTGAAGTAAAAATAAACTGAGTAGCTAGTTGGGACTGAGTTACAAGACTTGTTTATAAACAGACCCAGAGATTGAATTTCAACCTTTACCTCACTACCAGTTATTTCATTATAAATTATATACAGTACATGTTTGTACCAGCATAAACTGCTGGTTTGTTGACTTTTCAGTTCCAGAAATTACTTCCTTCTGATGTGTTCCATTACTTTATTTTCTTTGACAACTTTAGGCTGTCTGATATGAATCACTACTTGTGTCGCCCCCTAGACTCCTTAACTCTGTGCTAAGTGCTTTCAGAATGATCCAAAAATCAAATTCTTCTGTTGTGAAAGGATGCAATAGCTCAGTGGGTTTGGGCAGTGAGTAGTTTTTACTTTACAGACCAGGAGGGTCCCAGGTTTGATTTTTGGACCTATGCTGAATTAACTGATCTCAGCCATTTGGTCGTATGGGCGCTATAATTACTCCTGGATTAGAAAGGAGAAAACTGGGCCCATTTTAGGCCCATTTGTTGGCTGTGATGCCCCCATTGTTGATCAGGCAGTGAACACTTGCAGAAGGAGCTGCCAGTTGGATGAGATACTGGAGGGTGCCCAGTGTCTGTGGCAGTGTGACCCAGCAATACTGGACACCATTGAGAGAAAAGTGTCAAAACATACATTAAAAAACCCCTTCTGAATTAAATGTGTTCATTAAATGTACACCAGGGAGTATTTTACACAAAATAAACTGAGGTGGCACTTACTGCATGGCTCAGGCGCTGCATGCTTGAGTTATTTCTGCTACAACATGACTACTTTATTTTACATAACAATCCAGTCCCTAATGTATGTTCTGCATATACTGAGCCGTTTGTTTCTGAAAAGCATAGAGCAGGTGGCTGAGTATAGTTGTGCTTTGATGTGGAGAGGGTTTATTGACATGAGCTGAAGATATTTTTCCAGCAGCAGGTTACTTATTGCTATCCAGTCATTTTGTCTACTGCAGTTTCAGTCAGAACTGTACAAAGACCCTTGGTAAAGTAGGTCCCAAAACTGAAACCACAGTTTGAACCTGGAGGACTAGCCTGCCAAGGTGTGGTTGGAAAACCTGTTGTGCTCAGCAAACCTGTTAGAAATGTTGGCCTAAAGTGGGTTATCTGGTGCACAGAAACTGTTTGAATATACATGTGCCTGTCCCTGGAAGGCATCTTGTGTCACATGTCCAAATTCACCTCTCATTTATGTCTGCCTCTGCAGCTGATCAGTTCATAGGTTTAATCTTTCCTACTCATCAGCATTCTGGTACTGGAACTATTCTTAGCTTGGAATTTCTTCAAGTACTGATACCTGCTGGGTTATGTGCAGGTACTTTTGTTCCTGGGTCAGGTTTTATGCCCATTTGGGAGTGATTACATCACAAACGGGCCACTCGGCCCAACCAGTCCATGCCGGCGTTTATGCTCAACTCGATCAGCATAATTCTCTATTCCCTTCTCCCTCATGCTTGTCCAGCCTCCCATTAAATGCATCTATAATTTTCGCTTCACCCACTCCCTGTGCCGGCGAGTTCCACATTCTCACCTCTCTTTGGGTAAAGAAGTTTCTTCTGAATTCCCTTTGGATTTCTTGGTGCCTATCTTATATTGCTGGCCTCTAGTTATGCTCTTCCCCACAGCGTGGATACAGAGAGAATGTTTCCACTTATCAAAACCTTTCATAATTTTAAAGACCTCTATTAGGTCACCCCCTCTCTGCCTTTTTTCAAGAGAAGAGACCCAGCCTGTTCATCCTTTGCTGATATGTATACCCTTGCATTTCTGGTATCATCTTTGTAAATCTTATCTGCACCCTCTCCAGTGCCTCCACATCCTTTTTATAATATGGCAACCAGAACTGTACTGAGTACTCCAAGTGTCTTCTAACCAGGGTTTGATACAGGTTTAGCATAACTTCCCTACTTTTCAATTCTATATCTCTAGAAATAAACCCTAGTGCATGGTTTGCTTTTTTATGGCCTTGCTAACCTGTGTCGCAACTTTTAGTGATTTGTGTATTTGTACTCTGAGATCCCTTTGTTCCTCTACTCCACCTACACTCGCACCCTCCAAGTAATAAGTGACCTCCCTATTCTTCCTACCAAAATTAGCTTTTTGAACTAGTGCAGTTGGTGCTGCAGTATGTTGTTACCCAGCATGCTGGAATGTTAGTTTATGCCTGCAACTCCATGTGCTATACATTTGTGTTTCCCCTAATGGAATGGTGAATGGATTACTTAAGAGGAAGACAGTTTAGAAAGTTAAGTTAATTAAAAATAAAACCTGAAACAGATTTCCCATGACTTAATGTTGGCTGGATGAGAATCCATTGTCAGCGATTTGTATTTGTAGACAGTTCAATGAGAAATAAATAAAGTAAGAATTGTGCTTCAGAGTTGGAGGTCTAAGGATGTCTGGAGTAATGCAAAACTCAGCCCATTGGATTTTGCTGATTGCAACGGCCCTCAGCACACACCTCTCATCCACAAAGTTTACCACTTGCTCCCTTGATTCTCTCCTGTCCCTGATGTGCCATCGATAACTCAAAGACAAGGAGTTTAAAGGATTCAACTAAAGGCTTTTAATCACTAAGAACATTGCAGGTCTTTACACATCGAGTTCGTCTGAAAAGGTCTCAAGAGCTGTATGAGTCATTCTATGACAAAAGACAGGGGCGTAGCCAATACACACAATAGGAAAAAGGGGGCGGTACACACAATACAAAGCAGGTAAAACACAAGGGCTGATGAAGGCATATATTTCATCAGTCCCAACTGCTTGATTCCCTCCTGACCTGATTTCAGTCCTCAGCCCCATGTTTGCTAGTGCCATCAAACTTGTCTCTCTCTTCTAATAATATACTTACCTCTTTCAAAACTGCCATTATCATCCCCCTCCTCGAGAAACCCATTACTGTACCAACGTCTCTGTAATATCCATTGACTTCCCTATCTTCAACCTTTCTTTTCTCTTCAAAGTTCTGGAATGTATCATTGGCTTACAGCTGTGCTAACACCTTTTCCACTGCTCTTTGTTTAAGATGTTCACGCTGACATTCATCCTGCGCACAGCACCAGCACTCGTCAGTGAAAAATGACATTTTGTGTGACTGATGGTGGCCCTCTGTCGCTCCTTATTCTGCCACCATTGACACCTAGTCCGTGTCTCTCCTTTGTATTCCATTTCTGTGGTAGTGCTCTCTCCAGTTTCCAGTCAAACCTGTTGCATTGTTGACATTACATCACCTCCAGCACCACCTCCTACCTTGTCCACGTGGTAATTTCCAATGTGCCTCCATCCTTGATCCCCTCCCCTTCACCTCTGCTTAATTTTAGGTGCCACATAAAAGGTTGCAATGCAAGATAAGGGCTCATGGGGTTGGGAGTAATGTTTTAGCATGGATAGAGGATTGGTTAACGGACAGAAAACAGTAACAGCAACAAAAACAACTTTTATTTGTATAGCGCCTTTAACGTAGTAAAATGTCGCAAGGTGCTTCATGAGTGCTTTAAGACAAAAATTTGACACCAAGCCACATAAGGAGACATTAGGGTAGCTTGGTCAAGGAAGGAGGTTTTAAGGAGCGTCTTAAAGGAGGGAAGAGGTAGAGGTTTAGGGAGGGAATTCCAGAGCTTGGGGCCTCGGCAGCTGAAGGCACGGCCTCCGATGGTTGATCGTTTATAATCCCGGGTGCTCAAGAGGGCAGAATTAGAAGAGCACAGATATTGCGGGGTGGGGGACGGTGCAGCTGGGGGTTCTGGGGCTGGAGGAAATTAGAGATGGGGAGGGGGCAAGGCCATGGAGGGATTTGTAAACAAGGATGATAATTTTAAAATCGAGATGTTGCTTAACTGGGAGCTAATGTAGATGGGTGAGTGGGACTTGGTGCAAGTTAGGACACAGGCAGCCGAGTTTTGGATGACCTCAAGTTTACATAGGGTAGAATGTGGGAGGCCAGCCAGGAGTGTGTTGGAATAGTCAAGTCTAGAGGTAAAAAAGGCATGGATAAGGGTTTCAGCAGCAGATGAGCTGAGGCAGGGGTGGAGACGGGCAATGTTATGAAGGTGAAAATAGGTGGTCTTAATTATGCTGCGGATAAGTGGTCGGAAGCTCATTTCAGGGTCACATATGACACTAAGGTTGTGAACAGTTTGATTCAGCCTCAACAACACAAAGCTGGGTGGGCGTGTGTGCTGTGAGGAGGATGCCGAGAAACTCCAGTATGATTTGGACAGGTTGGGTGATTGGGCAGATGCTTGGCGGATGCAGTATAATGTGGATAAATGCGAGGTTATCCACTTTGGTGGCAAAAACAGGAAGGCAGATTATTATCTGAACGGCAATAGAGTGGGAGAAGGGGAAGTGCAACGAGACCTGGGTGCCCTTGTGCACCAATCGCTGAAGGTAAGCATGCAGGTGCAGCAGGCGGTTAAGAAGGCAAATGGTATGTTGGCCTTCATAGCGAGAGGATTCGAGTACAGGAGCAAGGATGTCGTGCTGCAGTTGTACAGGGCCTTGGTGAGACTGCACCTTGAGTATTGTGTGCAGTTTTGGTCCCCTTATCTGAGGAAGGATGTTCTTGCCATGGAAGGAGTGCAGCGAAGATTCACCAGACTGATAACTGGGATGGCAGGAGTGAGGTATGAGGAGAGATCGGGTCGATTGGGCTTATATTTGCCGGAGTTTAGAAGAATGAGAGGGGATCTCATTGAAACTTATAAAAATCTAACAGGGGTAGACATTTAGGACAGAGATGAGGAATTTCTTCACCCAGAGAGTGGTGAACCTGTGGAATTCTCTACCACCGAAGGCAGTTGAGGCCAATTCATTAAATATATTCAAGAAGGAGTTGGATATATTTCTTAAGGCTAAAGGGATCAAGGGATATGGGGAGAAAGCAGGGACAGGGTACTGAATTTGGATGATCAGCCATGATCTCATTAAATGGCAGAGCAGGCTCGAGGGGCCGAATGGCCTACTCCTCCTATCGTCCCTGTTTCTATATGCCTCGGACAGATGCTAGGGAGAGGGATGAGTCGGCTGGGGAACAGAGTAAGAGTAGGGATAAATGGGTTATTTTGGTAGGCTGTAACTAGTGGGGTGCTGCAAGGATCATTGCGCCTCAGCTATTTACAGTCTATATTAATGACTTCGATGAATAGACCGAGTGCAATGTATTCAAGTTTGCTGACAATAGAAAGCTAGGTGGGAAAGTAAGCTGTGAGGAGGACACAAAGAGCCTGCAAAGGGATAAAGACAGGTTAAGTGAGTGGGCAATAAGGTGGCAGATGGAGTATAATGTGGGGAAATGTGAGGTTATTCACTTTGGTAGGAAGAATAGAAAAACTGAAAATTTTTTAAATGGTGAGAAATTATCAAATGTTGGTGTTCAGCGAGATTTAGGTGTCATCGTACAGGAAACAGAGCTAGCATGCAGGTACAGCAAGCAAATTAGGAATGCAAATGGCACGTTGGCCTTTATTATAAGAGTAAGGAAGTCTTGGTACAATTTGCAGGGCGTTGGTGAGACCACACCTGAAGTACTGTGCACAGTTTTGGTTTTCTTATCTGAGAAAGGATATACCTGCGGTGCAACGAAGGTTCATTAGATTGATTCCTGGGATTGAGAGGGTTGTCTTATGAGGGAGAGAGTGATTAGATTGGGCCTATACTTGTTTGAGTTTAGAAGAAAGAGAGGTGATCTCATTGAAACATATAAGATTCTGAGGGGGATTGACAAGGTAGATGCTGAGAGGTTGTTTCCCCTGGCTAGAGATTCTAGAATTAGGGGGCATCGTCTCAGGACAAGGGGTCGGCCATTTAAGACTGAGATGAGGAGGAATTTCTTCACTGAGGGTTGTGAATATTTGGAATTCTCTACCACAAAAGGCTGTGGATGCTGAATCGTTGAGTATATTCAAAGCTGAGTTACAGTAGATAGATTTTTGGACTCTGTGAATCAGGGGATATGGAGATCGGGAGGGAAAGTGGAGTTGAGGTTGAAGATCAGCCATGATCTTATTTAATGATGACTGGGCAGACTCGGGCTGTGTGGCCTACTACTCCTCCTAATTCTTATATTCTTATGTTCTTCATTCAATTGATAGCACTCTTGCTTCTGCATCAGTAGTTTGTTTCATGCCCAACTCCAGGACTTGAGCTTGCAACCTAGGCTAATCCTTCTGAGGGGACATTTTTAGTGGTGTATACTCTGGATGAAAAGTTTAAGTTCTCATGGCACTATTCAAAGAGCAGACCATTTACCCTGTGTCCTAGTCAGCAGTCTTCCCTCAACCAACATCACTTGTTCTTTCATCCCCTCCCCCATTTCCCAGCCCTCAAACTGGCCTTTTAATCTTACATTTCCTGCTTTTTTCGCAGTTCTGAAGAAAGGTTTTGACCTGAAACGTTAACTGTTTCCCTCTCCACGGATGTTGCCTGGCCTGCTGAGTTTTTCCAGCGTTTTCTGTTTTGGATTTCCAGCATCTGCAGTATTTTGCTATCTTATCACTTAAAAGAAAATTGACTAGTCAATCATCTCCGTTCTGTTTGTGGGACTTTGTGTGCAAAATAGCTGCTGTCTACAAAACAAGTGATGGCACTTTAGTCTAATTAGTTGTATTTGAAGCAGTTCAGAAGTTTCTGACAGACATAAGATGCTATACGAATACAAGCTCATTTATTCTTGCTACTCTTGGTGATACTTCCACATGAATGCTGACAACTTTCAGTTCTACCCTCCATCAATCCAAAGGCCATTGTTACTTACTGCAACTGCCTGACTAACATCAAGACCTGGATAAGTTAAGATTTCTTCGAGCTTAATGTTGGAGTGACAAAAACTATCCTCTTGAACTCTCGCCAGCACCTCTGGCCTTGTCAGCTGCCACCTCAGGCTGAGGAAGGAGGTATGGAACTTCAGTGGACTGTCTGACTCTGAACTTGGTTTACTCCCCCACATCTGATCTCTTAACAAGACCGCTTTATTCTACTTTCAGAGCACTGCCTAACTCCACTCCTATTTTCCCCACCTTGTCATAACTCTAGCCCTTTCATTCTAACACTCTCCTAGCTGGCCTCAACCCTCTTCAAGTTGCAACTGATTCAAAAGCCACAGTCCACATTCTCATGCACTCAATGTATCATGGTATGGCAGCTGTAGCTACTATGACCGAAAGCCCTGCAGTGGGTAGTCAAAACTGCCCAACGCATTACCGGCACCCGGCTACCGACGATAGAGCACATATCCCAGAAACGCTGTCTACGGAGGTCACGGTCCATCATCAAAGACCCGACCCACCCCAGCCACAGTCTGTTCGCCCTCCTGCCATCTGGGAGACGCTACAGATGCATTCGCACCCGTACGACCAGATTTAGGAACAGCTTCTTTCCCAGGGCTGCCATCCTACTGAACTCCACAAATAAACTCAAGCCTGCACATCTGCCAATGCACTTTATTATGGTTATATTTATGTTAATATACTACAAGCCAAATGTATGTCAAATGTCTAAATGTCTTAATCCAAATGTACACTCTTGGGAGCCGCAAGCCTACATTTCGCTGTACTGCACTTGTGCACTAACAATGACAATAAAAGTTGATTTGATTTGATTTGAAAAGTCCCATATTCTGTCACTTGCATCCTCTCCCAGCTCCACTTGCTCCCAATGTCCCAGTAAGTTGACTTCAAAATCTTTGCCCTTTTAAATTCCTCTGTGACCTCTCCATAATCTACCTTAATCTTCAGCCTTAAACCCCACACTCCCCCTCTGCTTCTCAACACACGGCTACTCCTTGTCCCCCCCAGTGACACTATTGGTGGCCACTCATTTAACTACTTGGTGCGGTCATCTGGAACTCCCTGCCCATAACCTTTCACCTTGCCACCTCGCCTGCTTTCAAAACTCTCTTCTGCAGCCTACAATCTTAACCTACTCCATTTTCCCTTCATGCTGTTCCTCCAGTGTTATTCCTCAATATAAAGAATTGCCTCCCTGCATGTGAGGAAAGTAAATGCTGATCATTGCTTGTCTGAAGCTGTTTTTGACTTCTGGATCCCTGATGGCAATTTTTCAGTATAGCTTGATATTCCTACTTAATTCTGTCTTTTGTAGTAGGATCTCTAACTGAAAGATGGAGTCTTGGCATCCATATCCCATTTGATGAAATTTGTTTTGGATCAGAAATTACAGTAATACAAAACCGTATGTGTTGCTTTTTGCACTTCTGGATTTTAGAAATTGTTTTGAATTAAAATCTGTGAATTTAAATGGTAGACCTGACTCTCTGAAGAGCAAGTGATTTTCAATCCCTGTTCCTCTTTTTTGACCCCCCCCCCCCCCCCCACCAAAAACCACGTTCTCCCCAGCTTTCCCTATGCCATATCACCCCCTGGCTGAAAGAGTGGGCTGGATATTAATTCTCTCTGGCTCTGTCAATGCTGCTGTACCTGCCTGTCTGAATGTGTGTGAAGGTGGCCAGATTTGGGGAGAGTTGAATCTTGTGCCAGTGATTTATTTTCCTTTCCTGTGGGAAAGTTGCCTGATTTCCATTTATTATTTACAGCTGGGATAACCAATTACTTAAGTGGGTTTGAGCACATTGCTTTGGGGCTCCCAACACTGCCATGCATTACTGCGCAATTCTAAGTCTCGACACTGCAAGGACAGGAATAGGGTGAAAGAGAATGTGATTTGAATAATTTTATAGTAGACCAATGCACAAGTGACCTTTAAAACAAGGATGAACATGAAAAATCTACTTTTTTTTAGCATTGTGCACTCCTGCAGCTTATTGCAGCACAAGCTCAAGCCGCAGAACCGTTCAAGACAATCCTTTGTGCTGCATGATCATTCTGTGCGAGGTGCTGTCTGATCAGGGCAAAGCAGATATTTTCCACTCGTTACTCAATCCTGAGATTATAGGTTGTTCCTGCATTGCATTGGTCAGTATGCTGAGTGGAATGGAGTAGAGTTAGACAGCCCAGAAAGCAAGACAGAGGTCATGAGGTAGACTTAGAGAGGAAGGTAACTTGGTTCCTCTCAAATAAATCTTCAGTCCCCCATGATAGTGCTAGGTTTTTGCTTCCGCTACCCCACTTGAAAGTCCATTCCATCTGCTAATCACTCTTGTGTGAAACAGTACTTCTCGACATCAGTTCTCAATTTGATTGCTGTTGTCAGTTTGAACTTGTCCCACCGTCACTTTTAAGTTAAAGTATTGCTCTGAATTTGCCATTTACTATCTTGCATAGTTGTGATTCTGAAGACCACAAGTTTCTCTGTTCACTTATAACTGCTCTGTAATACTAGAAATCAGTCTCTTGGCTCGCTTCTACACCACCCCAAGGTTTGAAGATTATATTAAAATGTAGGAGTGAAGTTCAATATCCTACGCAGCAAGCACTGTAACCAAGGGTTGACTGCTGACTGCTATAGTAGTTTTTCCTCATGAATTTGTTATAAAATAGTTCATCTTGACTGTTCTCTGGAGTACTTGCAGTTAGAGTGAAGCCCTGTTCTTAATAACATTGTGATGTGTGTTTCATTTGCCAGGTGCTGGTGAACACAGCCTGTTGTTTTCTAATGTTGATTGGCAAGCTGATCCAGTACATGGTCTTCGGAGCACTGCGGGTTAGTGAGAGACAGGTAAGGGTCACCTTTTAAGACCGTGAAAATAAATGGATCTTTTTTGCTTCCTTATATCCCATTTGTTGTAGTAAACAGGGGATGAATGAATATATGATTCTCCTCCTGTTTGCTGCAATAATTGGAGCATTAAAAAAAAAAGTTAGCTTAAAGATGGAAATACAGATGCCAGGTGCAACTTCATATTTTGCTCTTGTAACACTAAATGCCAGTAGCAAAGAAAGTAATAGCCGGCAGCAGCCAGAAAAATTTCATCTCCGCATATCGGGTGTGACTCCTGCTGTAACTCTTCAGAATTCTGGGCTGCAGGGTGACTTTTTTTGTATGTGTCTCTGCCAGTTTTCTCCCCTCCCCACCTGCTATACCTTCAGTACCATGCCCAAGTGATGGTTATTCATGTGCAAGTCTTGATGGTGAGTGTCGGTGGATTATTGTATCATTGGAAGGCATCAAAGGCAAGCCAGATCCTGTCCTCACCGGAAGTCCACTCGCCTGTCCTTTCAGGAGTGGTTGCATTGTGATCGAGTGGTAACTTCGGTTGTTTTTCCCTTCTCTATCCCAGGACACTGAGATCAATAGTAGTGCCCCCTACTGTTGCCAGAAAGTTAAGATCAGCTAGCTCAACACGGGCTGGGGAGTGAACCTCAGATTTGCTGGTTTGTGAATCAACTACACACTGGAACTCACTGACCCACTGAGGGTTGTAGTTCTTTTATTTAAAAAAAAAAAAAAATATATTGTCATTGTTACACACTTCATTGCAAAGCTGCTGTATTACAAGTACAGGGAGAAGCAAGAAGGCTTAAGACCGAAGCCAACTATATTTTTCTGACAGCTGCCTTTGTGACTTGCTGCGGAAAAAAAAAACACACACTGTGACAACGCAGTTCTATCTGCAGGTGTGAGAACCATGAGTTTATGCAAAAATGACTGTATACTCTAAATTGCTAAATAAGTCATATTTATGCTGTTTTAATTAGGAACTTATGACTGGGATTTAAAGTCCTGTGTTGGTCTGATGTCGATCCCTGTCCCCTCCACCCACACCTCCAACCACAAGTGCGAGGAGCTCAAGGATTTCTTTGTCACTAAGATTGAGACCATCCATTCAGCTGCCTCTGCCACATCCCTCTGTTCCCCGAGCCCACCAAGCCAATCTTCCCCCAAGGTTCTCCGCCGCCACCCCCCCCCCTCCCCCCACTGCTCTATCACTGAACTTGCATCTTTCTATAGATTCTCTCCTATCGCTCCTCATGCCCTCTCTTCGCCCATCTTGTCCATGAGACCCACCTTCTGCTCTCTTGACCCTATTCCCACTAAACTGCTGACCATACTACTTCCCTTCCTGGCTCCGATGCTAGCTGATATGTAAACTGTTCCTTCTCCTCCATTACTGTCCCCCTCCCTTTCAAAACCGCCATCATCATCACCACCCCCTCCCCCCGCCTCAAAAAAACCACCCTTGACCCTCCTATCCTTGCAAACTACTGCCCCATCTCCAGCCTCCCTTTTCTCTCAAGTCTTTGAACGTGTTGTCGCCTCCCAAATCTGTGCCCATCTTTCCCACAACTCCATGTTTGAACCTCTCCAATCGGGTATCTGTTCCTGCCACTGCATTAAAATGGCCTTTATCAAATGACGGCCTATGTGCACTATCCCTCCTCGTCCTTTTCGACTTGTCTGCAGCCTTTGATACGGTTGACGACACCATTCTCCTTCAAGGCCTCTCCTCGGTTATCCAGCTGAGTGGGACTGATTTTTACCTTATTCTTATCTATCCTATTGTAGTCGGAGAATCTCCTGCAATGGCTTCTCTTCCTGCTCCTGCACCGTTGCCTTTGGCGTCCCCCAAAGGATTCATCCTTGACCCCCTCCTATTTCTCATCTGGATGCTGCCCCTCGGCGATATCTAAAAGCACATCATCAGATTTATCATGTACGCTGACAACCCCCAGCTCCGCCTCACTACCACCTCTCTGGACCCCTCCACTGCCTATGATTTGTCATGCTGCTTGTCCGACATCCAGTATTGGATGAGCAGAAATTTCGTCCACTTAAATATTGGGAAGACCGAAGCCATTGTCTTCGGCTCCTGCCACAAACTCCATTTCCTAGCCACTGATTCCATCACCCTTTCTGGCCACTGTTGGGAGGCTGAACCAAAATGTTCGCAACCTCAGCATCCTATTTGACCCTGAGCTGAGCTCCCGGCCCCGTGCCCGCCCCCCCCCCCCCCCCCCCCCCCCCGGCCCTGTGCCCCCATCAGCCCTGTGCTCTCTGATCTACATTGGCCCCTGGTTCAGCAACACCTAAAATTGAAAATTCTCATCCTTGTGGTCAGATCCCTTCATGGCCTTGCCCCTCCCCCTGTAACATCCTCCAGCCCTACAACCCTCCGAAAACTCTGCGCTCCTCCAATTCTGGCCTCTTGTGCATCCCTGTTTTCCTTTGCGCCACCATTGGCGGTCGTGCCTTCAGCTGTCCAGGCTCAAGCTCTGGAATTCCCTCCCTAAACCTCTCTGCCTCTCTCTCTTCCTTTAAGGCGCTCCTATACTCTCTTCCTTTAAGGCACTCCTTAAAAAAAAAAACCTATCTCTTTGACCAAGCTTTTAGTTACCTGTCCTAATATCTTTTTGTGGCCTGGTGTCAAATTTTGTCTGGTAACATTCCTGTGAAGCACCTTGGGACATTTTACTATGTTAAAGGCGCTAAATAAATGCAAGTTGTTTTTTTTAAGTATTGACTATATACACTTTTGCAATGCCAATGCAGAAAATACCAGTGGAAATCACTAAAGCAATATCAGCTCACTTTCCAAGCCTATAAAAGTATTCAATACAGTTAAGTTTTCTGCTAAATATACTGCTAGTGTTTTGAAATAATGTTGCAGTTAACATTTATGAAATAAGTGTCACATTAAATTGCCGTTCTTTCTATCCATTAAAATTTGCAACAGTGTATTTCACATGCTGTTAATTTCTGGTGCTAAGACAGAGTTTGAGAACAATACAAAATGCATAATAAAAGTACTTTATAGCTTGTACAGAACACTCTTGAAAGATGTCTTATTGATTGGTACAGATGAGTTAATGCTTCCAACAGTGTCTCATCCTGATGCCTGTATCAGATTTGCAGAGAGTATCTTCCTAGAGACTGCCTATAACTGTGTACGTTGCATTTTCAAGGATATTAAAGATCCTGTATTAGTAAACTAGATTAAAAACATTTCATGCCCCTGAGCATGAGCAAGTCAGATTGTAGAAATTCCCACATGCAAAAACAAGTGTGCAGTTATTTTGTCTCCAAGAATATGTCATGCAAAGCATTTTGTGTACCAGGGTACCACACCATGAACTTCTGCCTTTGTTCTCCCAAGTACCTATTTTCTTAGCCGGGCTGTCTGGTAGGACAGGGATATGCATGTTCGTAGAGGTAAGTGTCTCGTCTTGGCAGCTGGCTCCTGAATGGCATTGACAGACATGTCTGAGCAGGTTGCTGGCCATTCCTGCTGTACAATGGCGTACGACACCAAGGTGGGAGAATATGAAAGAGGAGGGTAAATTGAGGATAACTAACAACAAGCTGCCTGGCTGACTTCTCCAGGCGTTCTGAGAAAGTAGTATGTGAAGACTGATTGATGGCAGGCATTTTTCAGTTGTGAAGAGCACCGTATTTGGGGTGATCACTAATCGATTGGCTTGTTCATCTATTCTTTGTGTCCTTCATTGTCAATAGCACCTTCAATTGCCAGTAATTACTATGTTAATCTTTTAAGTGGTGGCATACTCCTGGGAGATTTAATTTGCAGAGATAAATAGATAATAGCCAGTTCAGATAAGCAGCTGTTTTGCACACAAGTCTCTGTACAAATGTATGACATTCACTCTGAAGAAGAATAAACAAATTCTCTGATGGAACCTTTAGTATGCCAATGTTCAAGTTTTGGGCGATTACTTGATGAATTAATAATTCCACACTCTGGATAAGCTTAATTTTAAAAAGACTTTGTAAAGATAGGTTTAAGATACTCTGATTCCTAGAGAAATTATACTTGCCTGCTCTTTCCTTTTATGGTTTCTACATTAGCACTGTTTGCAGCCACCATGTAGTCATACAGACCGAGTACTCCAGCACTATGATGGTATGTGCCAGCTTTTCTGGTGTGTTGAACATTTAAGTAGATTTTAATTAGATCTGGGACCAGTGTAATTTTCCATTTCTGTGCTTATTGTAATCTGTGTGCAGCTGTTAATTTGACTCATTCACTTCCTTTATGATTAAATGTGTCTCTGTTCTCTGTCTCTCTTTGCAGCACCTGAAGGATAAGTTTTGGAACTTCATCTTCTACAAGTTTATCTTCATATTTGGTGTGCTGAATGTTCAAACAGTTGAGGAGGTGGTGATGTGGTGCCTCTGGTTTGCTGTTCTTGTCTTTCTTCACCTTATGGTCCAGCTATGCAAAGACCGCTTTGAATATGTGAGTTGTGCCCTTAACCCTGCTGATACAACTTTCACGGTGCAACTACGAAGGAGTGTTCTACTTGTTAACATAAAGATTACTCAACTTGAAACACAAGCCCACAGCAACTTAATTGGGAATGATTAGCACGAATCTTCTGGTAGAAGAAATAGCTTAAGCAAAATGTTGGCTACTCTGAATTAACAGTCACCACACAGAGCCTTTGTGATGTGCCAATTTCTGACCGCATCTGGTGTCGTCCTGGGCATGGTGGCAGTGAATGCAGACTGCTTCTCATGCACTGAATGAATAAACTGCTTCGGTATTAATGTTTCCTTTGAGGGTAGGAGGGTGAAGGGAAATGTAACGATAAACGACTGTACTGTGTCTGCTTTGGAGCTATGCAAGCCATTGCATAGCATCACATAACTGCTACTTAATGGCAGTTTCAACAGAACACAAGGAAATGTACAGATTTATTTCATGTGGATTGGGGAACTCAAATACAGAATTCCATGATGTTTGAGTATAAATCTTGAATTTCCTGAATAAGTATTCTCAACAGACTTTCTGGTGGTAAAACACCAAAAGTTAAATACTGAATAAATTATGCAAATAATGAACTATGAAATGCTTACAGTGCCTGTTTGTGTTATCAGGGAGTTTTGTACATAAATTCTCAGTGATTTTCTTCTCATTGTTGAGCTGTGATTTATGTTGGGATGTTTCAAAAATGCTGAAATATGAAGAGCTTCACATGCACTGAAATTTTAAACTTTAAAACCTGGAGATAACCATACTAAGACTATATTATAGATGATTTATCTGGTGTTCTGGTCACAAACTACATCTATCTGTTTTGTGAGCCCATCCATTTGCTCTCTGAACTGTCAAAGTCTTTTTCGAATAGACTTAGTAGGTTAGAATTGAGTTTGAAATACTTTGTGATGCATTGATTTTGGAGCTTGTGTGTGGTGCATGCACTGTACCAGTCTCCAAATAGCCCCAATAGAGCATTCATATTTGTATTGCATCCCAGTTGATGTTTTATCTGTCTTTGTGAAGATGATTCTAGAATTAATTGATGCCTTTTGGAGTAACTTGGTTCTACCTACAATGCACCTCTTCTAGTACTCTAGAGCACATCTGTTTTCTCATCTGGTTTTGTTGCCACGTTGCAACCCTCTCTCTCCTTTGATCCAGTTATCCTTCTCTCCGACTACTCCAATGAGTAGCCACATCCGTGTCCTGGCCCTGCTGGTTTCCATGTTGCTGTCCTGTTGCAGTCTGGCTGTGGTTTGTGCGGTGGTTGGATATTCGCATGGAATGCATACTCTGTCTTTCATGGCAGCAGAGGTAAGATGATAATTACTTGAAAAACCATATGACTCTATATTTTTGTCCTTTGTTCCCTGTGCAATGATCTCTTTAGTGTGGAAATAAAGACTGTTTCTACAGTAATGACATCTGGTGCCATAACAATGACAGTTTTTTCCCCCTGATTTTTCATGTCTTTTTTAAAAATGTCCGCCTGGAACTATTACTTTTCAGATCAAAAAGGCAACTATAATGCATGAACAGTAAATCTATTCTATATTAGTCTAGTATTTTCCCTTTTTGTCTGACCTCAATTTACCCAATGCTGTATTGTCAGACCTCTAACCTCTTCTGTCTGTTTCAGTGCCTAGTTGTGACCGTCCGGACAGCGCATGTTATTCTGAGGTAGGTAGAAGGTTATTTGGGGGGATGTGTTCAATTAGAAACCTATAATGTAGAGTGCTTGCCATGTGGCTAAAGTGTATATCATTCATTGGATGCCTGGTGATGCAGGATGTTCGAATACTGTCCTTCCACCACTGGGGAGATTTTTTTTGCTTGTGCTGAATCAATCGAATTAGAACTGTCCCATTCCCTTTGACCTTGCTTGGTAAAGGCAGTGTGTAACTGAGCCATGGAACCCGAATGTTCCCAGGTTAAATCCTTGGTCTGTGATGAGTTAGCTTATCTCAGTTGGGATGGTAGAAGGGACTACAATTGGCCTCAGTGCCCCAAACCTCAGGGTTACTACTCCTGATTGCTTGTTAGTTACCTTTTTTTGGAAAATGTACATGTATGGATGCCTGGTGATGGCAGGATTGGGCATGGCTGTGATGCTTTCCATAGTTGAACAACCTGCTGCTGTTTAGATTTATACTTGAAGAATGGTCACTTGAGGTATCAGAGAGCTGCCAGTGCCCAGTTTAGAGGAGTGGAAAGGAAAACATTGTAAGGAATTAATTTTTTAAATAAGTGCTGCCCTCTGTCCCGATGCAAAGGAGTGGTAGTCACTGATTCACAAACTGCTCCAATTTAGTTCCAATTTGCAAAATTGAGACTGAGAAGTAGTAAAAAGATGGAAATACTGCCCGTTAGGGGTGTACTCTGTGGAGATTAAGGTTGAGGCACCTTGTCAGACCATTGCTTCTTGGCTGTGCTGTATGTGTTACTGTGGGCTTGGCTCCCATCTGACCTGGGAGTGCTTGATACTATGGAATGAAAAAGTTCCGTTTCTCGGCACTAACCTGGGGAGGTTGGAGGAGTGTACCTTGCACATACACATAACTGGTGAGTTTATTAATTAATGAAAGTACTTGGATTTTGCTTAGTTACTGAAATGGTGATGTGTCTGTTGAATATTTAAGTTTATTATTGACAAGACTCTTTGTGCTGTGGTGAACTCTGATGCTTTATTTTGTTGTTATAGGTACTCTATCCATCTCTGGGACCTGAATCACGAGGGCACCTGGGAGAGTAAAGGAACCTATGTTTATTACACTGATTTTGTGATGGAGTTGAACTTGCTTTCAGTGGACCTGATGCATCACATTCACATGTTGGTGAGTAGTACTTATCCCTGCATGGACCTCAGAGATTGGTGTGCAGACCCAGTGTTGCATTGAGTATACTCGCACATTCAGCCAACCATGGTTATGGCTAAATAGCAGTGGGATCCCTACCATCTTCAAAGTCTGCTACAACAGAGCTGGTAGCATTGCCAGCAGGAATTGCATTGTTGAATGTACAAGGCAGCGACAGCTATCGCAGTTATTAATAAAAAAAAAAATTTTAAAAAAAATGGAATTGTGCAAGGTAGTCATCAAAAGAAGTAGGAATGTCCTAACTAGATTAATTTAGCGCAAGTGAAGAGAGAAATCGGCCAGTCACCCCAGAGTTGGACACGGGGAGTACCTTCTACCTTAGCCACGCAGACAAGTAACTCTGGTAGTCATCACTCATGATGGACAACCAGGAAAGTACATATTCTGGAGATGTAAGCTATATTTGCCAGTGGGTCCATGCTGTTTACAAATGCTTTAAAAAGAGGAACTATATTCGTATGAGTGGTCAGCTTACCATGTTAGTGATGCCAGATTTTGTTCTTATTCGCTTATGGGATCTGGGCGTCGCTGGCAAGGCCAGCATTTATTGCCCATCCCAAGTTGCCCTTGAGAAGGTGGTGGTGAGCTGCCTTCTTGAACCACTGCAGTCCTTGTGGTGAAGGTACTCCTACAGTGCTGTTAGGGAGGGAGTTCCAGGATTTTGACCCAGCAACGATGAAGGATCAGCGATATACTGCTAAGTCAAGTTGGTGTGTGACTTGGCGGTGGTGGTGTTCCCATGCTCCTGCTGCCCTTGTCCTTCTAGGTGGAAGAGGTCGTGGGTTTGGAAGGTGCTGCCGAAGAAGCTTTGGCGAGTTGCTGCAGTGCATCTTGTAGATGGTACAAACTGCAGCCACGGTACGCCGGTGATGGAGGGAGTGAATGTTTAAGGTGGTGGATGGGGTGCCAATCAAACGGGCTACTTTGTCCTGGATGGTGTCGAGCTCCTTGAGTGTTGTTGGAGCTGCACTCATCCAGGCAAGTGGAGAGTATTCCATCACACTCCTGACTTGTGCCTTGTAGATGATGGAAATGCTTTGGGGAGTCAGGAGATGAGCGCTCACTGCAGAATACCCAGCCTCTGACCTGCTCTTGTTGCCACAGTATTTATGTGGCTGGTCCAGTTAAGTTTCTGGTCAGTGGTGACCCCCAGGATGTTGATGGTGGGGGATTCGGCGATGGTAATGCCGTTGAATGTCAAGGGGAGGTGGTTAGACTCTCGCTTGTTGGAGATAGCCATTGTCCGGCACTTCTGTGGCGCAAATGTTAATTGCCACTTATCAGCCCAAGCCTGAAGGTTGTCCAGGTCTTGTTGCATGCGGGCATGGGCTGCTTCATTATAAGGAGTTGCGAATGGAACTACACGCTGTAATCATCAGCGAACATCCCCACTTCTGACCTTATGATGGAGGGAAGGTCATTGATGAAGCAGCTGAAGATGGTTGGGCCCAGGACACTGCCCTGAGGAACTCCTACAGCGATGTTCTGGGGTTGAGATGATTGATCAACAACTACAGCTATCCTCCTTTGTGCTAGGTATGACTCCAGCCACTGGAGAGTTTTCCCCCTGATTCCCATTGACTTCAATTTTACTACGGCTCCTTGATGTCACACTCGGCCAAATGCTGCCTTGACGTCAAGGGCAGCCACTCTCACCTCACCTCTGGAATTTGACTCCTTTGTCCATGTTTGGACCAAGGCTGTAATGAGGTCGGGAGCAGAGTGGTCTTGGAACCCAAACTGGGCATCAAGTGAGCAGGTTATTGCTGAGTAAGTGCCGCTTCGTAGCACTGTCGATGACCCCTTCCATCACTTTGCTGCTGATTGAGAGTAGATTGATGGGGTGGTAATTGGCCGGGTTGGATTTGTCCTGCTTTTTGTGGACACCTGGGCAGTTTTCCACATTCAGGTAGATGCCAGTGTCGTAGCTGTACTGGAACAACTTGACTAGAGGCGTGGCTAGTTCTGGAGCACAAGTCTTCAGCTCGATAGCCGGGATGTTATCAGGGCCCATAGCCTTTGCTGTATCCAGTGCGCTCAGCCGTTTCTTGACATCACGTGGAGTGAATCGATTGCCTGAAGACTGGCTTCTGTGATGGTGGGGACCACGGGAGTAGGCCGATATGGATCGTGCACTCGGCACTTCTGGCTGAAGATGGTTGCAAACACTTCAGCCTTGTCTTTTGCACTCCCATGCTGGGCTCCACCATAATTAAGGATGAGGATATTCATGGAGCCGCCTCCTCCTCCCGTTAGTTGTTTAATGGTCCACCACCATTCATGACCGGATGTGGCAGGACTGCAGAGCTTTGATCTGATCCGTTGATTGTGGGATCGCTTCGCCCTGTCTATAGCATGCTGCTTCCACTTTTTAGCATACATGTAGTCCTGTGTTGCAGCTTCCCCAGGTTGGCACCTCATTTTTAGATACGCCTGGTGCTGCTTCTGGCAGATGTACTAGAACTATCCACAGCCGCACCTCCTGATTGTTCTTTGGTGGGGGAAGGATAGCTTTTGCATGAAATGTCTGTTCTTGGACTCTGCTCACTGAGTTGCAGTATCAAGCAGAAAATGTTCGAGCGGAAGAGTGGGCCTCACCTGTGAGTGTACAGATAATCTCTCTTAAATAACATTATAAAGTTATGTGGCAATTGAGGCAAATGGATTTCCATTTAATGGCATTGTTATTTAGCACTGGACCTGCTGAGGTTGACTATTTGGAAAGATTTCCATTTGATTATCATGGATTTCTGATTTCAGATTTGTTAGGATTTTGAAAGGAATTGATAGGGTAGATAGGGATAAACTTTTTTTGTTGGTGGGGGAAGACGAGGACAAGGGACATAACCTTAAAATCAGAGGCAGGCCATTCAGGAGAGAAGTTCAGAATCACTTGGTCATGCAAAGGATGGTATAAGTGTGAAAGTATGTTTCCACAAAAAGCAGTGGCTGTGAGCACAATCAGTAACTTTAAATCTGAGATCAATAGGTTTTTGTTAGCCAAGGGTATTGAGGGATATGGAGCCATGGTAGGTGGATGGAGTTAGGATACAGATCAGCCATTGTTGAATGTCGGAACAGGTTTTTTGTTGTCCAGTCTCAATCAATTCCATATTTGAGTCCAGTTTTATTTGTCTAAGTTTGTGCAGTGGTTTGTGTTACCCTTAAAATTATTACATTAGTAATCTATTGATCTTGATTTAAATGTAATGCAGTGGTTGAAAGCTGCACTGGCTCAAGCTTTGTCATTTGGGGCAGTGCATTATTTAGTCACAGATTACACAGCAAACTCCAGGGAAGAGGTTTTATAACACTTCCTTAAAAGACCACCCCAGGAAAGGCTTACAATCTTACTTTAGTGTTATCCAAAGTACTACATAAGCAATTGCTGACCCCTTGTCAGAATAGACTCCTGTTCTTGAGGTCTCTACTGGAAACATTAACCCGTTTTAATCTTCTAAAAAGAAAAATCTTGCATTTATATAGCGCCTTTCACAACCTCAGGACATCTCAAAGCGCTTCACAGCCAATTAAGTACTTTTGAAGAGTATTCACTGTTATAATGTAGGAAACACACAGCAGCCAATGTGCGCACAGCAAGCTCCCACAAACGGTAATGTGATGATGACCAGATAATCTGTTTTTAGTGATACTGATTGAGGGATAAATATTGGCCAGGACACTGGGGATAACTCCTTTGCTCTTCTTCGAAATAGTCTTTTATATCCACCCGAGAGAGCAGATGGGGCCTTGGTTTAACGTCTCCTCTGAAAGACGGCACCTCCGGCAGTGCAGCACTCCCTCAGTACTGCACTGGAGTATCGGCCTAGATTTTTGTGCTCCAGTCTCTGGCGTGGGACTTAAATCCACAACCTCCTGACTCGGAGGCGAGAGTGCTGACACACTTATTTCAAATGCTGATCGATCTGCTGTTCATTACAGCAGTTCCAGCATTTTTTCATATCTCTGGTACAGGTATTTATTTGTTCTGCTTTAATTTTTTCTTGTGCAGACTTGCACCATTAGCGCAGTATTGTTTGTAACGTTGGCTTTTTTCCCCCCCCCTCCAGTTGTTCGGAAATATATGGCTGTCGATGGCGAGCCTGGTGATTTTCATGCAGCTTCGCTATCTTTTCCACGAAGTACAGCGCAGGCTGAAGCGCCACAAGAACTACTTGCGTGTGGTGGGCAACATGGAAGCAAGGTGAATACTTAATGTTTTAAGTAGGCCCACGGCAATGTGGTTGACTCTTAACTGCCCTCTGAAATGGCCTAGCAAGCCACTCCGTTCTACACAACCGCTCCGAAAAACAATAAGAATAAAACCGGATGGGCCACCCGGCATCGACCTCGGCACTAGCTTCGGACACGACAGTGCACACCCAACCCAGTTGACCCTGCAACGTCCTCTTCACTAACATCTGGGGATTTGTGCCAAAATTGGGAGAGCTGTCCCACAGACTAGTCAAGCAACAGCCTGACATAGTCATACTCACAGAATCATACCTTTCAGCCAATGTCCCAGATTCCTCCATCACCATCCCTGGGTATGTCCTGTCCCACCGGCAGGACAGACCCACCAGAGGTGACGACACAGTGGTTTACAGTCAGGAGGGAGTGGCCCTGGGAGTCCTCAATGTTGACTCTGGACCCCATGAAGTCTCATGGCTTCAGGTCAAGCACGGGCAAGAAAACCTGCTGATTACCACCTGCCCTCCCTCAGCTGATGAATCAGCATTCCTCCATGTTGAACACCACTTGGAAGAAGCACTGAGGGTAGCAAGGGCACAGAATGTACTCTGGGTAGGGCACTTCAATGTCAATCACAGAGTGGCTCGGTAGCACCACTACTGACCGAGCTGGTTGAGTCATGAAGGACATAGCTGTCAGACTAGGACTGTGGCAGGTGGTGAGAACACCAACATAATTGCAAAACCTACTTGACCTCGTCCTCACCAATCTACCTGTCGCAGATGCATCTGTCCATGACCGTATTGGTAGCAGTGACCACAAAGGAAGATGGTTGAGGTGATTGAAGGTCAATCATCACAGCCGCAGGACATCACTGCAGGAGTTCCTCAGTGCAGAGTCCAAGGCCCAACCATCTTCAGCTGCTTCATCAATGACCTTCCCTCCAACATAAGGTCAGAAATGGGGATGTTCGCTGATTTCTGCAGTGTTCAGCGCCATTCACAACTCCTCAGATAATGAAGCAGTCCATGCCCGCATGCAACAAGACATGGATGACGTACAGGCTTGGGCAGATAAGTGGCAGGTAACATTCACGCCACAGAAGTGCCAGGCAATGACTATCTCCAATCTGTAACCTCCTGGCTCAAAATATCTCGCTCTACCATTACCATCAAGCCAGGGGACCAACCCTGGTTCAATGAGGAGTGTAGAAGAGCATGCCAGGAGCAGCACCAGGCGTACTTAAGAATGAGGTGCCAACCTGGGGAAGCTGCAACACAGGACTACATGCATGCTGAACAGCGGAAGCAGCATGCTTTCGACAAAGCTAAGCGATCCCACAATCAACGGATCAGATCATTGCTCTGCAGTCCTGCCACATCCAGTCGTGAATGGTGGTGGACAATTAAACAACTAACTGGAGGAGGAGGCTCCATGAATATCCCCATTCTCAATGATGGCGTGCAAAAGACAAGGCTGAAGCGTTTGCAACCATCTTTAGCCAGAAGTGCTGAGTGGATGATCCATATTGGCCTCCTCCTGAGGTCCCCACCATCACAGAAGCCAGTCTTCAGCCAATTTGATTCTCTCCACGTGATATCAAGAAATGGCTGAGCACACTGGATATAACACACAGGCTACGGGCCCTGACAACATCCTGGCTGTCAAGAACTAGCTGCGTCTCTAGCCACGCTGTTCCAGTACAGCTACGACACGGGCATCTACCTGACAATGTGGACAACTGCCCAGGTATGTCCTGTCCACGAAAAGCAGGACAAATCCAATCTGGCCCATTACAGCCCCATAGATCTATTCAATCATCAGCAAAGTGGTGGAAGGTGTCGTCGATAGTGCTGTCAAGCCACACTTACTCACCAATAACCTGCTCACCTATGCTCAGTTTGGGGCTTCTGCCAGGACCACTCTGCTCCAGACCTCATTACAGCCTTGGTCCAAACATGGACAAAAGAGCTGAATTCCAGAGGTGAGGCGAGAGTGATTGCCCTTGACATCAAGGCAGCATTTGACCAAGTGTGGCATCAAGAAGCCCTAGTAAAATTGAAGTCAATGAGAATCAGGGGGAAAACTCTCCAGTGGCTGGAGACATACCTAGCACAAAGGAGGATAGCTGTAGTTGTTGATCAATCATCTCAGCCCCAGAACATCGCTGCAGGAGTTCCTCAGGGCAGTGTCCTGGGCCCAACCATCTTCAGCTGCTTCATCAATGACCTTTCCTCCATCATAAGGTCAGAAGTGGGGATGTTCGCTGATGATTACAGTGTGCAGTTCCGTTTGCAACTCCTCATAATGAAGCAGTCCATGCCCGCATGCAACAAGACCTGCACGACGTTCAGGCTTGGGCTGATAAGTGGCAAGTAACATTTGCGCCACACAAGTGCCAGGCAATGACTATCTCCAACAAGTGAGAGTCTAACCCCCGCCCCATGACATTCAACTGCATTACCATCGCCGAATCCCCCACCATCAACATCCTGGGGGTTACATTGATCAGAAACTGAACTGGACCGGCCACATTAATACTGTGGCAACAAGAGCAGGTCAGAGGCTAGGAATTCTGCACCTCCTGACTCCCCCAAAGCCTTTCCACCATCTACAAGGTACAAGTAAGGATTGTGATGGAATACTCTCCACTTGCCTGGATGAGTGTAGCTCCAACAACACTGAAGAAGCTCGACATCATCCAGGACAAATCAGCCCATTTGATTGGCACCCCATCCACCACCTTAAACATTCACTCCCTCCACCGGCGCACTGTGGCTGCAGTGTGTACCATCTACAAGATGCACTGCAGCAACTTGCCAAGGCTTCTTCAGCAGCACCTCCCAAACCCATGACCTCTTCCCACCTAGAAGGACAAGAGCAGCAGGCACATGGGAACACAATCACCTGCAAGTTCCCCTCCAAGTTTCACACCATCCTGATTTGGAAATATATCGCCGTTCCTTCATCGTCGCTGGGTCAAAATCCTGGAACTCCCTCGCTAACAGCACTGTGGGAGTACCTTCACCACTTGGACTGCAGCAGTTCAAGAAGGCGGCTCACCACCACCTTCTCGAGGGCAATTAGCGATGGGAGATAAATGCTGGCCTTGCCAGTGATTCCCACATCCCAGGAACGAATATAAAAAAAGGTCTTGTTTCATGGGCTAAAATTAACGGTGGGGGGACAATTTTCAAGATCTTCTTTTGGATTATTTTCATTTCCAAAGAACAGCAAACTAGGGTATTTATCAGCAGCTGCCAGCATATACTAATGTTTCACTTGACATATATTGGATACACCAGTTTAACTTCATGATATCCATATGGTTCCAGATATGATGACAATGAATCCCAGATCCTGCACCTTGCCACTACTAACACTAAGGCTGTGATTATAGTCTAGCCTTGACTGCCACCTTGAGCTGAGTAAAGGGATGCAGAAACTCTGTGTGCTGCTTGATATGGTGCTAACCTACCTTCCTCCCTCCCCCTGCCCCCTTTCTCTGCCTCAATAAAAGATTGCTTTCTTGCACCCCTGCAATATTGGCTGACTCCACCCCTTTTACCCCCCCCCCCCCCCCCAAAAAAATACACTCCTGCCGAAACCCTAGTCAGTGGGTTCATTGCCTTGAAGCTCGACTTCTGTAATGGTGTCCAATCCAGCCTTCCTGCAAATCTGAACACGTCAAAGTCGCTGCATCGCATTTCCTCAGCTGCACGAAATCCTATCCGCCCACCATCCCCCATCCTAGCCAAGCTCCATTTTTTATCCATGCATCAGTAAGTTAACTTCAAAATTCTCGTCCTCACTTTCATATAGTTCCATGACCCACACTCTGATACTGCCTGCCTTTTTCCCATTGCCTTATCACCTCCCTGCTTTTATAAATCCTGCACTTCAACCATTCCATTGACCTCTTCGACCTACCCCCTCCCTCCTCACCTTAACCATCTCCAGTTTTCCCTATACTGCATGTCTGTTGTTTTGTCCAGTGTAGTGCTTTGAGATATCTTCCTGTATGTGAGGAGAACTGATAGAAATGCAGGTTGTCCCACTGCAGATCTGGGGGTATTAGGGAGATGAGGAGGGCAGTGGGAGAGCCAAGGCAGGGAAATATTCTTGGTCGGGAAGGGTGGCCTAGATTTGCACCTGAGGCAGGTGTGGGGAGAGATCGAGGCTCTTATTCAGAGCTTCTGCTTCTATGTTTGATATCCACGATCGTGTATATGAAACTCTGGTCAGTGGTTGGGGAGGGGTCAGTGGGGTGGGGGTGGGTGTGAAACAAACAACTGGGGTCCCAATCTGTGGCAGGGGGGTGGCGGCTTGCCACATCTGGTTTTGAAGTTTGGTGGTGGGGTTTGCAGGGCTATTTAATGAGGGACAGGTGCATACTTCACAGTTTTAGGCAGCAGAAGGGAGAATGGTCAAGCCTAGCACTTAAAAGCTTACAGACAGAAATGACGGAGTCAGGGTTCGGCAACTCATGTCTGTGAGGAGCTGTGATCACCAATTCCGGTTTTATTTTTATGTATTTCACTTCAGATTGAGATTCAGGAGAAAGAAATCAGTGCAGTTTGCTTATCATTACTAAGGTTTACCTAATGGGCAGCATAGCTGGAGCAAGTAAATCGGTTTCTACTTCAAATGGCTATCTGAGAGGTTCATTTTTTTTAAATGTAGATGTGCAAATCCAACAAAAATTAAGGAAGAATAATAATCGTGGCAGTAACTCGCCAAGGGTTCTTTGGCAGCACTTCCCAAACCCATGACCTCTACCACCTAGAAGGACAAGGGCAGCAGGCGCATGGGAACACCACCACCTCCAAGTTCCCCTCCAAGTCACACGCCACCCTGACTTGGAAATATATCGCCGTTCCTTCATCATCGTTGGGTCAAAATCCTGGAACTCCCTCTGTAACAGAACTGTGGGAGTACCTTCACCACACTAACTGCAGCGGTTCAAGAAGGCGGCTCACCCCCACCTTCTCTTTATAGATATGTGAAGAGAAAAAGATTGGTGAAGTCAAGCGTAGGTCCCTTGCAGTCAGAATCAGGGGAATTTATAATGGGGAACAAAGAAATGGCAGACCAATTAAATACATATTTTGGTTCTGTCTTCACAAAGGAGGACACAAATAACCTCCCAGCGATGTTGGGGAACATAGGGTCTGATGAAAGGGAGGAACTGAAAGAAATCAGTATTTGTAGGGAAATGGTGTTAGGGAAATTGACGGGATTGAAGGCCGATAAATCCCCAGGGCCTGATAATCTACATCCTAGGGTACTTAAGGAAGTAGCATTGCAGGTCATCTTCCAACATTCTATAGACTCTGGAACAGTACCCATGGATTGGAGGGTAGCTAATGTTACCCCACTATTCAAAAAAGGTGGTAGTGAGAAAACGGGGAATTATAGACCAGTAAGCCTGACATCGGTACTGGGGAAAATGCTAGAGTCCATTATAAAAGATGTAATAGCAGAGCACTTGGAAAACAGTGACAGGATCGGGCAAAGTCAAAATGGATTTACATAAGGTAAATCGTGCTTGACTAATCTACTGGGATTTTTTGAGGATATAACTGGTAAAATAGATAAGGGAGAACCAGTGGATGTGGTGTATTTGGACTTTCAAAAGGCTTTCGATAAGGTCCCGCATAAGAGATTAGCGTGTAAAGTTAAGGCACATGGGATTGGGGGCAAGGTATTGACTTGAATAGAGAACTGGTTGGCAGACAGAAAGCAAAGAGTTGGAATAAACGGGTCTTTTTCCGAGTGGCAGACAGTGACTAGTGGGGTACCGCAGTGATCGGTCCTTGGACCCCAGCTATTCGCAATATGTAATAATGATCTAGACAAGGGAACTAGATGCAATAGCTCCAAGTTTGCAGACGACACAAAGCTGGGTGGGCGTGTGTGCTGTGAGGAGGATGCCGAGAAACTCCAGGATGATTTGGACAGGTTGGGTGATTGGGCAGAAGCATGGCAGATGCAATATAACGTGGATAAATGCAAGGTTATCCACTTTGGTGTCAAAAACAGGAAGGCAGATTATTATCTGAATGGCAGTAGATTGGGAGAAGGGGAAGTGCAACAAGACCTGGGTGTCCTTGTGCACCAGTCGCTGAAGGTAAGCATGCAGGCGCAGTCGGCAGTTAAGAAGGCAAATGGCATGTTGGCCTTCATAGCGAGAGGGTTTGAGTACAGGAGCAAGGATGTCTTGCTGCAGTTGTACAGGGCCTTGGTGAGACCGCACCTTGAGTATTGTGTGCAGTTCTGGTCACCTTATCTGAGGAAGGATGTTCTTGCCATGGGAGTGCAGCGAAGTTTCACCAGGCTGATACCTGGGATGGCAGGAATGACGTCTGAGGAGAGATTGGGTCGATTGGGCTTATACTCGCTGGAGTTTAGAAGAATGAGCGGGGATCTCATTGAAACTTATAAAATTCTAACAGGACTAGACAGACTAGATGCAGGAAGGATGTTCCCGATGGTCGGCAAGTCCAGAACCAGGGGTCACAGTCTAAAGATAAGGGGTAAGCCATTTAGGACAGCGATGAGGAGGAATTTCTTCACCCAGAGAGTGATGAACCTGTGGAATTCTCTACCACAGAAGGCAGCAGAGGCCAATTCATTAAATATATTCAAGAAGGATTTGGATATATTTTAGGCTAAAGGGATATGGGGAGAAAGCAAGGACAGGGTACTGAATTTGGATGATCAGCCATGATCTCATTGAATGGCCTACTCCTGCTCCTGTCTTCTATGTTTCATGGGCAATAAATGCTGGCATTCCCAGTGATTCCTACATCCCATGAACAAATTAAAAAAAAAAAAAAAAAAAGTTATATTTAAAATCCTGTGTGGCTGGGAAGGTGTGACACTGTTTACATTAAGAATTCCTTTCACAGTGCTACCTACAGGCATAACCGACACTACAAATCGTATATTACATTTGCCCTTGGGGCGAGGCTATCATGAAAGTTTTCAATGAAACATGTGCGCCATGTACCAAATCTAGTATGTAACAGATTAACGTGTGGTGGTCATAAAAGCGAGCTCAGCTTTACAAAGTAGCTGCGGATGGGTTTTAGAATTTCCAAGGGATTTATTTCAGACTTGGGATTTGCAGTGCTGTCATGGCAAATGGTATGTTGGCCTTCATAGCGAGAGGGTTTGAGAACAAGGATGTCTTGCTGCAGTTGTACAGGGCCTTGGTGAGACCACATCTTGAGTATTGTGTGCAGGCTAGAGGGGCCAAATGGCGTACTCCTGCTCCTATCTTGTATGTTTCTTTGTTTCTATGGTGCGCTGAGCTTGCTGAAAAACCTGGGAGCTGTGGAAACCATTTTTCAGGTAGCTTGTTGGCAAGGGTTTGAAGTTCAGTAGTGATTTAAAAATGTATCTATTGTAAAACACAGTGACTAAGTCACAGCTGTGTGTAGGTTTTTCTGATCTTTGAACCTGGTACATTGTGACCTAGCCCACCATCTGCAGCACAGTGTCTGATGTTTATTGAAATAGATGGGAATGTGTAATAAACCCAATTAATTAAATAACAAATGAGTATTCAATATAAACTCACATAACTTCACCAAATTTTAAATGGTTTCAGATAGTTTATTGTGCTCCTTACATCCACATTTGCATGTCTATAATTTTGGATTTCACACCATATACATGATCTTTGATCATTCTTCTATGTTTGAAATCAGACTCCCAGCTTTCATTGACGAGGTTCAAGAGAAGATTGAAAGTACACCTCCATGTAGCAATCCAGAATGCTATCTTCAATTAGTTTGGGTAAACTAAGGTGCCAGGGCCAGGTAGCAAAGCAGTTGTTAACTTTTTGAACAAAAATTATTTTTGATAGGACATGATGACAGGGCCAGAGAGGCAAAAGAAAGACTTGAATTTATATAGCGCCTTTCACAACTACCAGATGTCCCAAAGTGCTTTACAGCCAATTAAGTACTTTTTGGAGTGTAGTCACTGTTGTAAAGTAGGTGGTGAGCAAGGAGCTGTCATTATTACTGTGGCTTGTTAAAATATAAAATCTTACCAATTAGTAAATTATTAACCAATAAAAAGAGCTCAACATAACAAATGGAGAGTCTGAAGTCACATTATTCCCACAGACCAACTGGGGTTTACAATAATGAGTCCCTGAATTAACTTTGACAGGTTTGCAGCTGCCACTCCTGAAGAATTGGCTTCCAACAATGATGATTGTGCCATCTGCTGGGACTCGATGCAGTCTGCACGCAAGCTCCCGTGTGGCCATCTCTTCCACAAGTATGTAATCCAACATTTATAATTGTCAGCAGATTGGGCTGGGCAGATTTTTATATCACAGCTGTGAAGTGCAGAAAACTTTGCAAGACGCAATCTTTTTTTCCTCATCCAATTATTTATTTCTCATTCCCCCCCACCGCCCCCCCCCCCCCCCTCAATTCAGGCCCCCCCTCCCACACACCTCTCACAATTGGGCAAAGCAGCTGCTAGGTTTCTGCTTGTTTTGTTTGTGCATTACAGCTAAGAGTGCAGTTACTTTTTTATTTTAAAACTGCTCCTCATCCTTTTCCTACATGGAGGTATCTCAACACTCTCCAAGATCCTTAGGCAGCATGATGAAGACAGAATTCTCAGTGTGGCCAACTTGTAAGGGTGTCACATTATGGTGTCATGTCTATCTGTGCATTATATTAATTCTAATTGCTGCAGGTTAACCCTGTTGGCTCCCCAGGTGGCTCTGGTTAAATGGATTTCTTGTGTGATCCTAAGTCAGGGTAACAGTGGATTTGCTAAAGTTGGGCTCCGTGCCATTGGGCATAGGGGAGGAATTGGCTACGGTTCCTGTTCAATCGTTGCTCAGTGACCACCAAGTGCACGTGTATGGATGTCTCGTGGACTGCATTGGGTTTGATTGGAATGCCCCTGTGGTAAAATAGCTTGGATTTTAATGACTGGACTCTCAAATAATGACTACTTGAGTGATTATCAGTAGTTTGTTGCTGAGTTTGGGATGATAATTCAACTGGAGTCAGCACTCTGAGATGAGGGGGGGGAAAAAAATCAAGGGTGGAAGGAATTATTTTAATTTGCATATTTTAGAGTAATTCCTGGATGAATTACATCGCTGTAACAGGATTGTTTTTTTCCCTCCCTAATATTGTAAATTAGTTTCTGAACTCGGTTGTTTTTCACAGCTGTGTAACTCATTCCCATGTATGTTATGGCTGGATCTTACAGCACAAATGTGCAACTTTGCAGAGTGAGTGTATAATTTTTATATACAAATAAATAATGCACAAGTGTGTTTGTGACTACATGCCATCATTTATGTGGTGTTTCCTACACTGTCTATGGTGTTGTGCAAATTCGTAATGATGACAAAAAAATGACAGTCACAAGAGGGCAAAGGACAGGGTTGACATACAGTCTGCTACAAACCCCCAGGACAGGTAAAAGGTGACTAATTTTATAGTTACAGAAATACTGCAGGTAATGTAGTAGTAATGGGTGACGGCAGCCAACCCCTCACAGATAGAGAGCGTCTTAATCGAAGTGTGATGACATGAATCGGAATTAGTAGATGTGATACGAGGCTGCTTCTTGACACTGGCATAAATATCACTGCGGAATCTCATTTGGACTTGGTTCTTGCAAGTAAAACACAATTATAGGACATTTTTAAAAATATCGAAGCAGTGAAATAATGGTTCGGGAGCAGATTAGGCTCTAAAGGTCAAGAGTGGTGGAGTAATTGAAAGTGAAGTGAAAATAGAATCGCTTAACTGTGTTCAAGGAGGAAATTGCTGACTTGTAATCCAATTATTGTAATACATGGAATCTCCTGGAGGATTTTGAAATCAGTATAATGGGGGTACTTGATGGGCTAATGAAGAGACTATAAAATTAACTAGCATTTATTTCTGCTGTTTGTGGGCTATTGTGTATAAAATGATTGCCACATTTATCTATTTAACAGTGATTCTATATCAAAGTAATTCATTGCATGTGAAGGCATGATTGCTGTATAAATGCAAGTTACTTTCCTTTCCCTGAGAGGATACAGAAGAGCGTAATGGGAGTGATGCTCCATTTAAAGAGAATGAGCTATAGCAAAAGATTACAGAAGCTTAAAATCTGTAGTCCAGAGAGAAGGTTAAGGAATGATCTCAAGTTATAAAAAATATTAAATGATATAAATAACATGAAGCCTGAATGTTTTATTACAGGAAGTCAGACTAATCGGACTAGAGGGGATACATTTTAATTGTTATAAAAAAAATTGTTCCAATAGTGTTGAATTTTTGGAATAATCTGTCAGAACAATGGCATGGTAGGGGGTTCAAAACACAGATCGATGCCAGATAAATAAGAGTACGAGAGGGATGAGTCCGGATGTGTCGGATGCCCTTTTTCTGCTTTTAACTTTTTCTTCTGTTTTAAAATAGAGCTCCTATTTTGACATTTAAAAATTCACAAGTACACATGAGATCATCAATCATTGTGCAGTAATGTAGCCTATATATCTTGATGAATTTACCACTGAATCTTGTATCTTTGTGAATGTGATATAACCAATATCTCAAGACCCATAAGTAACTTCATATCTAAGGTGGGTTTGTTTGATACCCTTTGTAGGGTTTTTTATGTAGCAACTGATTTGTCCATCTTTGGTTACATCACTAGCTCCTGTCTGCGTTCCTGGCTTGAGCAGGACACTTCTTGTCCCACCTGCAGAATGTCGCTCAACATTAATGAAGACAACCGTGCTGGTGAGCCTCGGCAGCAAGACAACCTGGATGAGAATATAGGGCCTGTGCCAGTTGTGGAGGGCAGGCCACATCTTAACCATCACAACCACTTCTTCCATTTTGATGGTAAGCTACTCATGTTTAGTAATAAGCATTTACCATAACCTTGTATAAATGTTTTTGAAGTTTTCAAACCACTGCAAAATTATTTTATTAATTATCACCTAGTAATTTAGAAAATTGGAGTAACAGAAGCAACATTTCATTAACCAAAAATAACAACTTAACTACAGGAAATTACTCCTAAAGGGAGTGCAATATATATTTTGGAATAGATTGCTGGTGGATGGGGCACATTGACTATGTTGGAGGGAAAGAACTGGAACAGGCCTTAAAGGATTGGAGCAGTATTAGAAATTGAGAAAGATGTGCAGGGTGGTGCTGTTCTGAGGTAAACTAGTGGATAAGACAGCTATGCCATTTTAATGGAATTGCTAACTAACCAGGAGCATTGGCAGAGCCCTGGGAGCAGGTGATTCCCCCTAACCCCCCTCCCCTTCCCAATACTCTGGGCAAGAGAATGGTCTGGAGATGCTTAAGAGATTTCTTTTCCCAAGAGTTGACTTAATCTGATTTGAGCACTCTGATTTCCCATAGGGCACAAGAACATTTTACACTATCGTACTGGCACAACTCTACATGGGAACCATATCTAAATTATGCAGGGGATTACTTAATGTAAACTGTAATTGGGTCAAATGTTGGTAAAGGACACACAGTTGGCAGTAGTACAGGGTTTTTATACTGTGACTGAATGTGACCGCATGCTATCAGTAATAGTTGTAAGACAGCTGAGTTCATAAGTGCTATGGAAGTATACCTCCTTCAGCACCTCACATAAATTGTTTATACGGATTCACTATGTGCCGTATCGCTATAATGGAAAATGCTAACTTAAAAAAATAATGGTGTTAAATCCTCAGTCACTCTCAGGACCACATTCCCCAGTTCGGTTTTTGTATCACAGTAACTTATTAATCACTTCCTGCCTATCTCTTGTGTGTGACAACAAGCTAATCCCAACATTGCAAAAATAATTACAGCATAAGACTGAATACTCTGATTTACAGGATCTCGGATTGCCAGTTGGCTGCCTAGTTTCTCAGTGGAAGTGATGCATACAACGAATATCCTTGGCATTGCACAGGCCAACAATTCTCAACTCAATGCTATGGTAAGCTCAACAGGAGAATACAGTGTGTATTGTTAATGTTCATTTCCAAGTGTACACATCAGTAATGACTCGAGTCACAGAGATGTCTTAGTGACACAGAGCAGATTGCTATATAATCATCCTGAGGTGTAAGGAAATGAGATGTAGGTTTGCTGCTGTTATTTCGGCACATGGTAAGTTCCTGATCCCATTCCAGGGGAGGTATATGGCACTTTCATCTCCAGGAGACAGCAAGTTAAACTGGAGCTGAACTGGCGACAGAGCAACATGGAAAAAGCATGGGAGCAGGCAGCCTGCCTTTTGCTGCCCCCAATCTTAACTGAGCAGTGTATTATAGCATGGAGGCCGCCATTGTCATTTTTTTCTCTCTGGTCCCTTCATTTCTGCATGGAAGATCGATTGTTTCACAGGATTGTGCCGGTTTTATAATCATGTAATTAAAGGGCCTATCCTAAATGTTAACACATGAGATCTGTACACATAATGGTGTCTTCCAGTCAACCCTATGCTCTGTTTTAAGCTTTGGAGCTGCTGGTGGAGCCAATCTGGGATTGCATATTTTATGTAGAACCCCTGCTGTTGAATCAAGATCCATATTAATTTAATATTTGGAGAGCTGACAAACTTATGGAGCTAGCTATGTCAACTAGCTGAATGATTGATTTTGCTGTGGTATACTGTTGAGCAGTTGCATGGTGGGCTTGGTGCATTGCCATTTGTCTGCTTCATCCTGAACCAATTTATTATTTTTTTTTAATCATTGATGGGATGTGGGCGTCGCTGACTGGCTAGGCCTGCAGTTAGTGCCCATCCCTAATTGCCCTTGAGAAGATGGTGGTGAGCTGCCTTCTTGAACTGCTGCAGTCCATATGGTGTAGGTACACCCACAATGCTGTTAAGAAGGGAGTTCCAGGATTTTGGCCCAGCGACAGTGAAGGAACGGCGATACAGGTCCAAGTCAGGATGGTGTGTGGCTTGGAGGGGAACTTGTAGGTGGTGATGTTCCCATGCGTCTGCTGCCCTTGTCCTTCTAAGTGGTAGAGGTCGCGGGTTTGGAAGGTGCTGTTGAAGGAGCTTTGGCGAGTTGCTGCAGTGCATCTTGTAGATGGTACACACTGCAGCCACAGTGCGCCGGTGGTGGAGGGAGTGAATGTTGAAGGTGGGTGGAGTGCCAATCAAGCGGGCTGCTTTATCCTGAATGGTGTCGAGCTTCTTGAGTGTTGTTGGAGCTGCACTCATCCAGGCAAGTGGAGAGTATTCCATCACACTCCTGACTTGTGCCTTGTAGATGGTGGAAAGGCTTTGGGGAGTCAGGAGGTGAAAGGAATAGAATTTGTGGTGATAGGACCACTTAGTATCAATTCATCAATTCATCTCTGTTCTAAGACAGTCAAATGTAGCCTACTTGGTTTTGCCTGGTGATGTGTTTGAGTCCCTACAGACTTCACAGATTTTGCAGCTTTCCTGTTGGCAGTATTAATTGAAAATCCAAGCTCTAATTGTTTATACAAGGAAATACCATCTGAATTTTATCCAAAGTATATATTAATTTGAAGTGGTAAATTTATTCCCCAGTGGTGAGGGATTAACACTGAATTACAGAAATCTGTTTCTTTTCCCAAGTGTAATTATTGCATCATTACTACCTACAGGCTCATCAAATCCAAGAGATGTTTCCCCAGGTTCCATACCATCTCGTCCTCCAGGACCTACAGCTAACGCGCTCAATAGAAATTACCACCGATAACATACTGGAAGGAAGAATTCAGGTCCCCTTTCCCCAGCAGGTTAGTGTTCCTTTTTGTTTACATGTATTTAAATAAACCATATATTAATTAAAACTTCTGTTGTCCATTACTCATCTCCCTGCCCCCTTCAATGCACTTCAGCAGCGACAAGAAAGTAGACCAGCGTTGAATGGTCCTGTTGTGGAGGACGACGATGGTAATCCAGATGATATAAACAGTGAAGAGCAGGTAATTCATATTCAATACTACATCTTGATTATCCAAGACTTGGAATACTGCTCTTCTGTAAGGGGAGACGCTTCTAGCACCTCTCGTATACCTGGTCAGGATGTAATAAGTTATTTCATGGGTGAGGTCTCGTTCTCATCAATACTGTGATGTTCGGTGCTGCTTCCAAATTACAAATATGCCACCCTGCAGTGTTCTTCCTCTCCTTTCTTATTGTGTTGAAATCAAGACTGATCCCACTGTCTCTAACACGTTCTTTTCTGAGACCTGTCCTTATTGACCAGGTTTGGCATGTGAAAGAAAAAGACTCTCAAAGCTGGACATCAACTCCTTACCCACTTTTGTCTTTTCTCCTTCCTCCAATGCTCAGGCCTTTTAAAAACTAAGCTTGGTGTCACCCAGCACTATCTGAATTACTTAAACTCTCTTTTACCTTTAAAACCTACCTCTTTGACCAAGCTTTTGATCATCTGCCCTAATTTCCCCTTATGTGCTCACTGACCTACATTGACTCCTGGTTAAGCAACGCCTCGATTTCAAAATTCTCATCCTTGTTTTCAAATCCCTTCATGGCCTCCCCTCTCCCCATCTCTAACCTCCTCCAGTCCCACAACCCCCCCCCCCCCCCCGAGATATCTGCGCTCTTCTAATTCTGCCCTCCTTGAGCATCCCTGATTTATAATTGCTCAACCGTTGGTGGATATCATTATCATTGGCTAACACCAGTTCACATACTTTGCACCACCTTGATAGCAACATTAGCTCCTGTATAGAAGTTAAATCATGAGTTTTTAACTGCTGTGTACACTGGTAGCCTTCTGTTGCCTAGGCCCTCAGCTCTGGAATTCCCTCCCTAAACTTCTCTGCCTCTCTACCCTCCTTTTAAGATGCTCCTTAAAACCTACCTCTTTGACCAAGCTTTTGGTCATCTGCCCTAATTTCTCCTTTGTGGCTCAGTGTCAATTTTTTTGTCTTCTAATGCTCCTGTGAAGCTCCTTGGGACGTATTACTATGTTGAAGGTGCTATATAAATACAAGTTGTTATACAATTTTCAACCTTGGTAGTGTCCTGCATTGTGGGCTTTAGTCCTTCATCTTAGTGTTCCAAATGTTTTTTTAAAAAGTATTCTGCTTTATTTTTTGTAATTGCAAGCAGTTGCAGTCAGACAGCCTGAGCATATGATTGAATCTTGCTAAACTGCTTAGGAGCTTCAGTGGTTCCTGTTCAACCCACCAGACCCAAAACAGCCCTATGTTAAGGAGTTGCCTTTTTCCAGCCCCATCTTTTAGCGCACACATTTCTCTCCTATGGTTGTTGTTCTGTTGGTATTCTCTGACTGGGAATGAAATCTTGTTACATGTATACAAGAAATTTGTAATGTCTGTCCCATTATTTTTTCTACCTTGCACAATTGTATCACATTAAACGTTGTCCAAACTAAATGCAATTGTTCAGAGTTTAATGTGACAAGGTATTAAAATTGGTGTTTGGGATGTATGGAGAGTTTTCATCAGCTACCTCCAGTTCACACGATACCTTGTACCACCTTGATAGCAACATTAGCCCCGTATAGAAGTCAAATCATGAGTTTTTAACTGCTGTGTACAATGGTAGCCCAATCCACAATTGCTTACAGCCAATTGCTATCATGTCATAACTAAGACTGCCTATTTCCACTCCATAACATTGCCCATCTCTGCCCTGCCACAGCTCACCTGCTGCTGAAACCCTCATCCATGCCTTTGTTACCTCTAGACTTGACTATTTCAATGCACTCCTAGCTGGCCTCCCACATTCTAGCCTACGTAAACTTGAGATCATCCAAAACTTGGCTGCACGTGTCCTAACTTGCGCCAAGTCCTGTTTACCCATCACTCCTGTGCTCGCTGACCTACATTGGCTCCTGGTTAAGCAATGCCTTGATTTTGAAATTCTCATCCTTGTTTTCAAATCCCTCCATGGCCTCGCCCTTCCCTATCTCTGCAATCTCCTCCAGCCCCACAACCATCCATCTGGCCTCTTGAGCAGCCCTGATTTTAATGGCCATGCCTTCAGGTGCCTGGGCCTTAAGCTCTGGAATTCCCTCCCTAAACCCCTCTGTGCCTCTACCTCTTTCCTCCTTTTAGGATGCTCCTTAAAACCTACCTCTTTGACCAAGCTTTTGGTCATCTGCCCTAATTTCTCCTTAATTGACTCGGTGTCAAATTTTGTCTTGTAATACTCCTGTGAAGTGCCTTGGGACGTTTTACTATGTTAAAGGCGCTATATAAATACAAGTTGTTGAGCATATTGGATAAGGTGTGGAGCTTCCTGACATGTAATGGATTCTGTGTAACAACAGAGTCTTCTGTTGAATTTGGGAACTCTGAGACCTGCCCTTATTGGCGCAGATGTGACCCATTTAACCCAAGCTGTAATTATGTTATTAAAAATTTACTTTGCTCAGGTTTTAATATTTGAAATTAATCCTGAATTATACTGTTCATTGTTTAAACTTTTTTCAAAGTGCCCTGCTTTAATTAGCGAGAAATGGAAGGCTTAGTGAGGCCATGAGTTCAGATAAATGTTATACTTCCCATTTAATGTTCTGTTTTATAAACTTTCAATTCAGACTTGCGGGATTTTTTTTTAAGTGCCAAAAAATATAATCTCATTATTTCAAAATTGTCACCTCGCGTGCCTCCTATTTGAGAAGTGTCCAGATCGCTGCGCTGAACCAATTCTTCTGTGATTCACCACTGGGAGGCATCTCTGTTATTTATGATTAATGTAAGAAGTCACACAACACCAGGTTATAGTCCAACAGTTTTATTTGAAATTACAAGCTTTCGGAGCGCTGCTCCTTCGTCAGGTGAAGTGGCGAGATGCATAAAGACACAGCTTATATAGTCAGAGAATAATGCCAGATGATTACAGGTAATCTTTCTAACTGCCATTTATCACACCTCGGCAGAGAGATAATCACAGTAATCAAAGGTGTGAATGGTGTCCAAACAGGTTAGTCAGGAAAACATTACATCAAAGAACAATGAGGTGGGGTCACAAGGGGTCAAATGTTGCAGATACTGGGGTCTGTATGAAAAACAAAAAAACAGACAAAAAAACTTTTTTTTTTGCTGGAAATCAGAGCAGGTCTGGCCGCATCTGTGTAGCGAGAACAAGCCAATGACAACTCGAGTCTGTGAGACCCTACGTCAGGTGGGGTTACATGTAGCGTGACATGACCCAAGATCCCGGTTGAGGCCGTCCTCGAGTGCGGAACTTGGCTATCAGTTTCTGCTCGACAATTTTGCGTTGTCGTGTGTCTCGAAGGCCGCCTTGGAGAATGCTTACCCGAAGATCGATGATTAGATGTTTTAACTATTCCTCAATCAATAAGGTTTTAAAAACATTGAGGTAAAGTGTTCATAGATTTATTAAGCATATACAGTACATGCAATAGTACTTAAACATGCACTTAAAAGGTAGCAGTTACAACCACACCTGATGGTTGGGGACTCAAATGCGTTACAGTTCTGGGCTCCGTATTTTAGGCTGTACACACCTTATGAATCCAAATGTTCATTACAATATACCACTTTTTATACCTTTTTAAGCTACAGGTTCCTTATTAAAATGTCCATATATGGTAAACTACACAGAATCCATATGGATTGAAATAAGGTAGGAAGGGATCGGTCACGCTAATTGGGGTATACTACAGACCACCTAATAGTGGAAAGGAAGTGGAAGAAGAAATATGTAAACAAATATATGAAATGAGTAAAGGACATAGAATAATAATCATGGTAGATTTTAACTACGCCCCCAAATAAACTGGTAAGAAGAGGTAGCAAAAGGGGCACAGGGAATGGAGTTTTTACTATGTGTGCAGGTCTCCTTTCTTGCCCAATAAGTAAAAAGCCCAATAAGAGTGAGAACTGCTGGATCAAGTAATAGGAAATGAACTAGAACAGATAAGCCAAGTAAGCGTAGGAGAACATCTCAGTAATGGCGATCACAGCACAATAAGGCTTAAGATAAAGATTGAGAAGAATATTAAGACAAAGAACAAAGTAACAAATTGGGGAAAAAGATGATTTTAAGGGGATGAGAATGGAACTATGGAAAATTTACTGGCAAATATTATCACCTCCAAGTCGCACACCATCCTGACTTGGAAATATATCGCCGTTCCTTCATAATCGCTGGGTCAAAATCCTGGAACTCCCTAACAGCACAATGGGAGTACCTTCACCACGTGGACTGCAGCGGTTCAAGAAGGCAGCTCACCACCACCTTCTCGAGGGCAATTGGGGACAGGCAATAAAATGCTAGCCTTGCCAGCGACACCTATATCCCAGGAACAAATTTATTAAAAAAATAGAACATTGAGAAGCATGTAAAACGGTGGTTAATAGCACCCAGGAGAAATATGCCCCACTAAAAAGCAAGAACAAACTAGCCAGCAATGACACACCATGGATGAATAAAGAAATAAAGGCAAAATTGAAACTGAAGAAAAAGGCATACACTAAGTACATAGACAATAAAGGAGAGGATGACAAAAGGGAATATGAAAAGGTTAGGAAAGAAGTCAAAAAAACAATAAGGAAAGCCAAGAGAAACTACGAAATTAAATTAGCAAGGAATATAAAGAAATAGTAAGACACACATAAATAACAAAACAAAAATCAGGATAGGGATAGGGCCACTAAGAGATAAATACGATAAACTCGCAGGTAATGACCGTGAAATGGCAGAAATATTAAATAATTACTTGCCTCGGTATTTACCAGGGAGACTTGACATTTATATGGTGGACCTGACATTAGAAGAGATCAAAAAAGATATGAAGACATTTAAGATAGAAAGGTTGGGGGGGGGTGGGGGAGATCATTGATAAGCTAATCAAACTTAGAGAGGATAAAATCCTTGGTCTGGATGGATTGCATCTGCACATATTAAAAGATGTTAGAGTAGACATAGCTGAGGTACTATTACATATATTAAAAAAATCATTAGGCAAGGGAATATTGCCAGAGGACTAGTGGACAGCTAATGTGATCCCTATATATAAAAACTGGGATAGAACAAGTTTAGGGAACTATAGACCAATTAGCTTAATGTCAGTGGTAGGAAAGATAATGGAATCTTTACTCAAAGATGTAATAGAAAAACATCTAGAAACTGAAAATATAATAGAGTAGTCAGCACGGATTCCAAAAAGGAAGGTCATTGTTGAATCCGTGTGTTAATGGAGACACGGAATGCAGGAGTTGATTTAACAAGTGTTTACTGAACAAAGTCTGGAGGTGAACTAACTATACAAGACGCTATGCAGGCTTATCTACCCGAGTGGTCACTACCGGTACTACAGTACACAGGGGCTTCAAAAAAAATCATAGTTCCTCTTAAAGGTACATACACTACAATTCCTCCCCTTTTAGATAAATAGTACATAACATTTTAAGTAATCATTAAATAACATTTTTACAAGAACAATAATCTACACATTTGCTGAAGTTAATCAATTACAAATTCAGTCTCTCTGGAGGCTTCCTGACTCGGTCCGGATAACGCCTCGGTAGTGTAGTAGGTTCTTTTGGCAAGGTCGATTCGGCTTGAATGCCAGTATCTGGTTCCAGTATCACCGGATCGGAGGTAGATACTATGGGTATCTGCTTCATCACTAGGCGTATAGAGTTGTGGTGTAGGCTGTCCCTTTTCGGATGACTCTGTGATCTGGTCAGCCTGGCGCCTTATTATGCTTTCTCCAATGTCCACGGTATACATCAGCGGTCCTAGTCATGTGCAAATAGTTCCAGGCTGCCATTTCTCGGTACGGTAGTCCCGGGCCAAAACTTGTTGACCTATCTGGAAGGTTCTAGTTGGCCTTTCATTCATGCTTTGAAATTGCGGGTTCTCTACGTCCCTTCTGATGTTTGGCTTGATCAAATCCAGCCGGCATCTTAGTTTTCTATTGAAAAACATCATGGCGGGGGTTTGGTTTGTAACCACATGTGTTGCATTCCTGTATGCAAACAAGTTGTTATCTACCTTATGTTGTAGATTTATGTCTTCATTACCCATGGCCTTGATGGCCTTCTTGAAGGTCTGGACAAACCTTTCAGCTAATCCATTGGTGGCGGGATGGTATGGGGCGGACGTGTAGTGCTTAACCCCATTGTTTTTTAAGAACTTCCTGAATTCTTCGGATACAAATTGCAGTCCATTATCAGAACAGATCTGTTCAGGCAGCCCATTCCTGGCGAATATGGTCCTTAATACTGTGATGGTTTTTCCTGTGGTGGTGGAGGACATCTTTATTACCTCCAGCCACTTGGAGTGTGCATCCACCGCGATTAAGAACATTGAGTCCATAAATGGACCAGCAAAGTTGATATGTACCCTTTGCCATGGAGATGAGGGCCACTCCCATGGATGTAGAGGGGCTTGTGGTGGGGCGTTTTGGACCTTCTGGCATCCTAGACAGCTCTTGGTCATTTCTTCGATGTCTCCATCGATACCTGGCCACCACACAAATGCTCTGGCTAAGTTCTTCATTTTCACTCCACCCAGATGCCCCTCGTGAAGCTCCTTTAGCACTTTATCCTGGAGTTTGGGTGGAATCACCACTCTGGATCCACACATCAAGGTTCCTCCGCACACTGACAGCTGTTCTCTTCTTTGCGAGAATGCTGGCAACAGTGGTTCGCCATGTGCTGGCCATCCCTTCACCGTTAAATCGTAGACTCGTGAGAGTCGGGTCATTTCTCGTTTCCTTTTCAATGGTAGAATTTGTCACTGGTAGACATTCCACTATGGTCGAGTGGAACATCTCCACTAGGTCCACTGTAGGCGCTTCTTCTACCGTTGGCAGCGGTAGGCGCGATAACCCGTCAGCATTCCCATGCTGTTTTGTTCCTTTGTATTCTATGTCATATTGGTGTGCTCCTAGGAAAAGGGACCACCTCTGTAGCCTTTGCGCTGTCATAATGGGAACGCCCTTTTTAGGGTTGAATATGGAGACGAGGGGTTGATGGTCAGTCAACAAGGTAAATTTTTGTCCGTGTAGGTAATGGTTGAATTTTTTCACCCCCCACACCAGGCTGAGTGCCTCCCTGTCAATCTGGGCATAGTTACGCTCAGCTGAGTTCAATGAGCGTGACGCAAAAGCTATCGGCCGCTCCGAGCCATCGGGGAATCTATGCGATAATACCGCTCCCACGCCGTAAGGGGATGCATTGCACGCCAGTCTGATTGGCAGTGATGGGTTGTAATGAGCCAACACTTCCTTGGATGTGATCAAGCCTTTGCATTTATGGAAGGCACGTTTACAGTCTTCGCTCCATTTCCAAATTACTCCCGTTTGTAGCAGTGCGTTAAGAGGGTGCAGAACCGTTGACAAGTTCGGTAAAAATTTATGATAGTAATTTATTAATCCCAGGAACGACCTTAATTGTGAGACATTTTCAGGCGCTGGGGCTTTTACGACCACTTCAATTTTTTCAGGTGACTTATGCAACCCTTCTTCGTTAATGACATGGCCACAATGATATTTGTTTCTGGAAAAATTCGCACTTGGGGCGATTTGCTCATAGGCCCCGTTCTCTCAGCCTCGTGAGCACCTTCTCCAAATTGGCAAGGTGCTCGTTGTCGTTTTCTCCTGTTACAAGGGTGTCGTCTAGGTAGCATTGAGTCCCTGGAATCCCTTGCAGGACTTGCTCCATAGCTCTTTGCCAGATAGCTGGAGCTGATGCTACTCCGAAAACCAGTCGATTGTACTGGTACAGGCCTTTGTGTGTGTTTATCGTGAGATACTTTTTAGAGGTCTCCTCAACCTCCATCTGTAGATATGCCTGTGCCAAGTCAATTTTGGTGAAACGTTTCCCTCCAGATAGTGAGGCGAAAATATCTTCTATCCTTGGAAGAGGATACTGTACCGTGTGAAGAACCGGGTTTACAGTCACCTTGAAGTCCCCACAGATGCAAATTTTTCTCTGTTCTTCAGATTTATCATTATTCAACGTTTTCTTCATGACCGGGACGATGGGTGTTGCCCACTCGCTCCAATCTACCTTGGATAACACGCCTGCTTTTTCCAAATTCTCCAGCTCTGCCTCGACTGCTGGACGAATTGCGTATGGCACCGGCCTTGCCTTAAAAAACTTGGTAATTGCCACATCTTCCACTTTTATTGAGGCGGTGGTGCCTTTCAGGGTTCCTAGTTCCTGTTGAAACACTTCTTTGGCGTTAGCCAAGATTTCTTTTAATCGTCCAGGTATGACGTCATCATTTTTTTTCTTACTGGTCACCGTCAGTGCCTGAATGGCGTGCCAGTCTAAACGTATCTTTCTGATCCATTCACGTCCCAACAACGGTGGACCACCATCTTGCAGAACGTATAAATACAACTTCTGTATTTCCTTGCCGTTGTATACAACAGGCATCCTTATTTTCCCTCTGGGGTATACTTTCTGCCCCGTATATGTCTTCAGGATAATGGACGTGTCTTTCAAAGGTATATGCGGAAATAGCCGCTCGTAATCCCGTCGACTTATGACGGTCAGAGCTGATCCTGTATCAAGCTCCATTTTAACTGGGGACCCTGCTATCGTGAGGGTAACCCAAATGGTCTGGTAATCTTCTTTGGCAATTACATTATGTAATTTGATACAGCTTAGTCTCTTGTTTCCGGAGTTGCTATCGCTCTTCTGGTCTTCGGAGCTACTGTCCGTCATCATTTGCACCTTCCTGTACTTTTCCTTATTGACCTTTTTTACTGTCAGCGGATTTTTTTCCAGATCTGCATACATGTGCAATGTGTCCCATCTTTCCGCATTGCCTGCATGCTTTGTCCTTGAACCAGCAGTCCCTCTGGTCATGGGTGGATCTGCCGCAGCGATAACATCTCTCGAAACCCCGTGTCATTTCATGGGTGCCGAAGCCCTGTGGCTTTTGCTGTATCTCTGCAGCTCCTCTTGCTGCTGCTTCGTATGATACAGCCACACTGAAAGCCTTGTCCCGTGTCAAATCTTTCTCAGAAAGTAGTCTTTTCTGTGTTCCTTCGCTTAGACTGCAGACGAATTTGTCTCGTAGAGAATCTGCCAGTCCTGCCCCGAATTGGCAGTGCTTTGACAGCTTTCGTAATTCGGTGAGGTAATCAGCGTTACTTTCATTCTTGTGCTGATTCCTCCTGAAGAATTTGAATCGTTCCGCTATCAGCAGCGGTGTTGGGTTTAAGTGCTCCTGTAGGGTATCAACAATCTCCTTAAAATTCTTGTCCATCGGTTTGGCTGGAGTGATCAAGTTTCGTAACAGCCCGTATGTCCTTGCGCCCATCAGATTTAGAAGTACCGATGCCTTTTTATCATCCGCTACTTCATTCGCCTTGCAATATACCTCCACTCTTTCCACATATGTGGTCCAATCCTCTATCACTATCGAAAGCAGTAATATTGCCAGTCTTAGGCATCCTGAAAATCAAAAATGGCACATCCCGCGCTTTTCCTTCTTCCCTGCCGAGTCAAGATGGCGCCTCCCGCGCTTTCCCGCTGCTGCCAACGCTGTTCTCCGCGGTATTTCTATTTTTTATTTTTTTTATTTACACACTTATTTTAAACAGTTTCTCCGTCACTTGGAGAATCGTTCCCGTCGGACTCTCTGGGACTTTCCCCTCCCTTTGCTCGGTCCGAACGCCAACCTGCTTTGCAGCGCCGGCCGTCTCCTGAGTGCTCCACCCTCTGTCTCTGTTTGCTTCTGCTTTCCGACTCGCTGCCCGGCCCCGCTGCAGAGCCATCCGATCGAGCCACAGCCCGCCGCCCAGGAAGGATCAGTGCACTACCTGCCACCAGCCCGTTTAGCTGGTGAAACCACTTTTTTTTTCTTCGCCCTTCGTCTGAGGAATCGATCTCCTTGAGGTGCTGCCGAATTGCAGGTAAGTTCGTTTCTAACTCGTCGCCACTGTTGAATCCATGTGTTAATGGAGACACGGAATGCAAGAGTTGATTTAACAAGTGTTTACTGAACAAAGTCTGGAGGTGAACTAACTAAACAAGACGCTATACAGGCTTATATACCCGAGTGGTCACTACCGGTACTACAGTACACGGGCTTCAAAAAAAAACATAGTTTCTCTTAAAGGTACATACACTACAGTCATGTTTCACCAACCTTATTGAATTCTTTGAAGAAGTAACAGAAAGGGTAGATAAGGATAATGTAGTGGATGTAATATATTTGGATTTCCAAAAAGCCTTAGTAGACTCATGAGTAAGGTCAGAACATGTAGAGTCGGGACAAGTAGCAGAATGGATAGCAAGCTGGCTCCAAAACAAAAAAGAGAGTAGGGGTTTAAGATGGTTACTCAGTTTGGGAAGTGGTGTTCCATAAGGATTGGTGCTGGGCCCACTGTTCACTATTTACATAAACGATTTGTACTTGAGAATCAGTAGTACAATTTCAAAATTTGCAGATGACACTAAATTGGGGAGTGTTAATAGAGGAGAACTGTGACAAAATACAGAGACATTATTAAACTTGCAGAATGGGTGTAATTGGCAAATGAACTTCAATATAAACAAGTGAGTTGGTACATTTTTGGTAGGAAGAATGAGGTCACATACTCCTTGGAAAATAATCGTCTAAATGGGGTTGAGGAACAAAGGGATCTGGGGTACAGATAAACAAATCACTAAAAGTAGCAACGCAGGTTAATAAGGCCATAAAAAAGGCAAACAAAGCACTGAGGTTCATTTCAAAGGGATAGAATTGGAAAGCAGAGAAATTATTTTGAACTTGTATAGAACTTTGGCGAGACCACACTTTTTGAGTACTGTGAACAATTCTGGTCTCCATGTTATAAAAAGGACATTGTGGCACTGGAGAAGGTGCAAAACAGATTTACTAGAATGATACCAGAACTGAGAGGTTATACCCTATCAGGAAAGATTGAAGAGGCTGGGTCTCTTTTCTCCAGAAAAGAGGACTGAGGGGTGACTTGATAGAGGTCTTTAAGATTATGAAAGGGGTTTGATAGGGTAGATGTAGAGAAGATGGTTTCACTTGCAGCTCAGACCAGAACTAGGGGCCATAAATATGAGTCACTAATAAATCCAGGAGGGAATTCAGGAGAAACTTCTTTATCCAGAAAGTGGTTAGAATATGGAACTTGCTACCACAACTAGTTGTTGAGGCAACTAGCATAGATGCATTTAAGGGGAAGCTAGATAAGCACATGAGGGAGACAGGAATAGAAAGATATATTGATGGGGTTAGATGGAGGGTGGGAGGAGGCTCGTGTGGAGCATAATTGCCGGCATGGACCTGTTGGGCCAAATGGCCTGTTCTGTGCTGTAAATACTTTGTAATACTTTGTATTCTTTGTGACCTGATCACATCTTATTCACATGTGTAGCTTTACATCTTTAAACTGTAGAGTAGTGACTAATGGATCATTTTACAATGCTTCTATTGATTGACATGGGTGAAAATGCTTTCCACTTTCTTAGATTCTCCTTCGAGTTGTATTCCTACTTGGATCTGTGCCTTATCAACAACTTCAGTTATTAAGCTGGTTTTCTTACTAACGAGCTGTCTTTCCGTTGGGCTAATGAGATCAATATAACTCTTATTTCGTTATTAAAAAATGTCACGCTTGTTACATTTAATTGCTACTGTACCATGTGAAGCCGTTAATTATAAGTGTGTCTTTCATTCTGTACCATTCAGCACCAGCTAATTCCCCCATTTTACAGAAACTTTAATTAGAAAGATAATATTTAAACAGATGTTTTCCTTTTGCAGGACTAACTTTTGTCCTAGCATCCATGTACTGTAATTGATTACAACTTTCTGAAACTTGGGAACCAGTATGCACCAGCGCATCTTTAATTAAAATCCCTCATTAAGTTTGTGATTACTTCACATTGAAACCTACAGTACAGTAGGGTTGGTCTCTGTTCAAAAGTTCAGTAGTCACTACTTTAAAATTGATTCATACTTCCCTACATAACAAACAAAGGTTAACAATATGAAGACAAATCAATAGTATTAAATTGGCACACTTCAGGTCAGTCTGATTAACTCTTGCCTTATAAACTGGATTAAATTTTTTCTTAATGTTCACTGCTCCATGATAGAGGAGGAACCCTGGTTCTGCATCTTAGATAACAACTGATCCAAATTTGGGAACTTGCCATCTGGTGCAAGGCAAAACCTACCGTTCTTCACCTACCCAACTCATTAGTTCTGCATTCAGATGAAATTAAAGTTAAAACTGCAGTTACTGTACCACTTTGCATGTTGGTGGCTTCTGCAGATTTGAGCTTCCCAACAAGCAATGTGTTCATTCATTTGTTTCCACTTTTTGTGATTGTAATTTTACCATGAGTCTGGTTGAATGCCAGGGTACATGATTAATCTGACTCTCTTTACATCCTCAGACTGAGCATCCAGCCCTTGAACTGAGCCAAAGTGTGGAAGAGACATTTGGAGCTGGCAATGAGTTTCCACAAATTGATGTTCCAACTGAGGACTTTGAGGCACGGGGAAGTCGCTTCTCAAAGTCGGCAGATGAGAGACAACGAATGTTAATGCAGCGTAAAGAGGAACTACTGCTTCAAGCACGGAGGTATGGGGGAGGCTACTGAGGGGTGGGAGAAATTTGTGACTCGGCTCCGGTTGATAAGAGGTAGAACATTCAGTGACACGACTGTGGGTATGCCTGGAGACTTGGACCACATGTATAAACTAGGGTTGTCAAGCGATTTAAAAAAAAAAAAAAAAAAAAAAAATTTTAAAAAATTAATCTCTTTAAAAAATGTTAATCTGTTAATTTGGGTTCTAATCACACGTTTAATTGATACGATTACTGCATCCATCTTAACAAAAGGTGACAAAACATAGTAAGAGTTTATAAAAATTAAAAAAAAGGAATACAAAAAGAAACTTGCAAGGGATATCAACATCAACACTTTTTTTACAATTATATTTGAAAAAAGAGGGTGGTCAGGAGCAATGTGGACCCCTTGAAAACTGATCACCGGTGATAACTGTAAATGAAAATAAAGAAATGGCTCTTTCAAACAAGAATTGGGCACTGTTGTGCGAAGTTGGCTTGCTGCGAGCGGAGAAAGGAGTGTGTTTATTCATAGCCACCAGCTAAAGAGGAAACCTCAGTTCAGCAGGCTGTAGCTCTGGGCTGTTAAGCAAAAACTCGTTCTTTCCTAGACACTCCCTGTAACTTTCGCAAATAACGTGTTAAAATTTAATCTTCAAAAAAATTAAAACATTGATTAACCGCCTTAGTATAAACTCGGGTATGAGACAGTTGCATAACACGAACAGTAAAGGCATCAAATAATTCATCTCCGTGGCGGTGCTCTGAATGTTAGAAAGAAAGAACTTGTATTTATATCGCGCCTTTGCCGACCTCAGGACGTTTCAAAGCGATTTACAACCAATTATTATTTTTGAAGTGTAGTCACTGTTGTAATGTAGGAAATGTGGCAGCTAATTTGCACATGTTGGACATACCCGAGTTCTAGATTTCTTACCTACATACTGTTCACTTGCTCGCCACCAACCAATGAAAAATTTATCTGGCGAAGAATGATTTGTACAAGAGAGTTTTAAAATAAGCAGCAACACACCATTATATCAGCATGCAGTACATACATTAGTAATACTTTGATATGTTTATAGGTGGTGGGGGAGTTGGAAAAGAGAATGGAATTTAGTTAATAGCATTGCACTTACTTACAGAATTGAAACAAAACATATAACTGCACATATAAAAATCTCAACACTTCCCTGATGTCAAGGTGAATAGATGCACCCGGTTAGAGCAAGAAACTTGTCATGATGTGACATCCTGTGATTGTTAGCACTTCTCATAGAATAGAATGATGAGCAATGTTAAGATTTTTTAAAAAATATTAATCCTCCGATGCTGTGAAAAGTGAATGAACAGAGTTCCTGTTTAGATTTGGTTGGCTCAGTAGAGTTCTCCCATACCTGCAGAGACTGCTCTGTCATCCACCTCTGCACTGCCTGGTCATGTTTAAGAGCACACCAAGTTTAGAAATCTGATCAACTGCATATCTGTGGAAAAGTGTGTAGTCTACTAGTGTAGAGGGAACCACAGGAGGAGAGAGATGACAGAAATTGTATAGCTGCTTATTATAACAAACAATCTGTAAATGTATTTTCTCACAGACGGTACGTAAATAGGAGCCAGTATGAAGCAGACAATTTATCTAATGGTGGCATGTCCTCTGGTCCACCTCTCAACGCGGACTCTCTTACTTTGCGGCGTCGAACCTTGGCAGCTGCAGCCGAAAGACGTCTCCAGCAGCGGCAGGACTCCTAGTTCTGATGACGCAACACCGGGAGCCTGGAATCTTGACACTTTATGAATCACACGTCTAGCTCTGCTTTTCTTGCAGCAGCAAGAGCAGGGGGAGCAGCATCCCAAACCACTTTGCGAAGTCATGCCATCGAGCTGGGGAGTTGTACTATCACATGTACTGTGGCTGCACTAATGGAGCCGGATCTCAACAGTATTTGGGGTGGGAAATGGCATGGATGGTTATTTTTTTATACAGCCTTTGTGAAAACAGTAAACAGCTTTTTACCTGCCAAAAAAAAAAAAAAAAAATTCTTACTAGCTGCAAGTGTCTGAAGGCTACTTTAAAACTCTTCAACTGTGGAATATATGCAGTCTACAGGTTTGCCTGTGGTGTACTGTGAAAGGCTGTCTTGTTTCAAGAACTCATTGGACAGCACAGCTCCTTGGGGCCTGTCAGCAGAACTGTGCTGAAAAGTGACCTGATGCGCCATGGTGTTTGGCAGTAATGTTGGTTTCTTCATGGTTTGTCCACATACAAGAAGCATGGAACAATTTTATGGCCTTCCCTCCCCCCACCCCTTTTCCTTTTCTGCAGGTCATATGCAATAAGTGCCTCTCCACTTACATGGAACTTCCATGTCTTTTTGGAATAAGAGAGTTTTGATGCTGTGTCTGATTTTATTTGAGTCCTTAGCTGTTCTTGTTCCAAATGGCCCCATGTAATCTGAACTATAATTCTGTAATTTGTTGCAGTCAGTAGTAGTATTTGTATGGCTGTCTCTAACAGTTTCAGCTCACGTGTAGTGGCCATGGATTGATTAGCTCTTGCTACCTACTGGGTTGCTATTCACTTGGTTAGTTGGAAATGAAGTGTGATTGGTTGGGGCAGTGTAATGGCAGGTTACAGAGAGAGTGCAACATTCAGTATTTTCACTAAGATTTTAAGCCCAGGTTTTTTAATGGGTTTGAACAACCTCAACCGCCCCCCCCCCCCCCCCTTCCCAGAACTTGCTACCTTTAAAAGCATGCACATCCCTCCCTCTATAGCCACATGCATTCTCGTAATGTATGTCATGGAAATTAAACACTCTCCAATATTTAAGTAGCATCCTGTCCATTAGGGATGTATCTGGTGTTTGGAAAGTTGACTGTGATTTGCCAGAAACGTCCTTATAGTTCTGTATCTTTGGGAGTGGTTGGACATATTTTATCCAGCTGTACGGTATTTTCTGTAGGATCTACAGTACTGATCATGCAACAACTTGGTGACCCGAGCGTTACTTTTAAATAAAGTATTGCACTTCGCGATTGCATTCAGTGTAATCGCTACAATCAAAGAATTTGCTTCATATTTTGTTTTTATTTCCCCCCCCCTATTTCTTTATTCAATATATTTTGAATACACTCTTTGATTTTCACAATGATATGCAATATCTCAATAATGGGGTACTGACCTTTAAATCCTACTGAATATTTCAACATGTAGACATTCAGATTAAATGACAGCTGACTACACTAAAACATGAGTACTTACTGGTTCCTGCTTTGTTTGACTAATGTATTTGGACGCTTTACCAAAAAATAATCACTGCTGCAGTTACAAATAAGTTTAGGCATTGCATTCTTCCAAAAATCTCCCTTTTTGAAACAAAAAATAAAATCCCAGCATTTGATCTTAGTTCATTGCTATTGGACTAACTGGCCAACTTTTAGAAAGTTCAGCAACCAAAATTACATGGAATTTGAAGTTGATTTAATCAATTTTATTTTTATGAATACTCAAAGGAACAGTATTCTGACCTGTTCTTCAGCCTCTGCACATGACATGGGGTAGGCAGGGATGGCAACTGCTTGATGCTGATACTGCCTTTACAGTAGCTTTGTAGATCTATTTTGAGGGGGACGGAGGTCCTTCAGATGTCAGTGCAATGTGAATGAGTATGTTTTTACTTATATTTTTGTCTCTTTTTTATTGAACTCAAATCTGATGTAAATTGTGGTAGGATCACTTTATTGTGCAATTGTAAAGGAGCAGTCTCAGAGCCTTTCATATTGTACCGAACTCTCTCTTGGGGTTGGGTGAAAGTGTAAGACTTTGCAAAAGGCCTTGCTGTGATACTTTTCCTTTTGAGATAGTTTCAAATATACAGTTTGTTTTACATTTTTAAGCACTATTACCATATTTTTGTTTTTACAAAATTATTTAAATAAAATGCATTTTCTGGTTTGTCCAATATGAGTATTGTGAACTTTTTTCTTACCTTCAAGCTGCTTCTCAGTAAGGAGTTTGTGTATATCAAATGTTTAATTGATCATGTGCTGTCGGCCTTGTACTCCTTCCTGTACTTGATACTATAAACACACTATCCTTGTGCTACAAATAAGTGGCACTTATGGTAATGCAGTTCAACACCTGTTGCAAAAGATTTTTCACCAGATGGTTCACATTCCAGATCTGGAAAGCATAATTTGTTCCGAGAACCCTGCAGTGGTTTGCCCTGCTGTTATTTTTATTGTGTGCAGGTGAGGATGTTGGTGCTGGGCAATGGAATACTTTATCTATTTTGGACACTTCAAAGCACTCTCTTTTATCCAAAAAGCTGAGCCATACAGGCCTGTTTGATCTCGGGTCTATGCTGAATTATGTGATCTCAGTCAGGGTGGCAGCAGAGTTGCTACAATTGGACTCAACAAACCTGGGCGAGAGAAGGGAACATCAGCCACCGTGCCTGCTGGAAAGCGCATGGGTAGACTTTGAGAGCAAAGTTGACCTTGGCTATGGTGCACCCTTCTGTCTAATAGCTTTCTAGTGCTCACTGTCCTGCCTCAAACATAACAGTCACTTGGGCAAGGTGTTGAAGGGCCTTGTGGAACAGGACCTCTTCAGAATTGGCAAGCCACAAAAAGTCTAGCACAGAAAGGCAGAGTAAAGCTACCTCCTTCAGTGTGTCTTACTGCCAACCTCAACACCCCATACTGCACAAGTGTGACACTGGTCTATTTCCCACACCAACTTTCCTGTAGCCTCAGGAAGTGAGACTGCCATTGTTAGTGAGTGTCAAATTAGGGAACCAGCAGTACCAATGCAAATGCTTACACGTTTTCTCTCTCTAGATCTTTGTAGCTGTTTTGTTCCTGCTTTCTAAAAACAACAACTTGTATTTATATAGCGCCTTTAACATAGTAACATCCCAAGGTGTTTCACAGGAGTATTAGACAAAAAATTGACATCGAGCCACCTAAGGAGAAATTAGGGCAGATGAAAGAGGTAGGTTTTAAACATAGAAACATAGAAGATAGGAGCAGGAGTAGGCCATTCAGCCCTTTGAGCCTGCTCTGCCATTCAATGAGATCATGGCTGATCATCCAAATTCAGTACCCTGTCCCTGCCTTCTCCCGATATCCCTTGATCCCTTTAGCCTTAAGAAATATATCCAACACTTTCTTGAGCATATTTAATGAACTGGCCTCCACCGCCCTCTGTGGCAGAGAATTCCACAGGTTCACCACTCTCTGGGTGAAGAAATTCCTCCTCATGTCAGTCCTAAATGGCTTACCCCTTATCCTTAGACGATGACCCCTGGTTCTGGACTCCCCGGCCATCAGAAACCTCCTTCCTGCATCTAGTCTGTCCAGGCCTGACAGAATTTTATAGGTTTCGATGAGATCCCCTCTCAATCTTCTAAACTCCAGTGAGTATAAGCCCAATCAACACAATCTCTCCTCATACGTCATTCCTGCCATTCCAGGTATCAGCCTGGTGAATCTTTGCTGCACTCCTTCCATGGCAAGAACGTCCTTCCTCAGGTAAGGCGACCAAAACTGCACACAATACTCAAGGCGCGGTCTCGCCAAGGTCCTGTACAACTGTAGCAAGACATCCCTGTTCCTGTACTCGAACCCTCTTGCTACGAAGGCCAACATACCATTTGCCGCCTTAACCGCCTGCTGCACCTGCATGCTTACCTTCAGCGACTGGTGCACAAGAACACCCAGGTCTCTCTGCACTTCCCCTTCTCCCAATCTATTGCCATTCAAGTAATAATCTGCCTTCCTGTTTTTGCCACCAAAGTGGATAACCTCACATTTATCTACATTGGGCAGAAACATGGCAAATGCACTAATCACCCAACCTGTCCAAATCGTACTGGAGTTTCATGACATCCTCCTCACAGCATACCCTCCCACCCAGCTTTGTGTCGTCTGCAAATTTGGAGATATTACATCCAATTCCCTCGTCCAGATCATTAATATATATTGTGAACAGCTGGGGTCCTAGGACCGATCCTTGCGGTACCCCACTAGTCACTGCCTGCCACTCGGAAAACGACCCATTTATTCCAACTCTTCTTTCTGTCCGCCAACCAGTTCTCCATCCAAGTCAATACCTTGCCCCCAATCCCATGTGCCTTAACTTTACACGCTAATCTCTTATGTGGGACCTTATCGAAAGCCTTCTGAAAGTCCAAATACACCACATCCACTGTTTCTCCCTTATCTATTTTACCAGTTACATCCTCAAAATTCCAGTAGATTAGTCAAGCATGATTTACCTTTTGTAAATCCATGTTGACTTTGTCCAATCCTGTCACTGCTTTCCAAGTGCTCTGCTATTACATCTTTTATAATGGACTCTAGCATTTTCCCCACTACCGATGTCAGGCTTACCGGTCTATAATTCCCCGCTTTTTCTCTACCACCTTTTTTGAATAGTGGGGTAACATTAGCTACCCTCCAATCCATGGGTACTGTTCCAGAGTCTATCAAGTTCTGGAAGATGACCAGCAATGCATCTACTATTTCTAGGGCCACTTCCTTAAGTACCCTGGGATGTAGATTATCAGGCCCTGGGGATTTATCGGCCTTCAGTCCCATCAATTTTCCTAACACCATTTCCCTACAAATACTGATTTCTTTCAGTTCTACCCTTTCATCAGACCCTATGTTCCACGGCATTTCTGGGAGGTTATTTGTGTCCTCCTTTGTGAAGACAGAACCAAAATATGTATTTAATTGGTCTGCCATTTCTTTGTTCCCCATTATAAATTCCCCTGATTCTGACTGCAAGGGACCTATGCTTGACTTCACCAATCATTTTCTCTTCACAGATCTATAAAAGCTTTTACAGTCAGTTTTTATGTTCCCTGCAAGCTTACTCTCATTCTATTATCCCTTTCTTAATTAATCCCTATGTCCTCCTTTGTTGAATCCTAAACTGCTCCCAATCCTCAGGATTATTGCTTTTTCTGGCCAATTTATATGTCCTCTCCTTGGATCTTATGCTATCCCTAATTTCCCTTGTTAGCCACGGTTGAGTCACTTTTTTGTTTTATTTTTATGCCAAACTGGGATGAACAAATTCTGTAGCTCATCCATTTGGTCTTTGAATGTTTGCCATTGCCTATCCACCGTCAACCCTTTGAGTGCCATTCCCCATCAATCCTACCCAACTCGCTCCTCAGACCATCGTAGTTTCCTTTATTTAAATTGAGGACCCTAGTCTCGGAGTCAACTACTTCATTCTCCATCTTAATGAAGAATTCGATCATCATATGATCGCTCCGACCCAAGGGGCCTCGTACAACAAGATTACTAATTAATCCTTTCTCGTTACATAATACCCAGTCTAAGATGGCCTGATCTCTGGTTGGTTCCTCGACATGTTGGTCCAGGAAACCATCCCGTAAACACTGCAGGAATTTTTCCTCCACAGTATTGTTACTAATTTGGTTAGCCCAATCTATATGTAGATTAAAGTCACCCATGATGACTGCTGTGCCCTTATTGCACGCTTCTTTAATTTCCCTTTTAATGCCATCCCCAACCTCCGCCTCACTGTTTTGGAGGCCTATACACCACTCCCACTAATGTTTTTTTCCCCTTAGTGTTCCTCAATTCTACCCATACAGATTCCACATCATCAGAACTAACATCCTTCATTACAATTGTGTTAATCCCTTCTTTAACCAGTAATGCTACCTCACCTCCCTTTCCTTTTTGCCTATCTTTCCTGAATATCGAATACCCCTGGATGTTGAGTTCCCAGTCTTGGCCGTCCTTGAGCCACGTTTCCGTAATCCCAACTAAATCATATTCGTTTACCTCTTTGAGCAGCCAATTCATCCAGCTTATTACAAATGCTCCTTGCATTAAGACACAAAGCCTTCAGGCTTGTTTTTTTAACACTCTTAGACCTATTAGAATTATTATTTACTGTGGCCACGTTTGATTTAAACCGTTGATTTCTCTGACTGCCACTTTTTCTCCTTCCTATCCTTTGCTTTTACCCTTGTTTCCCTTTCCTCTGTCTCCCTGCTCAGGTTCCCAACCCCCTGCCATTTTAGTTTAAACCCTCCCCCACAGCACTTGCAAATTCTTCCCCTAGGACATCGGTTCCAGCCCTGCCCAGGTGCAAACTGTCTGGTTTGAACTGGTACCACCTCCCCCAGAACCGCTTCCAATGTCCCAGGAACTTGAATCCCTCCCCTTGGCACCATTCCTCTAGCCACGTATTCATCTGAAGTATTCTTCTATTTCTACTCTGACTAGCACGTGGCACTGGTAACAATCCTGAGATTACTACCTTTTTGAGGTCCTGTTTTTTAATTTATCTCCTAACTCCCTATATTCTGTTTTTAGGACCTCATCCTGCTTTTTACCTATATCGTTGGTGCCTATATGCACCACGACAATTGACTGTTCACCCTCCCCTTCCAAGATGTTCTGCAGCCGCTCAGACATCCTTGACCCTTGCACCAGGGAGGCAACACACCATCCTGGAGTCTCGTTTGCGGCTGCAGAAACTCCTATCTATTCCCCTTACAATAGAATCCCCTATTACTATAGCTCTACCCCTCTTTTTCCTCCCATTCTGTGCAGCAGAGCCACCCCTGGTGCCAGGAAGTTGGCTGGTGCTGCCTTCCTCTGATAAGCCATCCCCCCCAACAGTATTCAAAGTGGTGTATCTATTGGAGAGGGGGATGGCCACAGGGGACCCCTGCACTACCTGCCTGCACCTAGTACTCTGCCTGTTGGTCACCCGTTCCCTTTCTTCCTGTCCAACCTCTACCTGCGGTGTGTCCAACTCCATAAACGTGCTATTCACGATGTCCTGAGCATTGTGAACGCTCCAGTATGCATCCAATCGCAGCTCCAGTGCCCCAATGCGCTCTGTCAGTAGCTGCAGCTGGATGCACTTCCTGCACATGTAGTTGTCATGGACACAGGAAGTGTCCGAGTTCCCACATATCGCAGGAGGAGCATATCACATGGCTGGGCTGTCCTGCCATGACTTGCCCTTTAATTGATTTAATTTAAATTCAATTAATCAATCCCACTAATTACACTACAGTCCCCACTACACCAGAGAGACCTTCGAAACTATAAACCACAGAGTTAAAGTTTTAAAAAAAAAGAGAAATACTAACCAACCAATCACTTAACTGCTTCCTGGTGATGTCACACTTTAAGGAGCGTCAGAAAGAGAGGTAGCAAGGCAGAGTGGTTTAGGCAGGGAATTCCAGAGCTTGGGGCCTAGGCAACAGAAGGCACGGCCACCAATTATAATCAAGGGCGATTATAATCAAGGATGCTCAAGAGGCCAGAATTAGAGGGCAGTTATCTTGGGGGGCAGGGGGGGCCGGGACCAGGGTGGGGGGCGGTTGTGGGGCTGAAGGAGATGACGGAGATAGGGAGGGGCAAGGCAATGGAAGGATTTGAAAACCAGAATGAAAATGTTCCTCCACCTTCATTGCTATTCTCTCACTGTTGTACCTTTCCCCCTGTTGTCCTTCCATCCTAAAAGCCACTCTGTACTGAAAGCTTTATTCCTGCTATGCTTACTGCCCTATTTCCTTTTTTGGGCCTCCTGATCCCTCTCGAAGGTGAATTGTGCTCAAGGTGTGGGATCTTGATGCTTCAGTTCACCACAGTTTAATGCAGTATATAAAGCTCCCTCTGCCCAACAGTGTGCTTTAGTAATACATGTCAGTTCCTCCACTGAACCAGTGTGACATGTTCTCGTTTTCATACCAGCATACTGTGGCCTGTCCAAGATTGCCAGTTTAGAATGGTGTTGTGCTGTATGCTGATAGGCTGTCTCCTCACGAGTAGCAACCTCAACTGTCCCATCCTACTCTCACCGACCTTTCCATCCAGCGCGCCTCGGGGGGGGGGGTGCTATTCTTGCCAATCTCCTCCCTGTCCAACTCACCCCTCCAAGCGATGAACCTGTGGACTCTGGCAGTGGATCAGCCATCACCGACCCTCTCTGCATCTTCCTGCAGAATGTCCGTTCACTTGCAAACAAGGCCCTTGCCATCCATGAGCTCATCGTGGATGACTGCATCAACATCATGGCTCTGACAGAAACTTGGCTGAGGGGTGATGACACCTTACCCTTAAATGAATCCTCCCTGCCTGACTATACCTTCCACCACTTGCTCTGACCACACCGCCATGGTGGCAGTGTGGCTCTCATCACCAAATTACCCCTGGGTCTGTCCCCCTACATCTGCCACTTTCTCCTCCTTTGAGCATCTCGCCTCATTTAAAATTGTCGTTCTCTACTGCCCACTCAAGTATGATAAATTTTATCACCGAGTTATCCTCACTGCTTTCTTCCCTCAGCCTGTGCACCGAATGACTTCTCATCCTTGGTGACTTCAACCTCTTTCCTTAATCTCTCCTTCCATATGAACTCCCCAACCCATATTCACAGCCACCCCCTTGGCCTTGCCATCTCTCGTGGCCTCGCTACTCTAACTATCAATCGAAGATAAGGCCACCTCTGACCACTTCCTTGAATCACTTTCCACCCACATCCTCCTTCCCCCACCTAACTCTACTTTTTTCTGTGTCCGCCCCTGGAAAAACCTCAACACCCTCACAATTGCGCTTACGAAATCTCAACTGTCCAACCTTTGGCCCTCCACTCACGACATTTTTGCAGCTACCGATCTGCTCAACCACACCCTCACTACCACCTTTGATGTCCTAATCCCTATTAAAACCATTACTCTCTCTCATCCTGGCTGTTCCCCCTGCTATGGCCCACATCATCGCTCCCTCAAGTCCAAGGCATTCAGACTTGAACAGATATGGCCAGACAACTGGTTTAGCCATTCACCGCCAGATCTCGCTGGACTACATAAAGCAGTATCAGGTCCTACTCTTGTCTGCCAAAACTGCTCATTATTCCAGGATCATTCTGGAATGCAAAGATAACCCCCAGCTATTATTTTCTACTGCTAACCGTCTTAAACCCCTCTCCCCTGTCTCCTCCACCCTCACCTCCAACAAGAAATGTGAGGAGCTCATGGACTTCTTTCTCTCTGAGATTGAGACCATCCGATCAGCTGCCTCTACCACTTCCCTTCCTTCCCCCTAGCCCGCCGGGCTAAACTTCCTCTAAGGTTCACCCTGCCCTAGCCCTGAATTCGCATCTTTCTCCAGTTTCTCTCCGATCTCCCATCTTCACCTCTCCACGCTCATCCTGTCCATGAGACCCACTTACTGCTCCCTCAACCCTATTCCCACTAAATTGCTGACCACCCAACTTCCCTTTCTGTCTCCCATGTTAGCTGACATTGTTAATGGTTCATTCTCCTCAGGTACTGTCCCCCTCTCCTTCAAATCTGCCGTCATCACCCCTTTCCTCAAAAACAACCCTTGACCCCTCCGTCCTTGCAAACTACTGCCCCATCTCCAACCTCCCTTTCCTCTCTCAAGACCTTGAATGTGTTGTCACCTCCCAAATCCGTGCTCAGCTTTCCCGAAACGCCATGTTTGAATCCCTTCAATCAGGTTTCCGCCCCTGCCACAGTACCGAAACGGCTCTCATCAAAGTCACAAATGAAATCCTTTGTGACTGACAAAGGTAAACTATCCCACCATTATCCAGCTGGGTGGGACTGCCCTCGCCTGGTTCCATTCTTATCTAATTGTAGCCAGAAAATCACCTGCAATGGCTTCTCTTCCCACTCCCACATCATTACCTCTGGGGCCCCCCAAGGATCTATCCTATTTCTCATCTATATGCTGCCCCTTGGTGACAGTTTCCACATGTATGCTGACGACACCCAGCTCTACCTTAGCACCACTTATCTCGACCCCTCCATGGTCTCTAAATTGACACACTGCTTGTCCAACACCCAGTTCTGGATGAGCAGAAATTTTCTCCAATTAAATATTGGGAAGACCGAACCCATTGTCTTCGGGCCCCGCCACAAACTTCGTTCCCTGACCACCGACTCCATCCCTCAAGCATTTGTCTGAGGCTGAACCACACTGTTCGCAACTTTGGCATCATATTTGACCCCAAAATGAGCTTCCGACCACATATCCGTGGCATAACTAAGACTGCCTATTTCCACCTCCGTAACATTGCCCGTCTCCGCCCCTGCCTCAGCTCATCTGCTGCTGAAACCCTCATCCATGCCTTTATTACCTCCAGACTTGACTATTCCCCCGCATTCCTGGCTGGCCTCCCACATTCTACCCTACGTAAACTTGAGATCATCCAAAACTTGGCTGCCCGTGTCCTAACTCGCACCAAGTCCCGTTCACCCATCACCCCTATGCTCGGTGACCTAAATTGGCTCCCAGTTAAGCAATGCCTCGATTTCAAAATTCTCATTCTTGTTTGCAAATCCCTCCACGGCCTCGCCCCTCCCTCTAATCTTCTTCAGCCCCACAATCCCCGCCCCCCCCAGCCCCGAGATATCTGCGCTCCTCAAATACTGCCCTCTTGAGCATCCCTGATAATCACTCAACTCCAAATAGGTGGAATTTTACTCGTTGCCAGTACCTCAGAGAAGGTATTTGGAGGGAGACTAAAATAATTGCCCTTCTAAAGCAGGGGAAGAAAGCTTGTGAAGCCTCCAGCTACTGCCCGATCTCCTTACTTTGCACTTGTTACAAAGTGCTGGAGAGGCTACTGCTCCATAAACTAGGCCCCATTGTCGAGCCAACCATTCCCAAGGAGCAAGCCACCTTCCTGAGCTGCCCTCACTGCTGCGACCAAGTGGTAGCTTTAAGAACGCACATCGAAGCAGGCTTCCAGTGCCAGCTCAAGACTGCTGTAGCACTCGTGGGCCTTGTAGTGTATGTACCCGTCTACCTTTAAGAGAGCTATTGTATGTAACCGTTCACCTTTAAGAGAACTATTTTAGGTGTGGCACTACTTTGTTTGGCTTCTGTATACTGTAGTACCGACGGTGACCACACCAGTATATAAGTGTTGTGTCAGGATTTATTGGGCAGATTCGCCCTGACCTTCGAATAGTAAAGTCCTGTTTAAAGTTACTCTGGTAGTCTGTGTATTAATTAACTAAACAACCCACAGACTTTACAGTGGCGATGAGTCCGATCGTACCCTGCAGCAACAATACTTCCGAAGCAGTTAACGAGCGTCGAGAAGAGGCAACCGCCCTCGTCGTTCTGCTGGGAGAAAACTCGAGGCTGCAGAACTAGAAAGGAGGAAGAATTTAGAGACAAAGACTTCCATCAGCAACAGGCACTGACTGTCCCTTCTGCCACGGTGAGGAGTGAGCCGATCAGCACGAGAAGCAAGGCGGCCACGGTGACTGTGAGTAAGGGAAAGTAAAAAGAATAACCGGAGGATAAGGGCGGTGCACTCGACCACGGTCGAGAGGGAAAGAAGCCGGACAGAAGTCGGGTCCAGAGGCGCTGAGACTGGGGCAGCGTGGAGCAAGGAAGCCGCGGTACAGACAGGCTGGGGGACGCAACGGCGTCGTGAGACAGCTAGACTGCGACCGGCGAAAAAGGCCGGGCAGCGACCGAAGCCACGAAGCGCTGCGACCGGGAACGTAGGCGCAGGAAGAGATAAACTCAGCCGCAGCCGGGGAGGGAAGCACCGGACTGCGAGAGGGCTGGGAGGCGCGATTGGGAGCCGAGCGAGCGGGAGAGGCAGAGCCGACCAAGGGAGACTGAGCGAGAGCCAGTCCAGCGGCTGAAACTGTTCTCCGTCAACGGGGTGTACCCAGCGCCGGTAGAGCCGAGCGAGCGGGAGAGAGACAGAGCCCGAGCAAGGGGAACTGAGCGAGAGCCAGCCCAGCGGCTGAAACTGTTCGCCGTCAACGGGGTGTACCCAGCGCCGGTTGCCCTGCCGAGAAAAGGGAAAGCACTGAAGCCGACGCGCAGGCTGTGAACCTGAAAGCCAGCGGCCGTCGCCCGTGGGGAAAGTGTACCCCTCCCGCCAGGGAAGAAACGCGGGAAGCCGCCATTAGGCGGGGAAGAAGACAGAAGCGGGAAACCGCCATTGAAGTGGGCGGGGAGAGAAGATAAGCGCGGGAAACCGCCATTTTCGCGGGAACCGCCATCTTGAAAAAAAAAAAAAAAATTTTAAAGAAATAATTCGTGGTGTTTATCAGGAAGAGAGGAAGATGCCTAAGTGTGGTAACATCAACGATTTTAATTCCGAGGTAGAAGACTGGGCCACGTATGTGGAACGCATTGAGATCTATTGTGAGGCCAATAAAATAGAAGAAGATGACAAAGCTATAACCTTGCTAAACTCGATGGGCGCGAAGACATACGGGCTCTTGAAGCATCTACTATCACCAGCTAAACAGGCGGATCAGACTTTCGATGATATTGTGGCTGTTCTGAAGGATCACTTGAACCCCACACCGTTGATGTTGGCGGAACGATTCAAATTCTATGCGAGAACGCAACGGAAAGACGAAAGCAACGCAGAATACTTGGTCGAACTGCGTAGACTAGCGAAATACTGCCAGTTTGGAGGGAATCTGACAGAGGCATTGCGAGACAAGTTCGTGTGCGGATTGGCAAAGGAAGGAACGCAAAAGCGACTACTCGAAGAGAACGACCTTACACTTGACAGGGCTGTCCTTATTGCAGCATCGCACGAAGCCGCAGCGAAGGGAACTGCGGAAATGCAGCTAAAGACAGCGGCACTCAGTGTGGATCAAATTACCTCGACAACAACAAAATGTTATCGTTGTGGGAAGACAACACACGACCAGAACCAATGCTGGTTTAAGAACCAGGAATGTAGGAAATGTGGCAAACTGGGTCACATAGCTAAGGTATGCCAGTCAGGGAAGAAGACCAACAACCAAAGGACCAACAACCAAAGGAAGCCATCACAGGAAAAGTACAACAAGGTACACAAGGTGGCTGAGAAGAGTTCAGACGAACAGAATTCGGACTCGGACCCAAACGGCCAGGAGCTGGGTAGTCTGAGAATTCACAATGTGAGTAAGGAAGCTGACCTACAAACTATCTGGGTCATGCTAAAAATAGCTGGAGTCCAAGTGAAAATGGAGTTGGACACTGGATCAGCTCTATCAGTCATAAATCGAAGGGATTACCACCAGCTATTCTCACATATACCCTTAAGAGATACCAAGTTCGTATTGCAGACATACACAGGGCATAAAGTATACCCCATGGGAAAGATAAGAGTCAAGGTGAGAGATAGGGGTAAAGAACACCCAAGAATGAACTTATACGTACTACCTGAGGGAGGACCACCACTTCTAGGACGGGAGTGGATCAAGAAAATAGACATGGAATGGCACTATCTAAAAGCCATAACGAGTGAGGACTCGGTACAGACAATCAGCTCAGATTCTGAATCGGATGACGATAAGACCAACCCAAATGTGAAAGACAAGGCTAAAATGAACTTGCCGACTAAGGTTGGAAAAACGAAGGCATGCAGAAAGGCTTATGCTCCAGAGAAGAACAAAGTTTCAGAACAGATCTCCACCGAACAACGACAACATAGTTTGACAGAGAATTCTGAGTCTGTTCAGTTTAAGGACATATCCATGACGGAAGAACACCGAGCTCGGACTCAACTTTATTTCAAATTATGACAACAATTAGAACAATTGAGTTACCGTCTCGTACAAGAGATGAAAACAATGAAAAAGTTCTATGACACCGAATGGGAGAATCTGGAAAGACAACAGAAGCAGCCAGCTCAAGCAGAGAGCGACCATAGAGCCATCGTGACCAACCACCGATCACATCTCCCTTATAATGTTCAGGAGTTAGAATATTTGCAGAAAGAAGCAAATGAAGAGGAATCTTCAGGAAGCCAGGATTTTATTCCAGTTCTTCTCTACGACTCCTTGCAAGCAGAGTTTGAGAAGTTGAAGGAACAGTATGAACAGGCCCAGGCTACAATCCTGGAGGGGGTTAACTCGGCAACCTCCGAAAAGCTAGTTTCAGTGGAAGCTTATGAGCAACTAAAGGTTGAACATGAGCAAGAAGTCCAAAGGCTGCAGGAAATTCTTGATGAGCTCAAGGCCAAGACAGACTCATCGGTAGAAGTTCCATCCATAGATGAGAAATTAGAGGTGAAAGACATGGCAGAACATGAAAGTCAAGATGTCCAAGAACTCATAAAAATATTGAAGGAAACCCAAGACAAATATGAGGCGGCAATGACCGAGGTTCAACAACTTGAAGAACAGATTCAACTGGGAATTCTTTCAGTGAAAGAAAAGGCAACTGTAAGAAACACAGAGACTGTAAGAATGGCCCCTGAACATGAGCTAGAGAGCATCAAGGCGTAACTTCTCCGAGCGCTTAAAGCCAAAGTACAAGAGGAAAAAAAGGTGAAAGCATTGGAGGAAAAGGTGGATGAAATGGAGAAGACTCTGATCCACAGGGTCCCCGTGGAAGAGTTAACGGTCAGCCAACTCCTTCATATGCTGAGAGACAAGACTCTGCAATGGGAACCATTTGAACATGAGCTTCAATCTTCAAAGGGAAGGGGTTTGGAGCTCTCAAAAGTTTGGGGAATAGTTGAGGTTGCAACACAGATTTTACGGGGCTGCCGAAAGTACGCTGAATCACGTCAATGTGAACTACAGAATGTTGAAACAGCTGCTCCAGTAGAAGGATTGAATAGCCCGATCAATCAATCCCCGATGGAAGGGGAAGTATTGGAATGACAAATGAGGTCATTAGTGAAGGATTGGCAGGAAACCCAGGAAGAGCGGGATGAATATGAACGCATGAAGAAGTCTCTTCAGGAAAAATGTCTAGGGAGGGAACAACAGTCGGCTAACGTCCAGTTGGGTAAGGAAGAAGTAGCAGGCCCTCTCGCTAGACTAGCTCAGGATGACACCGAATATTACCATGACCTGTTGAGTGACACGGAATATTACGATGACTTGGTCTGCCCAGCTTGTGATGAAAACTCCCAAAGTGCAGAAATCAGGATGAAGCACTTAAAGTCTAAGGAACATAGGGAGATGGTGGCGCTACAGCTGGCAGCAGATAAGGGAGCCCCGAGAGTCTCCAAGAAGCAGAAAAGAAAAAGACGAAGCAGAAGACGATAACCATCTAAATCATTATCACTTCTATCAGATAATGCACGTGGGCCCTACGAAGGGGGCCAAATCAGTTGGAAAGTAGGAAAAATTACCAAGGCAGTCCAGCTGTTTGTAAAAGTCAGCACTGCTGGTTCAGCAGGACGGAAGTTCAAGCTGTTAAGCCAAGGGAAAGACTATTGGATGAGTCATGCTAGAAATGTGAACCGGCTACACCACAGAGATGTTGTTCGGACCGAGTCAAGACCAGAGACTGAATCTGTGAACTGTTCCCGCAGAGACTGATTCTGTGAACTGTTTCCCGCAGAGACTATATCTGTGAATTGTTTTACATGAAGTTGATTATATGTTATGTTTAATGGGGAATAAGTATGTTGTAAGCTAAAAAGGGAGGATTGTAGTGTATGTACCCGTCTACCTTTAAGAGAACTATTGTATGTAACCGTTCACCTTTAAGAGAACTATTTTAGGTGTGGCACTACTTTGTTCGGCTTCTGTATACTGTAATACCGACGGTGACCACACCAGTATATAAGTGTTGTGTCAGGATTTATTGGGCAGATTCGCCCTGACCTTCGAATAGTAAAGTCCTGTTTAAAGTTACTCTGGTAGTCTGTGTATTAATTAACTAAACAACCCACAGACTTTACAGGCCTGTCAATGGCATATGACACAGTATGGAAGTATGGACTGCCTTTCAAGCTCTCCCCCATTTTACCCTGCAGAACAACGATCCATCTTCTCAACTCTGTGCTTAGTAACCGATGCTTCTGTGTGTACTCTGGAACCCAGAAGAGCAGATATAGGACATTGAACAACGGACTCCCACAGGGTTCTGTCTTAGAACCCATATTCTTCAACTTTTACACCTATGACCTGCCCGAAACAGAGTCCTGCAAGTTCGTATTTGGACTTTCAGAAGGCTTTCGATAAGGTCCCGCATAAGAGATTAGCGGGTAAAGTTAAGGCACATGGGATTGGGGGCAAGGTACTGACTTGGCTGGAGAACTGGTTGGCAGACAGGAAGCAAAGAGTTAGAATAAACTGCTCTTTTTCCGAGTGGCAGGCAGTGACTAGTGGGGTACTGCAGGGATCGATCCTAGGACCCCAGCTATTCACAATATATATGAATGATCTAGACGAGGGAACTAGATGTAATATCTCCAAGTTTGCAGACAACACAAAGCTGGGTGGGCGTGTGTGCTGTGAGGAGGATGCCGAGAAACTCCAGTATGATTTGGACAGGTTGGGTGTTTGGGCAGAAGCATAGCAGATGCAGTATAATGTGGATAAATGTGAGGTTATCCACTTTGGTGGCAAAAACAGGAAGGCAGATTATTATCTGAACGGCAATAGAGCGGGAGAAGGGGAAGTGCAACGAGACCTGGGTGTCCTTGTGCACCAGTCGCTGAAGGTGAGCATGCAGGTGCAGCAGGCGGTTAAGAAGGCAAATGGTATGTTGGCCTTCGTAGCGAGAGGGCTCGAGTACAGGAACAAGGATGTCTTGCTGCAGTTGTACAGGGCCTTGGTGAGACCACACCTTGAGTATTGTGTGCAGTTTGGTCGCCTTATCTGAGGAAGGATGTTCTTGCCATGGAGGGAGTGCAGCGAAGATTCACCAGACTGATACCTGGGATGGCAGGAATGATGTATGAGGAGAGATTGGGTCGATTGGGCTTATATTCGCTGGAGTTTAGAAGAATGAGAGGGGATCTCATTGAAACTTATAAAATTCTAACAGGACTAGACAGACTAGATGCAGGAAGGATGTTCCCGATGGCCGGGGAGTCCAGAACCAGGGGTCACAGTCTAAGGATAAGGGGTAAGCCACTTAGGACAGAGATGAGGAGGAATTTCTTCACCCAGAAAGTGGTGAACCTGTGGAATTCTCTACCACAGAAGACAGTGGAGGCCAATTCATTAAATATATTCAAAAAGGAGTTAGATATATTTCTTAAGGCTAAAGGGATCAAGGGATATGGGGAGAAGGCAGGGACAGGGTACTGAGTTTGGATGATCAGCCATGATCTCATTGAATGGTGGAGCAGGCTCGAGTGGCCGAATGGCCCACTCCTGCTCCTATCTTCTATGTTTCTATGTATACGCTGATGACATTGCCTTGGCCACGCAAAACAAAAATCTGTCCATCACTGAGGAGATCCTGACCACTGATTTACAGAGGATGGAGGCCTACTTCTGCCGATGGCGACTTCGACCAAACCCATAAAAGACCATCACTTGAACATTCCACCTCAACACCCATCAAGCAAACCAAGCTTTGAAAGTCTCCTTTTACGGTGCAGAGATAAACCATGCCAAAAAAAACTCCTATTTAGGAGTCATGCTTGATCACATCCTGTCACATAGACAACATCTCCAGAATCTTGGGAAGAAACTAAAGAGCAGGGTCAACTTGATCCAGAAACTCGCTGGATCAACATGGGGAGCAGACGCTCAAACCCTCCGTACGGCAGCACTCACCCTGGGGTACTCTACAGCGGAGTACTGCTCTCCGGCATAGCGATCGAGTCCGCATGTCAAATCCGTTGATGCCCAGTTGAATTCTACTATGAGAATTATCACTGGTACATTTTATCGACACCAACACCTTGTCTGCCCGTGTTTACAAACATCGCACCAGCACACCTACACCGCGAATATGCAGTCTCCAGAGAATACAACTGCTACACCAGCAAAGACATGTCGATCCAGGCCGACTTGAACAACCTACCACCAACCCGTCTCAAATCTAGAAGGCCATTCAGCAATCTCTCCTCAGCCTTGATGACCGATGGCAAAATGCTTGGAAAAACTATGACATACAGAATGGATTCCCTTTAGAGGACCCCACAGTACAACTTGAAGGATCAAACCTTCCTTGCAAAATGTGGACAACCATCAAACGCCTCAGAACCGGTCATGGTAGATGCTGCCACCTTCTCCATAGCTGGAAGATTAAAGTATCCCCATCATGCGACTGCAGAGCTTGAAGGATTCGGAAATTTCATACATCTCTCCACCCGCCCCCCGCCCCGCCCCCCCCCCCCCCCCCCGATCCAAAGATTTATTTGGTTTTTAAAAGAAACCCTGGTCAGACTGAGTTTTAATATCCAAGGCACAACAAAGTGGCTGCGGTCAGACCTCGTGGCCGAAAGCCTGTCAGTTTCAATTCGGACCCTGGCAAGCTAACAGCTTGCGCATTTCAATGTCTGCAGCAAGGCGATCACGAAACCAGACAAGACTTTTGCATATGCATTGGGGACAAACCCAATTACAATCAGACCTACGCATAACGGCCATCAAGGTGTTTGCTCAAACAATCAAAATAATCAGCGGGGCCATCGAGACGGGGCTGGCCCCCATCAAATAACCTGTTGGACAAAGGAGAGCAGTTGCAGAACCGGCAGGAACCGATTACCGGCCATCCACGTCGATGGGCCAAGATCGATACCTTTTGTTTAATTCCAGCCCACTCAAATCAGACAAAAGAATGAGCTGATTAAGCATAGAGATAAGGGCTACCGAGGCGGGTATAACTAGCCTCTCGAGAAGCCATTCGCTCTCTCTCGCCTCGCCTCCTGGGCCCTGCCTCGCCATCAACCAAGGAAGAAGACCATCGAAGGAGAGCCCGTCCAGAGAGGTAGGATACCCTATCAGAGACCTTTTAATTACTGGGGTATCTCTACCTGGACGGTGAAGTCTGTGCAACAGCGGGACCACGTGACATCGGCAGGCAACAGGGCAAAGGGGCAAGGCTTTTCTTTCAACATCTCAGACCGGTGAGCATTATACTTCTGACCCATCGCAAGATAATCTAGCTAAGTGTAGAGGGTGGGAGTTAAGGGGATTGCTGAATTGTCATTTTAGCCATTTTCCCTCGATGTGCCGTTTCTCCTCCCCTGTTAAGTGTAAGTGCACTGCATTCATATCATCCTTTTGTATGGTATTGTTATCTTATTTTCTCTGTTAATAAATTTTGGTTTACTTTGTACCAAACCACTGGCCTGCTCGTTTGTCTATATCGCTATCTGCCAATAAGTCCAGGGATCAGAACTAAGGGGTGAGCGGTCCGAACCGCTCAGAGATAAGGCAGCCGGAGACATAACCGACTGGCCAAAGCAAGTAGCAAAACCCCCTACAGAATGGCGACCGGCGGCAGGACCCCGGCAGCAGTGTGCGATATAGCAGACAGTGGTGCGGACGAAGGAGCCGTAATGGAAGAGAGGTTGTCCGATTATGTGTTTAGAAAGGTGAATATCACCAAGAAGTGGATACTCACCCTATTACAGGCTGAGCATCCCATAGATGCAGCCGCCCAGTGGACGGCTAGTAAACAACATAAGGGGTCAATAGAGAAAGCAATGTGGCTTATGTGCTACAAGAAACAGGTCCTACTGTTGGACAGGGTTGTAGCAGCACATGCTGCCAAGCTTAAGAAATCGGCCCTAGAAATCCAGGACAAGGAAATAGAGATACAGGATAAGGCTTTAGCAGAGGAGAAATTGATAGTGGCGCTTCAGGCGCTAAACCAAGAAAGAGTGCAGACGGCAAAAGAACATCAAGCAAAAATAGAGCGCCTGGAGAGCTGGGTCGCTGAAGTTAAGAATAATACAAGAGCAAAAATAGAGCGCCTGGAGTGCCAGACCGCCGAAATCAAAGGTAGCGCAAGGTACAAGGTGGAGTGTTTGGAGTTCCAGGTCAGAGAGGCAAGAGGTAGTGAGATAAGGTTGCAGGACACAATTGCCCGCCTAACCCAAGAGATAAGAGAACAGGAGGAGAAGGTTAAAGAAGTAAAGGCAGCATATAGGCTGGCTTGCGACCGAGGCTTTGAGGAAGCAGATCATGGCCCCTGTAGGGAAGAGATAGAAACCTTGAGTATGGCTTTAGCGAGGGCTAAGGGGATGATATGCCTTATCAGCCCAAAGGCAGGCCAGTGGGACTTTACCAGCAACCCAAGCAGAACGGTCCCACAGGCAGCGCAAAGAGATGAGCCAGCAAGGGAACCAGAGGTTTCACGGCCACCACCCATAGCTCCGAGCTTTCAGGAGGTCTGGCAGCATAGGGGGGTGGAAGATGAAGTGGTAGGGGAGGTACAGCAGCCCCCGCTAGATAGGCCGGGGCCGGGACCGGTGTACCCACTCCGACAACGGTGGAATGGCCCGCCCGGCGATGACGACGAACAAGGAGCCGTCCAAAACCAGTTTGCGGTACCGCATGGCACCCAGCAACTCAGGGCCATGGTTAGTCACATCCCCAAGCTCTCCGAAAAGGGAGACCCCTCACTGCATTTTAGAGAGATAGAACAGGCTGCTTGCGTTAATGACTGCGATGACGCAGAGCAAGCCAAGATGCTGCTGTTTTCTCTGGAGGGTAAGCTCCTCCAGACCCTATAAGATGAATGTAAGAAGGGGCAGAAGGGATACGATGACTTAAGGGATGAGATATTGGAGGCCATGGGTATGAATGACGGCAGCCCGTTCGCCCGTGTAGAAAGAATGGTACAGCTCCCAGGGGAGTCCCCGCAGGCGTTCGCAGACAGGCTGTGGCCAGTCTACCGGAGGGCATGCCCGGGAACACCGGCACGAACGTTGATGGACCAAGACCAATTGGCCCACTGGCTCCGTTGTCTAATGACAAACTGCCTGCCCCAAATCCGAGCCCAGGCTGCGGCCTGGTTTGACCCCCGTAGCCCTCAGACTACCGAGGAAACGGTGATCCGCCAGCTCACGATAGCATAAAAAAATATAAGGGGTATCGAGACGCCCCAACCCAAGGGGAAAGTCCATGAGGTTAAACCTGGGGGCCAGAATAAGAAAGAGTGGCACCAGGAGGGAAACCGTCCCTCCCAGACTAAGCTGAACTGTTACGGGTGCGGGAAGGACGGCCACTGGCGAAAGGATTGTAAGAATCCCTGGAAGGAGAATAAGGGGAGGAATTCACTAGCCCCAGCCTAAAAGGCAGGGCCAGGTATCCCTCCCACTGCGATTGAGCCACTCCTGGAGTTGATACAGTCCCTACGATCTCTCCTCCTGGCCAGCCAGGGGAAAATAGCAGCCACCACCGGTGCTTTGACCCCGTCTGCCCCATCCAACTCCCAGCAATGACTAGAACCAGTGCAGCCTGTCGACCTGTGCCCCCGCGAAAATGCTGAGGGGAGCAGGCCCTATGTTAAGATGGGGGTGGAGACGGTGCAGGGGAGATATTCGGTGGACACTGGAGCTTCCAGCACGGTGGTCCATTCGGAAGACCTGATCAATTCACCCCGGTCTAACAAGGTCCCATTTAGCTTAATGGGATCCACAGGGAACGAGCAGGCTGGGGAAAGGTCAAAACCTTTGGCCATAGATTTAGGATCCCTCCATACCACATGGGAGGGTAACCAAAAGACCGACGAGGTGGCCAAGCAGGGGGACAGGGAAGGAGAGTTCTGGGACCCCTGTAGAGTAGGCCCAGTAGCAGCAATCCGGGACAAGGGAGGCACACAGGGGGTAGCTTTGGCCCCGGATCAAAAGCAGGTCTACGAGCAGGCAGCAGGGAGCATGGGGAAGCAGCATCAGAATACCGGTTGCTGCTCGAGCCTAACAAAAGTCACCAATGGGAGACAGGGGACCAGGTAATGGTTAGGAACTACGCCCGAGTGGGGAGTTTAGAGCCATTGTACATGGGACCCTGTAGCATAGTAGATAAAGCCAGCCCCATGGTGTATGCAGTGAAATTGCCCCGGCGCACAAAATGGTTCCATATCAACTAGTGTAAGCTGTTTAAGCCGGAGGCAAAGAAGCAGGCAGCTGGGATCCAACTCGAGGTTAGAAATCCTCAGCCTGCAGCGGGCGTGCACACACAGGCTGCACACGCAGGCGTAGTCGCGTGCGTCAAGGGAGGAGTCCCCCAGCACCTTGTTCAGACCACTCCCCCGCTCCTTTGGGATTCCGAGGAGGAGGAGCCCGAGCCAGATGGCCCCGGCCCCGCCCCCGACCCAGATTTTGAACCTGGAGGTGGAGACCCTCAGCCGGTGGCGGGAGATTACCGGTCCCCAGTTCAGGTTTGGGAGAGGAGGGACCAGATCCCCAGCCAGCGAGGAATGCGGTTCGAGCAAAAGGTCCGCTCACCAGGGTAGCCCCACCAGTAGCACTTCCTAGGAGGTCCCCTCAGACACCCCAGCCTAGGAAGGCATGGTCGCCGGCTCCCCAGTTTGAAAGGGCAACCTCCCAAGTTAAAGAGAAGTCGGAAGACAAAGGTCCCCAGCTAGCAGCTACAGACTGCAAGGGACCGGAAGTGCAGGTCAGTGCAGCCACGCCGCAGGGAGCAGCCTGCAACAGCCCAGGCAGGAATTAGGCTGGCCGCTCGGAGACGGGCGGCAGATGTATATAGTTTTAGTAGTTTAAGTTTATAGTGTTAAGTTTAGGGTGTTTAATTTAATTCTAATTAAGGTGATGGTTAGTTTTAAGTAAGCCGCCTCAGAGTATTGTCCATGTGAGTCGAGGTCGCGGGACCCGACCATACGTCACCCGAGCCAGCGAGTCTCTAGGGAACCTGGCTGTATGCTATTATGTCTATTGCAGGAAATTTTGGAATGTATGGAGGTGTAATCCTGCTCGCCCTGCTCGGGCTGAGCATCGGTAGGAGAGGGGACGTCGAGGACCACCACATCTTCGGGTGCTCGGGGAACAGGGCGCCGGTGGCGGTCGACGGTAGCGGCGTACGGGAGGCGGAGGAGACAACCGCTTACTTCCATGAGGGGACGTGGCCGGGGTGGCTGGGATCCAATTTGTCCCAGTACTCCAGCCAGACTGGGTTCACCTACGGGGAGGCCTCCCTCCTGTGCCCCAGGATACGGATCGTCACTCCCAGGATTAGCCAGATAGGGGCCGACATTTTAGATATTATGACCCCACCCTGGTGGGACGTTTTTGAAAATATAGAGGTCCCATCCTGGATCCGTATGGCATCCCACATCCTGGTGGTGTGTCAGTTAGGGATAGTTCTCTACCTGGTATGCATCCAGTGTAGGAGAAAGGGTCCCAGATTAGAGTTTAAAACTAAAAAGGTGTGGAAGGAACATTATGCCCGGGTGGACGAAGAGACACCCGTTTGAGTTTTGTGTCGCATCACTTAAACGTGATGGTCGTTGTTTGTTATTTTTAATAAAGATTGTCTCTTCGTTTCATTGTGTTATTTTAATAAAGATTGTGACTGTTTAATACTACAGAATAAAAATGTTGTAATGTACCAAGTGGTGCAGGGGTGTTGGACCCCCTCCACGCTTGGATTGTTTGTAACGAATCGTATTTGCCATCTGTAGATGCCTGTCGTACACCGCGTTTTCTCTAAGTACGGGGAATGTGGACTGAGGGATTATGGATAGGTAAATACAGGGGAAGGTTATTTGTGAGGGGTCAGAAATTTTGCTCACATTGGTAGGACACTTCAAGCAAGTTTCAGTATCCTAGGGGGGACTGAAGGATTCAAAAATTTCATACATCTATCCCCCTCCCCCCGAAGATTTATTTGGTTTTTAAAAGAAACCCTGGTCAGACTGAGTTTTAAAATCCAGGGCACAACAAAATGGCTGCGGTCAGACCTCGTGACCGAAAGCCTGTCAGTTTCAATTCGGATTTCAATTGCGCATTTCAATGTCTGCAGCAAGGAGATCACGAAACCAGACAAGACTTTTGCATAGGCATTGGGGACAAACCCAATTACAATCAGACCTACGCATAAAGGCCATCAAGGTGTTTGCTCAAACAATCAAAATAATCAGCGGGGCCATCGAGACTGGGCTGGCCCCCATCAAATAACCTGTTGGACAAAGGAGAGCAGTTGCAGAACCGGCAGAAACCGATTACCGACCATCCACGCCGATGGGCCAAGATCGATACCTTTTGTTTAATTCCAGCCCACTCAAATCAGACAAAAGAATGAGCTGATTAAGCATAGAGATAAGGGCTACTGAGAGGAGTATAAATATAGCCCCTCAGGAAGCCATGCTCTCTCTCGCCTCGCCTCCTGGGCCCTGCCTCGCCATCAACCAAGGAAGACCATCGAAAGAGAGCCCGTCCAGAGAGGTAGGATACCCTGTCAGAGACCTTTTAATTACTGGGGTATCTCTACCTGGACGGTGAAGTCTGTGCAACAGCGGGACCATGTGACATCGGCAGGCAACAGGGCAAAGGGGCAAGGCTTTTCTTTCAACATCTCAGACCGGTGAGCATTATACTTCTGACCCATCGCAAGATAATCTAGCTAAGTGTAGAGGGTGGGAGTTAAGGGGATTGCTGAAAATGTCATTTTAGCCATTTTCCCTCGATGTGCCGTTTCTCCTCCCCTGTTAAGTGTAAGTGTACTGCATTCATATCATCCTTTTGTATAGTATTGTTATCTTATTTTCTCTGTTAATAAATTTTGGTTTTCTTTGTACCAAACCACTGGTCTGCTCGTTTGTCTATATCGCTATCTGCCAATAAGTCCGGGGATCAGAACTAAGGGGTGAGCGATCCGAACCGCTCAGAGATAAGGCAGCCGGAGACATAACCCACTGGCCAAAGCAAGTAGCAAAACCCCCTACAAGCTGCCTTTTCCCTAAGCTCTGGAATTCCCTCCCTAAACCTCTATACCTCTCTTTCGTCCTTTAAGACGCTCCTTAAAACCTACCTCTTTGACCAACCTTTTGGTCATCTGCCCTAATTTCTTATGTGGCTCCGTGTCAATTTTTTGTCTTTTAACACTCCTATGAAGTGCCTTGGGACATTTTACTGCATTAAAGGCGCTATATAAATACAAGTTGTTGTTGATATTGCACCAAATCACCATGGCCTCTGTTTCTGAACCTGATGAGGGTGTTGTGCAAACTACTTTTGCAGCAGACAATGTTGCTTTAAACTGGTAAAACATTGCTGCTTTAAAAACAAACAAGAAGGGAGTGAAGTCAAAGGGGAGTGTGCTTTGCCTGTGTGGTCCCCAACAGGAGGCAGTGGTCTGGGCATACGTCCTGCCCTCCAACAGTGGTGGAGGTGTCTCGGTCCATCAGGCCACAGGTGAGGAAGGCTGGGGTTGTTAACGCAACAGTCCTAATGAAAGGGGATCGCAATTCGTGTTCTGGGCTGGCGCGTGCAGCGTCTCAGAGCCCGGCTCCCGTTGCTGTTGGTAATGGGGATAGAGCCCCGCCCCCAGTGATCACGAATTGACATCATTGGTTAGCAACGAGGAGACGCTCCAAATACAGGCCGGGGAGAGCGGGGCCGAGAGAGAAATACAGGCCAGGGAGAGCGGGGCCGAGAGAGAAATACAGGCCGGCCCGAGTGAAGGTAAGACGGGATGAAGTGGAAGGCAGAGCGGGGCGAGAAGCCCGGGCCTGTGCCCCGGCAGTCGCGCTCACTGTGCTTTGTGCTGGTCCTGTTAGACCGTCTCCCAGAGAGACCCGCAGCTGGGATACTGCACAGGGACCTGATTTCGCCATTTCCCACATCACCTTAATCCATAATATCCACCTCTACTTTATTACTAGTTCCTGTTGTATATTTTCAGCTGAGCCACTTATTATTTGTCTTTCTTTGTATCTTAACCAATGGTGATATAAACAGAAAATATACTAAGGATCTGTTGAATATAATACTTCTGCAGTGAACAGATCCAATTTAATAAATTCTGGGTTTTGTTGTTTGTGCAGCGTCTAGTGGGATCTACTTGTTGAATAAATATATTTATACGACACAAAGCTGGGTGGGCGTGTGTGCTGTGAGGAGGATGCAGTGAAACACCAGTATGATTTGGACAGGTTGGGTGATTGGGCAGATGCATGGCAGATGCAGTATAATGTGGATAAATGTGAGGTTATCCACTTTGGTGGCAAAAACAGGAAGGCAGATTATTATCTGAACGGCAATAGAGTGGGAGATGGGGAAGTGCAACGAGACCTGGGTGTCCTTGTGCACCAGTCGCTGAAGGTAAGCATGCAGGTGCAGCAGGTGGTTAAGAAGGCAAATGGTATGTTGGCCTTCATAGCGAGAGGGTTCGAGTACAGAAGCAAGGATGTCTTGCTGCAGTTGTACAAGGCCTTGGTGAGACCACTCCTTGAGTATTGTGTGCAGTTTTGGTCGCCTTATCTGAGGAAGGATGTTCTTGCCATGGAGGGAGTGCAGCAAAGATTGACCAGACTGATACCTGGGATGGCAGGAATGAGGTATGAGGAGAGATTGGGTCGATTGGGCTTATATTCGCTAGAGTTTAGAAGAATGAGAGGGGATCTCATTGAAACGTATAAAATTCTAACAGGACTAGACAGACTAGATGCAGGAAGGATGTTCCCGATGGCGGGGGAGTCTAGAACCAGGGGTCACAGTCTAAGGATAAGGGGTAAGCCATTTAGGACTGAGATGAGGAGGAATTTCTTCACCCAGAGAGTGGTGAACCTGTGGAATTCTTTACCACAGAAGGCAGTTGAGGCCAATTCATTAAATATATTCAAGAAGTAGTTAGATATATTTCTTAAGGCTAAAGGGATATGGGGAGAAGGCAGGGACAGGGTACTGAATTTGGATGATCAGACATGATCTCATTGAATGGCGGAGCTGGCTCGAGGGGCCGAATGGCCTACTCCTGCTCCTATCTTCTATGTTTAGGCCTAAGACTTGTATCCTGCATTTCTGATGCCATTAGATAAGCAACCAGAATGACCTTGCTGTTTTCTGGCATGAATCCAATTCTTTTTTCATAAACTCCTAATTTTGCAAATGTATTTTGTGATTAAAATTTTCTGCTAACCACCATACACTGCTTTTGTAATGTCTTTTGAACATGTTCAAGGCGATTGTCAATGCTTTATCCACTTCTGTATCTGCAGGTGGCAGTCATGCTTGTCCCAGTCTTCACCCTCAAGTTAAACCACAGAATTAACCCTCGAATGGTGACTGTGGGGAAATACGATGGCACACACCCCTGTCTGACCGCTGCTACCCAGGCTGGCAAGGTACTGCCACTTAAACTATTGTCACTAAGTGTGGGGCACTGAGTGAGTGTTTGAGATGGGGAGGGGTAAAGCCATGTAAAAATTTAAACACAAGTGTAAGGTGGGGGGGGGGCTTTTAACTGGTTTATGGTAATTTAGCTGGCCAGCAGCCTTTGCCTCTGAGCTCTGACCAATTCCAACCTTTTACCTGGTTTACGGTAATTCACCTGGCCAGCAGCCTTTTGCTGCTGCACTCTAAACCAATTTACAAACAGCGGTTTCGAATCACTACCCCTCCTTCAGTTCTGAGTGGAGGAACTTATAATTAATGATTTTAAAACGGACAAGTGGTTTGGATGAGAGAAAAATCAAGTTTTATTTACCTAAATAAACTACAATCAAAAGAATAAACTATACCACACGAACACAGTAATTACAGTAAAACTATATAACAGGGGGTTGCAGACGGCGAAAATGAAGGATAAAATGGCTCCAATGTTACTTAAACTATCTTAGCAATTACCCTCAAATCACCACCCCTAACTCCTGCTAGGTTGCCTTGCCGAGGAGTCCGAACACCCTGCTCACCTGTGGTCCAGCGAAGTAAAGAGAGTGATAGCTTCTCAGCAGCTATCTTTATACCTGGTGAGGTCCTGCCATTCTGCCCTGCAAAGGCTGTGTGCAAAATTCCCCGCCCAAAGGGTCCAATACACAAGAGAAAGCTGTGATTGGCTAACTCAGTGGTTAGACTGGGTTAATGTGTCTTCCGGAGCTTCCTGGGCTGAAACAAAAGGGAAATACAACTGCTCTATTGTCCAGTGCTGGGTGATTTAAAAACCCATTCAATTCTTAAACGGATCCCATTCAAGTCTCTTCTGCAGCTTAGATGTATCCACTCGATATACAAACAAATGCTAATAGCATTCAATTGCTTTGTAAACAAAGCATTGTCCTTTGTCTTCGGCCATGTGGTGACAGCCATTTTTATCCCTGGAAATTTAAAAGCACAACGCCCAGGGATTCTGTAATCAAAAAAATTAATCTTCAGAACTGTAAATTATTGCGAATTCTTACACAAGGATGACATTTTTATATTTGAGGAGTTTCTGGACAGGTAGCCAGTGTAGATCAGTGAGCACAGCGGTGATGGGTAAGAGTGCGCGATAGGAGAGTTTTGGATGAGCTGAAGTTTATTGAGGGTGAAGGATGGGAGGCTGGCTGGTAGAGCATTGGAATAGTCATGTTTGCAGGTGACAAGAGCATGGATGAAGGTTTCAGCAGCAGATGGGCTAAGGCAGGGCAGAGGCAGGCAATGTTATGGAGATGAAAGTAAGGTGGTCTTTGTGATGGAGAGGATATGTGGCTGGAAACTCCGCTCAGGGTCAAATATGGCGCCGAGGTTGCGAACAGTCTCGTTCAGCCTGAGATATTGGCCTGCGATGGGGATGGATGTACAGAGTTTATTATGGGGGCCAAAGATAATGGCCCGTAATTTCCGATAGGAGGCATCCGCACGCAGGAAGCCTCCTATCGGAAAAAAATCTACAAACTTACCTGATGGCACCCGGGGTCCGGACACTTCCGCTCCTGGGCCTCTCCAAACTCGAAATGCACAGGGCCCACGTATCCCAGGGGCGCATGCAGTTCGCAAGCGTCCCTGGGATCACGTGGGCCAGGCCAGCCAATAGCAGAAGGGATTCTCCCTTCATACTTTTGACAGATAGACCTGTCAAATATATGAATGGAGATCACCCCCAAAAACACAGTAAAACATTAAATAATTTTTTTTAAATCATGTTTTTAAAATGAGTTAAAATTACAATAAAATATTTTAAACAAAAATTTAATTTTATGAAAAAAATATTAAGATTTTTACGGGGCTAAAAAACTTTTTTAAAGTATTTTTTAAATTATAAATGAGTGAAAACATTTTTTAAACTTTTTTTTCAACTCTTATGCTGGTAAAAGCAGGCCTTATGCCTGCATTTACCAGGTGTAAGATTTCTAAGGGTTTTCAGCGGGCGGAGGTTCTGCAGAAAGCAGAACTCTTTCCCCCCCCGCAGAGGCCCTTCTCTAGGGCAGGCGTCCGATCTGTCGAGAGCTTTCTTGACAGATCGGATATGCCGGTTTTCAGCGCATGCACTTCGCATGCCTCAAACCAGCATTTCCGATGTCCCCACGGGTGTGTACACAGCCCGTAGGCATCAGAAAATATGGGCCAATAGCTTCAGTCTTACCAATGGCCAGCTGGAGGAAATTGCTGTTCAGCCATGACTGGATTTTGGACAAGCATTCTGACAACACGGGCAATGGCGGGTTCAAGAGAATGAGGAGAGTTAGAGCTGAGTGTTTTTGACTTGCATGTAGAAGCTGACCTCATGTCTTTGGATGATGTTGTCAAGGGGCAGCATGTGGATGAGGAGGGGGCGAAAGATAGATCATTGAAGGGCTCCAGAATTAACGGTGTGAGGGTGTGAAGTGAAACCATTGCTCGAGTTACTCTGGCTACGATCAGATAGGTATGAGTCCAACAAAGCAAAGGTAGACCCACTGAACTGGACAGCGGAGGAGAGGCATTGGAAGAGGATGGTACGGTTGACTGGGTTAAAGGTTACAGAGGTCAAAGAGGATAAGGAAGTTTAAACACCACAGTCACAGAGAATGTAATTTGTGGCTTTGGTTATGGCTGTTTCGGTGCTTTGGCAGGGACGGATGCCTGATTAGAGAGATTCAAATGGAGTTGCAGGAAAGAAGGACACAGATTTGGGAGGTGACATCACATTCAAGAACTTTGAAGAAAGAGAGATTGGAGATGTGGCAGTACTGAGGAAATGGAACTATTTACAATGTCAGCTAGCATGGGAGCCAGGAAGGGAAGCTCAGCAGTTTAATGGGAAGTGGGTCATGGGAGCAGGAGGTGAACATGAGTTCAGAGAGGCCATGCAGAGAAGTGGAAGAGAAACTGGACAAAGATGTGGATTCAGAAAAAGAGGGGAGCCACAGGGGAGATTTTGTTTGGTGTACACGGGGACGGGTGGAAGTAGCAGAGGCAGCTGAATGGATGGTCTCAATCTTAGTGCCAAAGAAGTCCGTGAGCATCTTCGCACGTGTTGGAGGTGAGGATACAGGGGACAGGGAAGAGGATTTTAAGTAGACGGTTGATAGTGTTCTCCAGAATTATCCTGGCCACACCATCACCATGGTGGGATAGGTGGTGGAAAGTATAGCCAGGTAGGGAGGCTTCATTAAGGCACAAGGTGTTGCCAAACATGAGCCAAGTTTCCATCAATGACAGACGTCAATGCAATTATCCACAACGAGGATCTGGATGGCAAGGATATGTGTTCACAAGTGAACAGACATTCTGGAGGGAAATGCAGAGAGGGTCACTGACAGAGTCCAACGGGCTACTGTTGGGCGGGGTGAGTGGGACGAAATAGAGGTTGGCAAGGTTAATCCCTAGCGGGTATGAAGGGTGGGAGGGTTGTTGACCGAGGAGAATGACGCAGTTGGGTTTGCTGCTCCTTAAGAGGCAGTGGTTGGTTCCTTGATGGGGTCCATCGGAGAATGCCAGGAGAGGCGCACAGCTGTAGGCCTATTTACGGGAGATTCAAGCCTGTAAAGGCGGCAGGAGAGTTGGAGGGAAGAGAAGTAATGATGGGTAGAGGTAGGGATTGGGAGGGCAAAAGTACCCAAGAGGGGAGAAATGAAAGGTAGCAGTCAAGACTAGGTCACAGGTAAGGGAGGGACAGGAGACGAGGGCTCTAGAGAAAGAAAATTGGGAGAAAAGTAATGGTCTTGGATCCGGAGTGGCAGGTAAAATGTGAGCACGAATGAAAACAGAGAATTTGCGATACATAGGCATGACAGAGATTAAAATAGACATCTCTTGATCATAAATAGAAAACCACTAGTCCCGGCGTCTTGTATCAGCGAGAGCACCAAGTGAGGGGCTGTAACTATCGCAAGGCACCGAGTGAGGATTGGTAACAATGGCAGGGCACTGAGTGAGGAGCTGTAACTATCGGGGAGGCACTGAGTGAGGAGATGCAACTGTCGGGCTGGGCACTGAGTGAGGAGCTGTAACTATCGCAGGGCACCGAGTGAGGAGCAGTAACTGTCGCAGGGCACCGAGTGAGGATTGGTAACTGTGGCAGGGCACCGAGTGAGGAGCTGTAACTATCGGGGAGGCACTGAGTGAGGAGCTGTAACTATCGCAAGGCACCGAGTGAGGATCTGTAACTGTCGCAGGGCACCGAGTGAGGATTGGTAACTATGGCAGGGCACTGAGTGAGGAGCTGTAACTATCGGGGAGGCACTGAGTGAGGAGCTGTAACTATCGCAGGGCACCGAGTGAGGATTGGTAACTATGGCAGGGCACTGAGTGAGGAGCTGTAACTATTGGGGAGGCACTGAGTGAGGAGATGCAACTGTCGGGCTGGGCACTGAGTGAGGAGCTGTAACTATCGCAAGGCACCGAGTGAGGATCTGTAACTGTCGCAGGGCACTGAGTGAGGAGCTGTAACTATCGCAGGGCATTGAGTGAGGAGCTGTAACTATCGCAGGGCACCGAGTGAGGAGCTGTAACTATCGCAGGGCACCGAGTGAGGAGCTGTAACTATCGCAGGGCACTGAGTGAGAAGCTGTAACTGTCGCAGGGCACCAAGTGAGGAGCTGTAACTGTCGCAGGGCACCGAGTGAGGAGCTGTAACTATCGCAGGGCATTGAGTGAGGAGCTGTAACTATCGCAGGGCACTGAGTGAGGAGCTGTGACTGTCGCAGGGCACCGAGTGAGGAGCTGTAACTATCGCAGGGCACTGAGTGAGGAGCTGTAACTATCGCAGGGCACCGAGTGAGGAGCTGTAACTATCGCAGGGCACCGAGTGAGGAGCTGTAACTATCGCAGGGCACCGAGTGAGGAGCTGTAACTATCACAGGGCACCGAGTGAGGAGCTGTGACTGTCGCAGGGCACCGAGTGAGGAGCTGTAACTATCGCAGGGCACTGAGTGAGGAGCTGTAACTATCACAGGGCACCGAGTGAGGAGCTGTGACTGTCGCAGGGCACCGAGTGAGGAGCTGTAACTATCGCAGGGCACCGAGTGAGGAGCTGTAACTGTCGCAGGGCACCGAGTGAGGAGCTGTAACTATCGCAGGGCACCGAGTGAGGAGCTGTAACTGTCGCAGGGCACCGAGTGAGGAGCTGTAACTGTCGCAGGGCACCGAGTGAGGAGCTGTAACTGTCGCAGGGCACCGAGTGAGGAGCTGTAACTATCGCAGGGCACCGAGTGAGGAGCTGTAACTATCGCAGGGCACCGAGTGAGGAGCTGTAACTATCGCAGGGCACGGAGTGAGGAGCTGTAACTATCGTGGAGGCACGGAGTGAGGAGCTGTAACTATCGCAGGGCACCGAGTGAGGAGCTGTAACTATCGGGGAGGCACCGAGTGAGGAGCTGTAACTGTCGCAGGGCACCGAGTGAGGAGCTGTGACTGTCGCAGGGCACCGAGTGAGGAGCTGTAACTATCGCAGGGCACCGAGTGAGGAGCTGTAACTATCGGGGAGGCACCGAGTGAGGAGCTGTAACTATCACAGGGCACCGAGTGAGGAGCTGTAACTATCGCAGGGCACTGAGTGAGGAGCTGTAACTATCACAGGGCACCGAGTGAGGAGCTGTAACTATCGCAGGGCACCGAGTGAGGAGCTGTAACTATCGCAGGGCACCGAGTGAGGAGCTGTAACTATCGGGGAGGCACAGAGTGAGGAGCTGTAACTATCGGGGAGGCACCGAGTGAGGAGCTGTAACTATCGGGGAGGCACGGAGTGAGGAGCTGTAACTATCGCAGGGCACCGAGTGAGGAGCTGTAACTATCGGGGAGGCACCGAGTGAGGAGCTGTAACTATCGGGGAGGCACCGAGTGAGGAGCTGTAACTATCGGGGAGGCACCGAGTGAGGAGCTGTAACTATTGCAGGGCACCGAGTGAGGAGCTGTAACTATCGGGGAGGCACCGAGTGAGGAGCTGTAACTATCGGGGAGGCACCGAGTGAGGAGCTGTAACTATCGGGGAGGCACCGAGTGAGGAGCTGTAACTATCGCAGGGCACCGAGTGAGGAGCTGTAACTATCGCAGGGCACTGAGTGAGGAGCTGTAACTATCGGGGAGGCACCGAGTGAGGAGCTGTAACTATCGGGGAGGCACCGAGTGAGGAGCTGTAACTATCGGGGAGGCACCGAGTGAGGAGCTGTAACTATTGCAGGGCACTGAGTGAGGAGCTATAACTATTGCAGGGCACGGAGTGAGGAGCTGTAACTATTGCAGGGCACCGAGTGAGGAGCTGTAACTATCGGGGAGGCACCGAGTGAGGAGCTGTAACTATCGGGGAGGCACCGAGTGAGGAGCTGTAACTATCGGGGAGGCACCGAGTGAGGAGCTGTAACTATTGCAGGGCATCGAGTGAGGAGCTGTAACTATCGCAGGGCACCGAGTGAGGAGCTGTAACTATCGGGGAGGCACCGAGTGAGGAGCTGTAACTATCGCAGGGCACCGAGTGAGGAGCTGGAACTATCGCAGGGCACCGAGTGAGGAGCTGGAACTATCGCAGGGCACCGAGTGAGGAGCTATTACTATCCAGGGCACCGAGTGAGGAGCTGTAACTGTCGCAGGGCACCGAGTGAGGAGCTATTACTATCCAGGGCACCGAGTGAGGAGCTGTAACTTTAGGGGAGGGGACAAAATGATGAGCGGTAACTATCAGCAAGGGGCTTTGGCTGATGTAAAATTGTCCAGGATATATGGCACAGAAACAGGCCATTTGGCGTTTATGCTCCGCTTGTGCCTCCTCCCATCTTTCCTCATCTAACTCTATCAGCATAACCCTCTATTCCCTTCTCCTCATATGCTTGTCCAGCCTCTCCTTAAATGCATCTATACTATTCGTCTCAACTACTTCCTGTGGTAGCGAGTTCCACATTCTCACCACTCTGAATAAAGAAGTTTCTTCTGAATTTCCTATTTGACTTCTTGGTGACTACCTTATATTGATGGCCTCAAGTTATGCTCTTCCCCACAAGTGGAAACACATTCTATCTACTCTATCAAAACCTTTCATAATTTTAAAGGCCTCAATTAGGTCACCCCTCAGCCTTCTCTTTTCAAGAGAAAAGAGACCCAGCCTGTTCATCATTTCCTGATAGGCATACCTTCGCATTTCTGGTATCATCCTTGTAAATCTTCTCTCCAGTGCCTCCACATCCTTTTTATAACATGGCGACCAGAATTGTATGCAGTACTCTAAGTGTGGTCTAACCAAGGTTTGATACAAGTTTAGCATAACTTCCCTACTTTTCAATTCTATCTCTGTAGAAAGAAACCCTAGTGCCTGGTTTGCTTTTTGTTATGGCCTTGCTAACCTGTGTCGCTAATTTTAGTGATTTGTGTATTTGTACTCTGAGATCCCTTTGTACCTCTACTCTACCCAGTCTCGCACCCTCCAAGCAATAAGTGATCTTCCTATCAAAATGTAAAACCTAACATTTATCTGTGTTGAACATAACTACCAATGAGGATACTGCGCCACTGTCGTTTTAAAAGTCTCTCTTTGTAATATGTGTGTGTGTTCAAAGCTGAATGTCTCATTTTTATTGTTGTTAAAACACAAGCTTGTTTTATTTTCCAATAATCAGAAAATAATTTCCAACAGTATCACTAGGTATTCGGGTTCACCTAGGTAGGTATCGGATGAATGCCTATTAAATAATCGAGTTCGACTTCAGGATAAACAATCAAGAAGTTCTTTAATGCAGGAACAGACGAAATACAGCAGGTAAGAGAGATGTATGCAGGAGAGCCGTGGAGTAGGTCTTTCCCCAGCGAGGACGCCACGAGGACTGAGTTCGCAGTCCCGTGGATAGCGTGATGATGTTATCACGCTCGGCTGCGTTTTCCCGCGCTTAGGTGGTCACGTGACCTGCGTCGTGATGTCGACGCGTTTGCCCGCGCTTGGGCGGTCACGTGACCTGCGTCGATAACGTCTGCGCGTTTACCCGGCACTGAGGCTGGCCGTTGCGGCCGAAGTCGCGAGAGCGGGAGGCCGAACTGGGCCGGCAGCCACTGCAGGAGCGGGAGGCCAAGCTGTGCCAGCGGCCGTCGCGGGAGTGGAAGGCCGAGCTGGGCCGGCTCGCATCTAGGTGAGTCACGTGATGCGCGACGTGACGTCAGTGTGTTCTTAAAGGGGCAACGGCCCGAACAGGTAAGTTATATACATACATAGTTAGGTTAAAGTGAATTAAGTACAGTATAAGTAAGGGACACTCGGTAGTACTGCCACATCACGACTTTAACAAGCAAATTAATTCTGTAACAGGCATAGGATTATATTATCATTCTTATTGTTCGCCCCCATCATGTGTGTTACAACACACACATTGAAGTGTGTGTGTGTGTGTCTGTGTGTGTCTTTCTTTCTTTCTTTCTTTCTTTCTTTCTTTCTCCTCGAACTGTGTCCTGCACTCCCACTCATGCGTCCATAATCGTGATGGCCCTCTCCTCATCAGGAATGAAAGGCCATAGCTTTAGTGACTTCCCTTCTGTCCACAAGCACTGCCCGTTGTGTGGCCGCCTTCTGCAAGTAGACATTTGTTGAAAAGAGGATTGTGAGAAAAGAAGTGTGCTGCCCAAGTGCTCAAGACACTAGCCACCTTGTGTAGATGTGTAATAAAGTAGCATTAAGGAACCTTGTGCTGGTATAGAACGTGGTGCTTGTTATAGTACTTGCTACATTTACTGGGCAACACAGTCAATACTTTGATTATAGATACACTACATATTGCCATGGGAAAACATAAAAGTGCCTAAGCACTTAGAAAAAGGAACAATTGGCAAGGTTCACTGTATTCTGCTTCTGTGTCTGCCAAATTTACAGTGAGCAGAAGTAAATAAACTTTGCAAGACAGACTACAAAATGTCTTCCTCACCAGCTCCCAGGTCTGGGCCTCATAGAATGATGCAGCACAGAAGGAGGCCCACCGTGCCTGTGCTGGCTCTTTGGTAGAGCTATCAAATTAATCCCAACCCCTGCTCTTTCCCATAGCCTTGTAAAAAAATTTCCCTTCAAGTATTTATCCAATTCTCTTTTGAATTGCTATTGAATCTGCTTCCACCACCTTTCAGGCAGTTTATTCCAGATCACAACAACTCGCTGTGTAAAAAAAAATGTTTCCTCATCGCTTCTGGTTCTTTTGCCAATCACCTTAAATCTGTGTTACTGACCCTCCTCCTACTGGAACCAGTTTATCCTTATTTACTCATTCAAAACCATTCATGATTTTGAACACCTCTATCAAACCTCCTTTTAACCTTCTCTGCTCTATGGAGAACAACCCCAGCTTCTCCAATCTCCACATAACTGAAGTCCCTCATCCCTGGTACCATTTTTGTAACTCTCTTCTGCACCCTCTCCAAGGCCTTGACATCCTTCCTAAAATGCCCAGATTTGAACACAATACTCCAGCAGAGGCCTCACCAGTGCTACAAAGTTTTAACATAACTTCATTGCTTTTGTACTCTGTTCCTCTTTTAATAATATGCTTTTTAAAAGCCACCTTCCAAGGTCTGTGTACATACACCCCCAGGTGTGTCTGTTCCAGCACCCGCTATAAAATTGTTCCATTTAGTTCATATTGCCTCTCATTCTTCCTACCAAAACATATCACTTCACACTTCTCTGCGTTAAATTTCATCTGCCATGCGTCTGCCCATTTTACTAGTATATGTCCCCCTGAAGTCTGTTACTATCCTCATTGTTTACTACATTTCCGAGTTTCGTATCATCTGCAAACTTTGAAATTGTGCCCTGTATACCCAAGTCCAGGGCATTAATATATATCAAAAAGAGCAGTGATCCTAATACCGTCCCCTGGGGACCACCACTTCCCTCCAGTCTGGAAAAACAACTGTTCACCACTACTCACTGCTTTCTGTCCCTTGGGCAATTTTGTATCCGTGCTGCCACTGTCCCTTTTAATCTTGTTCTTGCTCAGGCCAACATCCCCAGCATCGAAGCTTTGACCACGCTCGATCAGCTCCGATGGATGGGTCACATTGTCCGCATGTCCGATACGAGACTTCCAAAACAAGCACTTTACTCGGAGCTCCGGCACGGCAAGAGAGCCCCAGGTGGGCAGAGGAAACGCTTCGACGACACCCTCAAAGCCTCCTTGAAAAAGTGCAACACCCCCACCAACACTTGGGAATCCCTGGCCCAAGACCGCACAAAGTGGAGGAGAAGCATCTGGGAAGGTGCCGAACACCTCGAGTCTCTTCGCCGGGAGCAAGCAGAAGCCAACTGCAGGGAGCGCACATCAACCCAAGCACCCCACCCACCCGCCCCTTCAGCCATCGTCTGCCCCACCCGTGACAGAGACTGTAGGTCCTGTATTGGACTCATCAGTCACCTGTGAACTCATTTTTAATGTGGAAGCAAGTCATCCTCGGTTTCGAGGGACTGCCTAAGAAGGAGAAGAAGAATCCCATGGGCTTTAATTTTGCTAAAAAGTCTATTATGTGGTACTCTGTCAAACCCCTTTTAAAAGTCCATATACACATCAACCACACTACCCTAATTGACGCTCTTCGTTACTTCATCAAAGAACTTGATCAAGTTAGTCAAACACGATTTGACTTTAACAAATCAATGCTGACTTTCATTTACTAGACTGTACTTTTCAAAATGCTAATTAATTTTGTCCTGATTTATTAATTATTAATTATTGTCTCTAAAAGTTTCCCCACCACCAACGTTGGGCTGACTGGCCAGTAGTTGCCAGGTTTATCCCTCTCCCCCTTTTTAAGCAGGGTGTAAGATTTGCAATCCTCCAGTCCTCTGGCACCACCTTCATATCCAAGGAGGATTGGATGATTGTGACCAGAGCAGGTCTGGAGGTCCCACACAGGTCGCTCACTGGCTTTTCAGTGCACGAAACCGCGCATATGTGGAAATTTGACTGACCCACGCAGCCAGTTAAAGGGACTGCGTACTCCCAAAAAAATTAGAGGGAACATTGGACCAGAGCCTCTGCAATTTCCACCCTTCCCTCAGTAAGCTAGGACGCATCCCATCCGGACTGGGTGACTTTTCTACTTTGACGACTGCCAACCTTTTAAGTACATCCTTTTTATCTATTTTTATTATCCTATCCAGCGTTGCTACTGCCTCCTCCTTTACTGCTACATTGGCAGCATCCTCTTCCCTAGAGAAGACAGATACAAAGTGCTCAATTAGTACCTCAGCCATGCCCTCTGCCTCCACAAGATCATGTCCTTTTTGGTCCCTAATCGGCCCCACTCTTACTTTGACTAGCCTTTCACTATTTGTGTTTATAAAAGGCTTTTCGATTCCATTTTATGTTGGCCACTAATCCTCATACCTATTGGTGTGGTTTCCCCCAAAACTGCTTCATGAGTTTTGCTGTTTTGCCATGATAAATCACCAGTCCTAGACACTTGCATTTGGTGATACTCATGTTGCTGGCCATGACACTCTGTTCATAGCACTTGTATCAAGCTTTTTTTTTGTCTTCTAACACTCCTGTGACGCGCCTTGGGACGTTTTACTACGTTAAAGGCGCTATATAAATGTTTTTATTTGCACATTAAAAAAAATTAAATCATAATTGGAATTATGATTTTAGTTCCCTTGGTAACTGCAGTGATTGTGTATGAAATACATTAGTGATGCAGATTGCGTACAGTCAGTTGTGCAGCGGTCTTTGGGAGCAAATTTGAAAAATATTTCACACACGTTCATATTTCTGTTATACTGTAAGAAATCATAATAATGGTTATCCAGGAAACAAGTGTTAATTTTATTTTAATATTTTGAACATTTGAGATGGCTCAGCTGCTTTCTACTGTGACATTGGAGAAATTTTAGTGACATCCTATATTTCATGAGAAAATAATTTCTTGTGCTTTAAGCAGTTCCATGGTATTTGATTCACTGAACAGTAACTGTTGATATGTTTGATTTAGGTTTTCATCCATAACCCCCATATCCGTAGCCAGCGCTTTGCCTCCAACCGCTTATTGCAATGTGGCCTGGATTGCGATACCTCCCTCCTGAACATAAACCAGAGTGTCAGCTGTCTAACTGCAGGAATACTAAACCCCAGGCTTGGCTATGACATGCTGCTTGTAGGCACACAGACTAACCTGTTGGCCTATGATGTACATAACAACTCTGATGTCTTCTACAAAGAGGTAAGGTTTTAATTCATCACATTAACTGTCAGGGAGTGTATGCTACCAGGTTTAGGAAAAAAACCCTGTTTAAAGTTTCTGGACCTGTATTTTAGACAGGAAAATCTTTCCAGGACATTAGATTACATTGACCCAATTCTTGCCACTGGATGGTGTTGTAACATTGTGCATTCAAAAGAAAAGCTTTGCACTGTAGTTTTCCCTGATTCCAGCCACTGTTCCTGATATGTGAAAATTGAAAACTGATCGTAACTCTACCACCAAAAGTGTTTATAAAAAAAAAAAAAAAAAAAAATTTAACTCATGAATTTTGTGCTTCTCAATGTCTGTGCTGCACAATGGACTACTTTTTTTCCAGTGCTGGTGGTACATTTTCTTGGTTCCCTGGGAGTACCAGAGCCACCTATGTTCTGGGGTGGATGCTGGATACTTTTTCAATTTAAGATCTCCTCCTCCTTGGCCCATCCCCCAGTGACAACTCATAACTGCTCTCTTAAACTCAACTGTTTCTCTCCCTCTACTTTTTTGATCACTCAGCCAAGTCAAGTTTTCTTCCAAGTTCTTCATCCCCCTCTGCTCCATCACTGCTTGAGGTATAAAGAGGGGTACCGTGGTCAAATGCAGATCCAAGGTGTGACCACCTGATTGTTGGGCCTGAACTGATTGTGATGCTTTAGTAAGCTGTCGAACTGCAGATTAAGATCCCAGCATGGATTAAACTGTCAGTTCATTACTGTGGTTAGTTTCAGTATGAAGCTGTGAGTAAAGGGCACAACCGAGACCACTGAAAAGTCATACGCTTTTCTCTATTGCCATTATGAAAAATATGCAGGTGCAACCCAAGATTCACCATTTACCATGGCCTCTGAGACCCAAAACTGGACCCACTGCATTACCATCTCTTTTCTCTTTAACCTTCACATCTGCAAGATTTGCTGCATATCCACAAATCTTAATTCTATCAATTTCCATCACATTCCTTCATTGCTCAGTTCTGTCTGCCCAATAGACAATTAAAAAAAAAAAAAAACGTTTTTTGGGTCCTCCCATCTCTGAACTCCAGTAAGACCTTTGCTCTTGATGGTATCTCTCTCATTATCCTTAAGGTATGTGCTCTACATATCTCTCTGTCCTATCCCATCTCTTGAAGCTGCCTTAGTCCTAGTTTACTGCTCCTTCAAATTGGAAATTTACACATGTCTATCACATCCCTAAGAAAAAGGATATCTCCTACTCTTAAACTTAATTGTCTTTTCTAAACTTGTAAACTATCCATCACCTTGGAAGTTCTGACATAAACTACGATAACCAGTATGGTTTTTATCAGTATGACTGTTTCACTGGTGATCTTATGTCTGTGTTGTGTGGTTCTGCAACTCTGCTCTTGAAAACTTTTTTGTTCTATTGTTGCCAGACTGTCGATTTTAAAACATTTGGCTAAATTTGGCACCATGCACTTCTAAATGAGTTATCAAATCTATGTTCATGGCTATGTAATTTTCTCTGAAAATGCTTCAACTGTTTAGTTGTTGATAGTTCACTTTGACTTTTTTCACAATTTGGGGTTCCTGACTCCCATTCTGTTCTTTCTTCAAATCGGTGACTACCTTCACTCCTGTTTCAATCCCATCCACCCTTGTGCTGATGATTCCACTGTACATTTGTCAGCCTCCTTCAGATCACGTGCCCTCAGTGCTCACAGTCTCCAGTGCAACGGCTGAATCATTACATTTTGATCCTTCGGGCTGTTCAATGGGACAATGAAGACCAGGTTTCTTCAATTCTTCAAAGACAGACTCTTGAAAGTCATAACAAAAGCTACCACCAATTAATTTTGATGACTTTGCCCTATCTCTTATTTCACCTTGGACATCAATGTTTTCTAGCCTCACTATCTTCTCTGACCTTAAATGGAAATTCCACATCTTCTCCATTGGTAAAGCTTTGTATCCTCATTCATTGGCAAAAGCTTGTTTTCTTTATAAAGTGCCAGTCTATCCAAGACTCAAATATTACTCCCTTATCTGGAAAGTTTGTTCTAGGACACTGACACTGTGGACAGGATACTTGTAAAAGGTTGCCTCTCTCACCCCAAACCTCTTGCATACACCATTGCAAGCCTTGTCTTTATTTCATTTGACACTATTATGGTCACTCGTCCTCTGATTTTTCTTCTCTTCCTCCTTTTAAGCTCCAAATATGTGATTTGCATGCTGCTCTTTTTCACTGTGTTGAGATCAGAATTCCCTATCTTATGCATTCCCTGGCTCTCAGGAATCAACAGCTGACTCCTTTAGTCTTTCCTTCTACAATATGCAGTCTTTAAACACCAAGCTTACTGTCATGCAACTTACACTGATTTACCTTATCTCCACTTTTACTCTTTTAAGTCTTTGAACCTACCATTTTGTGATAACTATGGCTCACGTCTACCAGGTTCCAACTGTTTGGAACTCCTTTTGGCTATACCCTTGCTCCAGCTAAAGAAAGGAGAATTTCATCTCCTATGCGCTGGATTGGAACTCAGTACATACAGCTGAAACAAGTATGCTAACCCACTAAACCACTTGGCCTTTCTACGATATAATGCATTTCAATAGAAAAGTCTTTGGTTCACTGTTGCATAGAATTCCTAATCTAAGCAGAATATGAATGCAAAATTCTGATCCTAGTATAAAATGCCCTCCAATTATTATGCTCAGTGTTCTAAATATAGACAATTCACTGGAGACAGATTTAGAAGTGTAATTACTTTGGTGTAAAATATTTTTACGTTATAATAATTTAGATGGAATTGTTGAATAATTAAAGAAGTTAATTTTACTGGCTAGTCGCATAAATTCCTCAGTGCTTTAGAGGGAATGAGATGTCTGTACACTTATTGATGTCTGTACTCTGTTTAATTAAACATTCACTCCCTCCACCACCGGCGTACCGTGGCTGCAGTGTGTACCATCTACAAGATGCACTGCAGCAACTCGCCAAGGCTGCTTCAGCAGCACCTCCCAAACCCGCGACCTCTTCCACCTAGAAGGACAAGGGCAGCAGGCGCATGGGAACACCACTACCTCCAAGTTCCCCTCCAAGTCACACACCATCCTGACTTGGAAATATATCGCTGTTCCTTCATCATCGCTGGGTCAAAATCCTGGAACTCCCTCACTAACAGCACTGTGGGAGTACCTTCACCACTTGGACTGCAGCGGTTCAAGAAGGTGGCTCACCACCACCACCTCAAGGGCAACTAGGGATGGGCAATAAATGCTGGCCTTGCCAGTGACGCCCACATCCCATGAATTAATTTTTTTTAAACTGCTTGTTGGAGGCAATTTGTGGAGAGACATTTTGTAAAAGAAAATGTTTTCCCTGATGTAACGTTGTGAAGCCTGCTCTGGTAATAGCATACATTGAGTAATAAGGGGCAGCACTTTTTGAAGCTTGGTTTTTGAAGCAATCTATTGAGAAACTCCACAATTCACTTTCTCTTTGTAGGTGGCAGATGGAGCCAATGCAATAGTGTTGGGGCAGCTGGGAGAGATACCCTCTCCATTGGCAATTATCGGAGGGAACTGCACACTCCAGGGTTTCGATCTGGAGGGAAATGACCTTTTCTGGACGGTATGGAAACACAGAACTGCGCCAGGACTGAATCTCAGAATTTGGTAGGGGAGGCAGGTAGGGCAGGGCGGCACTGCACAGTGCAACATGGGGAAGAGATAGTAAATCGACCAACGAACTGGTATCCTTGTCCCAGATTAGTGTCCACATCAAAGGGATACACCTGCAAAGAGAGTTCCCTCAATAGTTTGCAGGGTGACAGAATAATTAGAAGTGTTTTGAATATTTGGGCCTGTGTTGTGTTGCAGCAACCCAATCTCAGCTTTACCACTGTGGGAAGCATGTTGGGAAAGAGACAAAATTGGATAGTGAGTCACCAAGGTCTCTTAGTCATTGGTTATAGAACAACTTTAGCAGAAGTCTGACAGCAGATTCCTATGCTCCCTCCCCAAGAAAGACAAGCACCTCCATATATTTTTAAAAAAATGTGTGTTTTGATTTGAGCAAGCAGATTGCCATTTAAGTTATATCCTATGAACCAATCAGGGCTGTTGATCGGTGCTGTGGCAAGGGCAGAAAGATTGGAGAGATTCAAACTTGGAGTTGCGGGAAAGAGGGGTTGGATTTGAGAGGTAACCACACATTCACAAAGTTTGGAGAGGAAAGGGAGGTTGGAGATGGGGCAGTAAAATGCAAAAACAGAGGAACTCTGCCACCACAAAGATGTGCTGCTGACCCCAGCTGATTTTCTGAGGCTAGGCTTCCTGACTTCCACCAGGGAGCTGCATCAGGTCTTGGTGGTCTCTGGATAAGAGAGGGAGAATGTTGGAAAATTGCAGGCCTAGGAATTAAGTTGATCACTTCACAATTTATTCATCTCCCCTCGGGAGATTTAAAATACATTCCTTCTCCACCACCCATAATAACGCCGGACACCAGGAATGCACTGAGATTCCTTGCACCCAGAGTTGCTAAGGTAAAAATGATGGGAAGTACATTGTATGCTGTATTCCCGTCACTTGTATCTCATTTTAATACACTTGCCCATATATAGTGGGGTAAGTGGGGATGGATCTTAAAGAATTTTTTGCCATGTTCCACTTTGGGCAGCTGGCATCACTTAAGCAGATAATCCCTCCCCTCATGCTTGGCTCTGCAACTGATGCTATAAATTTGCCGGCAGATAGATGTACTTTTTGAATAAAAGCAATAGTTATCATTTCATTGATACAGCCATCCCAGTCTCCCTGCCTGCTGCTAATAAATTTTTCATAGGCAGATGAAATATGTCTGGAATTGTTTTGCGTAAACTGTGTACAATCTGCTGCCAAAAGGTGTTAGTGGGCCTCTTTTGCAGCCTCCATTGGCTGATTGCCTGCTATTGGAGAAGGGTAGGGCAAGTGATTTTGCACAGTAAAACAGTATAGCGACAAATTCTGCACATTTCTACACTTAAAATGTGTAGTGTTGTTTACTGCTTGAATACCATTTTCAGGATTTTTTATTAAAAACTATGAAAGTATCAATGTCTGAGAAGCAGCAAATTTCTTGCCCTAGGGATGGATTTGAGAATCTTCAGTATTTTTTGCTGTCAATTGGAATCATTACATATACTCTGGTGTTAATTCAGTTGAATATTTTGCTTGTTATAGTGATGTTTTCATAGTGGATTCCACAGTGGTATGTTTGCAATGTTTTATCTATTGCAGAAATACTAAATTTGATGCACAATTAATTTAGCTCGCAATCACCAGATCTGATTGGTCCACGTCAAGCACTGTCGGGCCTCACAGTCCTGTCAAAACTGCCAAGCAAAGAAAACCCCACCGCTTCTTTTCTCCACTACCAACCATTTCCTCCCATGCTCTCTCCACCCTCGCCTCCAACAACAAGTACGAGTTTATGGACTTCTTTCTCACTAATGTTGAGACCATCCATTTAGCTGCCTCTGTTGCTTTCCCTCCCCTTTCACTTGTCCACCAAACCAGCTTGTCCCCAGCCTCCTCCCTGCCCTGGTCCTGAACCCGCATCTCTCTCTAGTTTCTCTACTGTCTTCCCTCATTCCCTCTCTGAGTTCATCTTGTCCATGAGTCCCACCTTCTGCTCCCTTAACTCCATTTCCACTAAACTGCTGACCACCCAACTTCCCTTTCTGGCCCCCATGCAAGCTGATATTGTAAACAGTGCTCTCTCTTCAGGTACTGTCCCCCTCTTTCAAAACTGCCACCATCTCCCCCCTTCCTCATAAAACCCACCCTTGACTCCTCTATCTTTGCAAACTACTACCCTATCTCCCACCTCCCTTTCCTTTATAAAGTTTGTCAATGTATTATCGCTTCCCAAACCCATGCCCCCCCTTTCCTGCAACTCCATATTTGAATCTCTCCAATCCGGATTCCTTGCCTGCCACAGCACCAAAACAGCCCCAACCAACGTCACAAATGACATCCATTGTGACTCTGACTGTGATGCATTACCCTTCCTCATCCTCTTTAACCTCTCAGCAACCAATGACTTGGTTGACCACATCATCCTCCTCCTACAATGCTGCTCTTATCCTATCAAGCACTAGCTCCTGCTCTTCTATCACTTGTCCTTGTTGACCTCCATTGACTCCCAGTACCTCAGCGCCTCACATTTAAAATTCCCATCCTCGTGTTTATATTCTTTCAGGGCCTCATAACTCCCTGTCCATGTAACCTCCTCCAGCTCTACAACCTCCACTGACCTTGACCTTTTGTGCATTCTGCCTCCCTTCATCCCACCATTGGTGATTGTGCTGTCAACCATCTAAGCTCCATGCTCTGAAGTTCCCTTCCAAAACCCTTCCTCTCCTTTTTTTAAGACCCTCTTCAAAACCCATTTCTTTGACCAAGTTTTCAGTCACCCCTGCTAACACCTCATCTTTTTTGACTTGGCTTCCATTTTTGTCTGATAATTCCTCTGTGAAGTGCCTTGGGACATTATTCTATGTTAAAGGTGCTATATTAATGCAAGTTGTTGTACAAACACGGGTGTGCAAGGGCACATGCACATAAACCTATTGTCCTTACAAATCTCACCAAAATAGCAGAACACATCCTTTTAAAAAGAGGGCAGTGATTTGAGATCTGGCTACATATCTTCAATATCAGTTAAATTAGCAAAAATTCTTGAAATGATTCAAGTTGGAAATGCTTGTGCCTTTCACTCAGGTCACTGGGGATAATGTCCGATCATTGGCTCTCTGTGACTTTGATGGGGATGGGAAGATGGAGGTGAGTCCACATCATCATTCAATAAAATGGCATTCTAAACAGAAAGAAATACATTGTAACAGTTAAAAATGTTCCACATCTTACTGGTGGATTACTGATTTTTGGGGTAGGGGTGCATGGATATTATTATTCACCTTGTTTGTATGTATGCATTCATACCTCTTAACTATCTCAGTTTAATCATGAACATCCCAACTCTAAACAGTGTCACTGATTAAAAGCAGTAAGGGCATGCAAACTCAAACCAGGACAATCAGCTAATTTTTCAGCTCAATAAAAATCCCCTTGCAATGGGTTGAGAAGTATGATGCAGTACTAATAACGTGTTTAATGCTTTTCACAGCTTCTGGCTGGCTCAGAGGACTTTGACATCAGGGTCTTCAAAGAAGATGAAATCATGGCAGAAATGTCAGAGACGGAAGTAAGGAGAATTCCCTCCCCAGTGCACCAACAAATTATTGAACTGTGATTAGCCACTGTAATAAAAAACTTAAACTAGTAGTTTCAGTAGATAGTTTATGCAGTGAACTCTATGTAGCAATGTCCTGCTTTTCCTCTGTGGGATGAACTTGGCTTTTAAAAGGTTATTTTCATGTCTTTCCATATATTAATGCCCCTCATAACTCTGCTGACTTAGCTGATCTCAGCCAGGCTAATGTCGAGGTCACTACAATTAGTCTCCAGGTCCCTGAGAAGACGGAGAAAAAACTCCCAGGTTTCTTGCTCCTGATATCCATTGGCTCCTGAAAAGTGCATGCATGAAAATGTCAGGTGAGGACAGAATTGTGCTCAGCTGTGATCAAATAACTGCCAGCCTTCACTGTCTAGGCATGCACCTGAAATATGGCTTCTTCAGCAAGATGCTGTTGCTCAGCTCAGTTTGTACCCCCAGCAGTACCTAGCTGAAGTTGCCTTGACTGGAGGAGGGAAGAAAATTGAAAGGGAAAATTAAAAACGTAGCCTTCTGTATCATGCACCATAGCAAGAGAATGGGTGGGTGAGATGTTGTTAGGCCTCTGCCAATGTTGCTTTCTAATAGCTGCTTTAGGTGCCAGTAGCAGTTTAAAACTCACCTGCTGGGTTTCTACATGCTGGGGAAGTAGTGATTGCTGCTGCACACTGACAAACTGGGCTGAGGTCAAGAGCACGTTCCATAGGCAGCCCCTTGCATAAAAGGGTATGAACTGCTCTAAGGCACAGCACATTGGCAACCCAAACAGATACCAGTGCATCGGGTGCTTCCAACTTGGGCAGCATTGCAGTGAAGTCTCCTGTTCTAACTGTTCAGAAATCTGTTCAAAGATCCAAGTGCAGTTGGTGGTAGTTTGACGACCTCAATGAACCTTGTCCAGAAATTCTTGTTATTATATCATTAAAGGGTGCTTTGTATCTGAGCTGCCACTGGCTAACACAGTATTGGTTGTGCTAATACATGTCCCGTGTTAGCAGGTTGGTTGGTTATTATTATTTCCATATAAAAATCAATTCCAGTTTCCACCTAGTAATGGTATGCTCATGTTTTCACTGTGTGGAGTTACAAAGCAGGACAGTATATAAGGTAAATGAACTAGTGGATGTTGGAAACCAGTAGGGCCAAAGGACCTGGCGGATGATGGAAACCAGTAGGGTCAAAGGACCTGGCGGATGTTGGAAACCAGTAGGGCCAAGGGACCTGGCGGATGATGGAAACCAGTAGGGTCAAAGGACCTGGCGGATGATGGAAACCAGTAGGGTCAAAGGACCTGGCGGATGATGGAAACCAGTAGGGTCAAAGGACCTGGCGGATGATGGAAACCAGTAGGGTCAAAGGACCTGGCGGATGATGGAAACCAGTAGGGTCAAAGGACCTGGCGGATGATGGAAACCAGTAGGGTCAAAGGACCTGGCGGATGATGGAAACCAGTAGGGTCAAAGGACCTGGCGGATGATGGAAACCAGTAGGGTCAAAGGACCTGGCGGATGATGGAAACCAGTAGGGTCAAAGGACCTGGCAATAATTTTCTCAGAGTGCTTCTGTTTTGGACTCCCTGTCAAGTATTTGTCGAGAGAGCATTGGTTTGATCAGCTAAACTAATGGTTGTATTTTTACCCCTCCAAAACACCCCATTAGATAATGAGTATTTCCTATTTGCAGGTATTCACATGTAGACATTATTCTGAGCAAGAGTGTGTCATGTCTTTCCCTTTACAGACTATCACAGCACTATGCCATATGCATGGGAGCCGGTTTGGATACGCCCTGGCAAACGGCACTGTGGGAGTGTACGACCGCGCCACACGCTACTGGAGAATCAAGGTACATTTGTAAAAGTTCGACTGGAATGGCTAGGCTTGTACTCTCAGACCTGCACAAGGTGAACAAATGCATTGGGGTGTCAAAGAAACTGGTCAACAGAAATATTGGATAAATAGACTGACTGGACAACTTGATGCTTTTTCCAAACGTGGTCTTGGGAGTCTCTGGTGTGGTGGGTTAGACAGAGATGGTATTTCCTCTCTGGGAACTGGACTGATGGGATGACTTTCCTATCTCCTGGCTGTAAGACTACTATTATGTCTGTGTGTAATTGAGACACGGACTGCAGGAGTAGGTTACAACAGATGTTTACTGAGTGGAGACAAAACTGGAACTACTATGCAAAGTTACTACACAGGCTTATATACAGGGGTGGTCACTACTGGTACTGCAGTATACAGGGGCTGCAGAATATAGTTCCTTCTGCAAAGTACATACACTACAATTCCTCCCCTTTTAGCTAAACAGTACATAACATTTGATCAATAATCAAATAACATATTTACAATTACAGTTGCTCTTTACATCAGCTGAAGTTAAGCAATTATAAGTTCAGTCTTTGAGGAGGCTTCCTGATTCTGTCTGGATAATGCCTCTTTGGGGTATCAGGTTCTTCTGGCAAAGTTGATTCGGGATCAACGTCGTTGTTTGGTTCGTCTGCTTCCAATATCATCAATTCTGAGGTAGATGCAATTGGTACTTCGGTTTCATCACCAGGTATATCGGATCGTGGTGTGGAATTGACGTTTTCCAGTGACTCTAGAATCTGGTCAGCATGGCGTCTTACAATGCTCTCTCCAACGTCCACGGTATACATTAGAGGTCCTTGCCGTGTGCAGATCGTTCCTGGCTGCCATTTCTCTGTGCGGTAGTCCCGGGCCAAAACTGGTTGACCTATCTTAAAACTCCTGGTCGGCCTTTCATTCATGTTCTGAAACTGCCTGTTCTCCACATCTCTTCTGATGTTTGGCTTAACCAAATCCAAGCGGCATCGTAGTCTTCGATTGAAGAACATCATGGCTGGAGTTTGGTTGGTAACCGCATGTGTCGCATTCCGGTAGGCAAACAAGAAGTTATCCACCTTGTGTTGTAGGGGTATGTCTTCATTACACATTGCCTTGATAGCCTTCTTGAATGTTTGAACAAACCTCTCGGCCAATCCATTGGTGGCTGGATGATACGGGGCGGATGTGTAATGCTTAACACCATTGTTCTTTAAGAGCCTCCGGAACTCTTCAGACACAAACTGTGGTCCATTGTCGGAGCAAATCTGTTCAGGCAGCCCATTTCTAGCGAATATGGTTCGTAAGACTGAGATAGTTTTTTCTGTGGTGGTTGAGGACATTTCCTCTGGCCACTTTGAGCAACCACCGCAATTAAAAACATCAAGTCCATAAATGGACCAGCAAAATCAATGTGTACCCTTTGCCATGGAGATGAGGGCCACTCCCATGGATGTAGAGGGGCTTGTGGTGGGGCGTTTTGGACCTTCTGGCATCCTGTACAGCTCTTGGTCATCTCTTCGATTTCTCTATCGATTTCCGGCCACCACACAAACGCTCTGGCTAAGTTCTTCATTTTTACTCCTCCCAGATGACCCTCATGAAGCTCATTGAGCGCACTATCCTTCAATTTGGGTGGAATTACTACTCTGGATCCACACATCAAGGTTCCTCTGCACACTGACAGCTGTTCTCTTCTCGGCGAGAATGCTGGCAACAGTGGTTCGCCATGTGCTGGTCATCCCTTCACCGTTAAATCATAGACCCTGGAGAGTGTCGGGTCATTTCGTGTTTCCTTTTCTATGTTTGCATTCATCACAGGTAGACATTCAACTATGGTCGAGTGGAATATCTCCACAGGATCCACTGCAGGTGTTTCTTCCACCATCGGCAACGGTAGGCGCGACAATCCATCAGCATTCCCATGCTGTTTAGTTCCTTTGTACTCGATGTCATATTGGTGTGCCCCTAGGAAAAGGGACCACCTCTGTAGCCGTTGTGCTGTCATTATCGGGACGCCCTTCTGAGGGTTGAAAATGGAGACAAGAGGTTGATGATCAGTTAGTAGAGTAAATTTCTGACCGTGCAGGTAGTGATTGAACTTCTTCACCCCCCACACCAGGCTGAGGGCCTCTCTGTCAATCTGGGCGTAGCTACGCTCGGCTGAAGTTAATGAGCGTGACGCAAAAGCTATCGGCCTCTCTGAACCATCAAGGAATTTATGTGACAGTACCGCTCCAATGCCGTAGGGAGACGCATCACACGCCAGTCTTATCGGTAGTGATGGGTTGTAGTGAGCCAATACTTCTCTTGAAGTGATTAGGTCTTTACTCTTCTGAAAGGCCCGCTTACATTCATCGCTTCATTTCCATGCTACTCCAGTTTGTAGTAGGGCGTTCAGTGGGTGCAGAATTGTGGACAAATTCGGCAAAAACTTATGGTAGTAATTCACCAATCCGAGGAATGACCTCAGTTGCGACACATTTTCAGGCGCTGGAGCCTTAACTACCGCTTCAATTTTGTCAGGGGACTTATGTAACCCCTCTTCATCAATCACACATGGCCACAATACGATATCTGTTTCTTAAAAAACTCACACTTGGGGCGATTGGCTCGTAGCCCAAGTTCTCTTAGTCTAGTGAGCACCTGCTCTAGGTTGGCAAGGTGTTCACTGTCATCTTCACCTGTCACTAGGATGTCGTCCAAGTAACACTGAGTCCCCGGAATCCCTTGCAGGACTTGTTCCATCGCTCTTTGCCATATCGCCGGAGCTGATGCTACTCCGAATACCAGTCGATTATACTGGTAAAGACTTTTGAGTGTTTATCGTGAGATACTTCCTAGAGGACTCTTCAACCTCCATCTGCAAATATGCTTGTGCTAGGTCAATTTTTGTAAAACGCTTCCCTCCAGATAGTGAGCCGAAAATATCTTCTATCCTCGGGAGAGGATATTGTACTGTGTGAAGGACTGGGTTCACCGTCACCTTGAAGTCCCCACAGATGCGAACCTTCCTTGGCTCCTCAGACTTATTGTTTAACGTTTTCTTCACGACAGGAATGATGGGTGTCGCCCACTCGCTCCAGTCTACCTTCGATAACACGCCTGCATTCTCCAGATTCTCCAGCTCTGCCTCGACGGCTGGGCGAATTGCATACGGTACCGGTCTTGCTTTGAAAAACTTGGGGATTGCATTCTCTTCTATTTTTATCGAGGCAGTTACGCCTTTAAGAGTTCCCAGTTCTTGTTGAAATACCTCTTTGGCGTTAGCTAAGATTTTTGACAATCGTCCAGGTGTGACGTCGTCATCCTTTTTACCAGCCACAGTCAGTGCCTGAATGGAGTGCCAGTCTAAACTTATCTTTCTGATCCATTCACGTCCCAATAACGGTGGTCCACCATCTTGCAGTATGTACAGATACAATTTCTGTATTTCCTTGCCGTTGTATTCGACAGGCACCCTTATTTTCCCTCTGGGGTATACTTTCTGCCCCGTATACGTCTTCAAGACAATGGATGTCTCTTTCAAGGGTATGTGTGAGAATAGCCGCTCGTAGTCTCGTCGATTCATGACGGTCAGGGCTGATCCTGTATCCAATTCCATTTTGACTTGGGACCCTGCTATCGTGAGGGTGACCCAAATGGTTCAGTGATCCTCTTCTGCGATTACGTTGTGAAGTTTGAGACAGCTTAGTCTCTTGTTCCTGGATTCACAATCGCTCTTCTGGTCTTCGGAACTACTGTCCATCATCTTTTGTACTTTCCTGTACTGTTCCTTAGTAGCCTTTTTGTAGCCATTGCACGAGTTTGCAGGTCTGGAAAGAAGACCAATGTGTCCCATCTTTCCACATTGCCTGCATATTTTGTCCTTGGACCAGCAGTCCTTCTGGTCATGGGTTGTTCTGCCGCAGCGATAACATTTTTCAAATCCCCGTGTCATTTCGTGGGTGCCGTATTCCTGTGGCTTTTGCTGTATTTCCGCAGCTCCCCTTGCTGCTGCTTCGTACGATACTGCCACGCTGAAAGCCTTATCTAGCGTCAGCTCTTTCTCCGAGAGTAACCTCTTCTGGGTTCCTTCACTCGGGAGTCCACCGACAAATTTGTCCTGTAGAGTATCTGTCAGTCCTGCTCCGAACTGGCAGTGCTTTGATAGCTTGCGTAGTTCCGTAAGGTAATCAGCATTGCTCTCATCTTTATGCTGATTTCTCCTGTGGAATTTAAATCTTTCTGCTATCAGCAGCGGTGTAGGATTTAGGTGTTCCTGTAGGATATCAACAATTTCGTTAAAACTTTTCGCCATCGGTTTGGCTGGAGTGATCAGGTTCCGCAATAGGCCGTACGTTCTTGCGCCCATTAAGTTTAGTAGTACCGATGCCTTTTTCTCATCGGCTACTTCGTTTGCCTTGCAATATACTTCGACTCTTTCCACATACGTGGTCCAGTCTTCTATTGCATTATCGAAGGCAGTGATATTGCCAGTCTTCGGCATCTTGGAAATCGAAGATGGCGCCTCCCGCGCTTTGCCTTCTTCCCCGATTGAACAAAATGGCGCCTCCCGCGTTTTGCCGCCTTCCCCGCTGGATTAAGATGGCGCCTCCCGCGCTTTCTGTCTTCTCTGCTGCTGCTGCTAGCGCTGTTGCTGGCGTTTTTATGCCTTGACGGCGACGCTCTATGGTCTTTGCTTCAGGGATGGATCCCCATGAGGTGGTGCAGAACTGTAGGTAAGTTCGGATCTGCTCGTCGCCAGTATTATGTCCGTGTGTAATTGAGACACGGACTGCAGGAGTAGGTTACAACAGGTGTTTACTGAGTGGAGACAAAACTGGAACTACTATGCAAAGTTACTACACAGGCTTATATACAGGGGTGGTCACTACTGGTACTGCAGTATACAGGGGCTGCAGAATATAGTTCCTTCTGCAAAGTACATACACTACAGGTACTATATTGGTTTGGGCAGTCACAGCCCAGTTCCACAGCATAAGACTGCTAATTTATGACTAATTTTCACTAAATTATCAATATCGCTCAAGGAATGCAGGCTAGCTGGCATGGGAGGTGAAGAAAACATCGCATTGATGCAGTAGGCGCATTATCTGCGGCTGGGTCTGAGGGACTTTGTTGGGACAGATTAGAGGGAGTTTTATTCTGCATCTACATGAACTGGGAATGCTAGATGCTTGAAATGGTAAGTGTTCCATTCTGCAGCATTAATGAGCATAACATTTATAAAGTTTTTAATAAAAATGTACTGATCTATGTATGAACTATCTATTTTTGTATGACAATATTTTTCATCTTTATTTCTTTCCCCTTTTTCCTTATTTGTTCCCAGCACCCCGCCAGCATTTCTTTGAACCAGGCATTGAGGGGCATGAGGGTGCAACAAGATGACTTCCTGCTGAATGTTTTCGTCTGTCAATACTGCATAATAGCACCACCAGCTGACACTCCTTCTTTAAGATCAGTTTTCATTATAGTGTATCCTGAGTTGCATTTGGTCTCGAGAGATTGAAGTATAAAAGGAGAGACCATGCAGTACTGACCTCTGATTATTGGGTGTGGCTACTGATTATTGTAAATTACATTACACAGAATTTGCACCACAGAAACAGGCCATTCAGCCCAAACGGTATATGCCTCCTCCCACTCTACTTCATCTCACCCTATCAGCATATTCTTCCATTTATTTCTCCCTCATGTACTTATCTAGCTCTCCTTTAAATTGATCTATGCTATTCACCTCAACTACTCCATGTGGTAGCAAGTTCCACATATGCTGGTGACATCTAGTAACAGGAACTTAAATATCCACTTACCTAGAGAGGTATCAAAGACAAAAGGCAGACATTAATAAGCACTTGTTGCTAGAGGCAGAGGGTAGAAAAGTGATTTTTAAGTGATCCAGGGTTGAAATTACAATCTAAAATTTTGATTTTTAAATGACACGTTACCTTACAGCCTGTTGTACCTATAATACATTACACTGTAGCAAATCAGAAAAGAAAAAAATACTACCAAGCATAAAGCTTGACCTGGCCTGACATCAAGCTTAGTCCTCTGATTGAAGCAACAAGGCAATGAAGTTTGCCTGCTGGCCCTGAGACACTAGCAGTGGTACAGACCCGTGTTTCTGTCAGCCAGTCACTTCTTCGTTTTCAGTGCTTCGGTTATCTTGACCTAATTGTATGCTTTTCATTTCTTGCAGTCTAAAAATCATGCCATGAGTATTCACGCTTTTGACTTGAACTCGGATGGTGTTTGTGAGTTAATCACTGGCTGGTCAAATGGTAAGGTGAGTTGTTGCTGTACATGTGTCACAATTAATGGGAAGGATGCAGTAGGGAACGTTGAATGGCTGGGTGGTGTTTTTAAGCTGGCGATTCAGTCTTTGGGTTCAGGTAGTATTGTAAACCACGAGGAAAAACTGAGTGATTTCTGTGGCTGAGCCCAAAATTGGATGCCAATGATATGTGTCTAATGTTTAATATGTAGAGTTTTAACTCTGACTTTTTTTCCCATCATGGGTTAGTGCCACGTGACCAGAGCTTTGCATGATGTAATGGGGCTGTGATGTAGGCCTTATGATATAACAGAGCTGTGACTCAGGGTTTTGTGGAAGAACAGGGCAGTGATTTGGGGCCTTGTGATAAAGCAGGGCATTTATTCAAGGTCTTGTGATAAAATGGGGCAGTGATTTGACCTTGTGATTCTAAACCTCTTGATATAATTGGACTGTCGCACAGGGCCTGGTACAATACTGACATAGGGCCATATCTCATATGTGATATAATTGGACTGTGACATGGAGCCTGGTATGATCTAATTGGATTGACACAGGACCATGTATGATAGAATAGGACCATGACTCCAGGCCTGATATGATGTAATTGGACTGACACAGAACCATTACATAAGAACATAAGAAATAGGAGCAGGAGTAGGCCAATCGACCCCTCGAGCCTACTCCGCCATTCAATAAGATCATGGCTGATCTGATCCTAACCGCCAATCTACTATCACAGAACCATCTCCTGAATCTAACAGAATTAGACACACGAAATAGGAGCAGGATCAGGCTACACGGCCCCTGGGCCCGCTCCGCTACCCACAGGGCCATGTCCGATCCGAACCTAGACTCATGTCCAAATTCCTGCCCGCTCCCCGTAACCCTTAATTCCCTTTACTTCTAGGAAACTGTCCGTTTCTGTTTTAAATTTATGTAATGTTGTAGCTTCTACAGCTTTTTGGGGCAGCATATTCCATGGACCTACCACCCCCTGAGTGAAGTAGTTCCTCCTCATCTCAGTTTTGAAAGAGCAGCCACTTATTCTAAGACTATGCCCCCTAGTTCTAGTTTCACCCATCATCGGGAACATCCTCCCCGCATCCACCCGATCCAACCCCTTCACAATCTTATATGTTTCAATAAGATCGCCTCTCATTCTTCTGAACTCCAATGAGTAGAGTCCCAATCTACTCAACCTCTCCTCATATGTCCATCCCCTCATCCCCGGGATTAACCGCGTGAACCTTCTTTGTACTGACTCGAGAGCAAGTATGTCCTTTCTTAAGTATGGACACCAAAACTGTACGCAGTATTCCAGGTGCGGTCTCACCAATACCTTGTACAACTGAAGCAATACTCCCTATTTTTATATTCTATCCCCCTAGCAATGAAAGCCAACATTCCATTGGCCTTCTTAATCACTTGCTGCACCTGCATACTAACCTTTTGAGTTTCGTGCACCAGGGCCCCCAGATCCCTTTGTACTTCAGTACTTTCCAGTTTCTTGCCATTAAGATAATAACTTGCTCTACGATTTTTTCCTGCCAAAGTGCATAACCTCACACTTTCCAGTATTGTATTCCATCTGCCAAATCTCTGCCCACTTACTTAGCTTGTCTAGGTCCCCTTGCAGGTTTTTTATGCCCTCCTCACTCACTGCTTTCCTTCCCATCTTAGTATCATCTGCAAACTTTGATATGTTACACTCGGTCCCCTCCTCCAAATCGTTAATATAGATTGTAAAGAGTTGGGGACCCAGCACTGACCCCTGTGGAACACCTAGTTACTGATTGCCAGTCTGAGAATGAACCATTTATCCCAACTCTCTGCCTTCTGTTAGATAGCCAATCCTCTATCCATGCCAGAATATTACCCCCAATCCCGTGATTTTTTATCTTAAGCAATAATCTTTTGTGTGGCACCTTGTCAAATGCCTTTTGGAAGTCTAAATACACTACGTCCACTGGTTCCCCTTTATCCACCCTATACGTTACTTCCTCAAAGAACTCCAGCAAATTTGTCAAACATGACTTCCCCTTCATAAAACCATGCTGACTTTGTCCTATTTAATTATGATTATCCAAATGTCCTGTTACTGTCTCCTTAATAATGGACTCCAAAATTTTACCTACCACAGATGTTAGGCTAACCGGTCTATAATTTCCAGCCTTCTGTCTACTGCCCTTTTTTAAATAAGGGTATTACATTAGCAGTTTTCAGTGTCACAGCAGTGACACAGGGTTCTATTGCTTGGGAGCCCTGACATGGCCTGAATATGGTATAGTTGCTGGCTTATTTTAAATGGTGAATTACAGAATACTTCACTCTCTTTCATGTAACATGATTAGTTGCATAATGAGCGTGTTTTCTCTCTTCTGGTCAATTTTATTCTGTCTTCCTTTCTTGAAGACATTGAAACCTTGCTGTGATACAGTTATCCGCCTTGCCAGTGAGTGTTGGAAGGCTATTTGACTTTTGTAGGCATCTCGGCCAAGCTTGTTCCTCTTTGCACCCAAAACCCATACATATGCACTTACAGCATGGGCCACTGGACAGGGATCTGTGGCCGATTTTGTCCCCTCAAGAGGCTTGTTCCAAAAATTCAGTCGTATGGCATGAGGAAATGTAGCAGCATGGATAGAATGTTGGTTGATGATCAGGAAACAAAGCGTTAGGGAAATGATTGTTGCTCGGATTGGAGAAGGATTGGAAGTGATGTGCCCCAGGTGTCAGCTCTGCTGTTCTCCCATCCCACACTTCTTTTCTTCCCGCATTGCCTGTAGCCAAAATGGCAGGCAGGCAACCTCAGCTCGGGGCTTTGCCAGTACCGTACCACCATACATCTGTCCCAAGGAATCTGTAAGAGTGAATTTGAGGTGACTGATCTGCCAGTTTTTTTTCTACCAGTAAGTTTATAGCCCCTGCACTCATTTGATGTTACATCTTTAACTTCATGGCACATGCATTGCAGCGCCAATGTATTGCACTGCCATATGTGGTGTAAGGCTTTGATGGTGACATTTTTCTTTCGCTAAAAGTAATTGATGACTGCTTGGTCTCGAGTTGTGTTTTATTGCATCCCTGTACTGTGCACTTTGTGGTAAGGCGTTTCTGTCCAGGGAGGTAGAATTGGAGAGAGGGATCCATAGTGCCACACACGCATCTGGCAGCAGCTGAGTACAAAGAGGCAGAGGCTTAGCAGCAGCTCTCCTCTTGACATGTGGCTTTGGGAAGGAACGTAAAGTAAGAGATGTGAAATACAGTTCTTATCATCTGTGTTATTGGCATTACTGTTGATGGCAGTGATCACCATTTACAGACTGTGTGTTGCCCGGCAGATTGACGCACGTAGTGACCGCACTGGTGAGGTTATTTTCAAAGACAACTTTACCTCGTCTGTTGCTGGAATTGTGGAGGAAGACTACAGGATGGATGGACAGACGCAGCTCATCTGCTGCTCAATTGAAGGAGAAGGTAAACCTAACTTCCCCCCGCCCCCCACTTGCGTCAATTCTGACCAGAAATTCACCATTAATCCCAGTGATGCTGCATTGTGCGAGAGTTTGCAGGGATGTAATTGACTATTCACTGTACCGTGGCAATCTGAAGGAGTGGAGTACATACGAACAGTGACGGGCAGGTAAAGACCATCTGGTCCATCGAACCTGTCCCACACAATTACGATATCTTGTGTATCACAATATATACTCGCTCCACCCCACCCAAAACCATGTGATCTCCTGGGAGAGGCAAAAAAACAAATTAAAAAACCCAGGCCAATTTGGGAAGAAAAAAAATCTGGGAAATTCCTCTCCAACCCTTCTAGGTGCGAAACTAGTCCAGGAGATCACTCTGGCCCTGAATTCCCTGCGGTACCTACTTTCTGTAAGAGATGATCTCCGCCCCAGCAGAAACAAATCCAGCTCTTGCTTGAGTAATGAATTAAAAGCACAAGGTTGGGGGCTCCCTGATGTAGTAGTAAGATGTACAGACCAGAAGGTATCCGCTTGGATCCCTGGTCTGTGCTAAATTGTCTGATCTCAGCTATGCTGGCTGCAGGGCAGCTGCGGTTGGGTTGGAGAAGATGAAAAGAAATCAGTCAATATTCCTGCTCCTGTTCGCTGTCCAGTGACTCTTGCTGGGTATAAATGTGTGAATATCAGGTGATACTGGGTGAGGTTTGCATTTTTCTATCCATGCCTTCAGAAGAAAAAGAGAGAAAACAGGAAAAGTTAGTTCAAATTACTTGTCTTCCGCTCTGTAGTTCGAGGTTATCTGCCTGCCGGTCGAGAGATGAAAGGGAATTTGATGGACATAAATGCAGAACAAGATTTAATCCGTGATCTGAGCCAGCGGAAACAGAATTTACTGCTCGAACTGCGTAACTATGAGGAAAATTCAAAGGTGGGTTGTTTAGCCACATGGGTATTGTTAACATCGCCAGCTGTCATTCACTGGAAACATTCTGTTAATTGTTCTAAGTCATGAGAATCAGCACACTGACCACAAACTGCTTTTTCTACCATGTTCACTCAAGTTGTTTGCTACAATAAGTTTTTCTCTGAATTTCTTTCCTCCTATCCCTGATCTCCAATGTACAATGCATCTAACCCATGTTATACCTGACTGAGATGTGCTAGATGCGACAGTGTAAAGTGATATTTAAGTCCTGCTGTACGTGGCCATGGAGTGCTTGATAGGGCCACGCATAGGGAGCTTTACTCTGCGTTAAATCTGTGTTATGCTTGACTGGGGAGTTTCAGTAACTGGTGAGGGGCCATACTGCATGAGTGACTGGCTGGCAGAGAGCACTGTGAACGCATGACTGACGAGCAATAGATGTGGCTACACTGCTAACCAAATATGTACATGTTGTATTTGTGTCAGGTTGCCTTGAGTGCCCTGGGTGGAGAAGGGGATGGACAGATAGGCATTATTCCAGCCAACACACAACTGCAGACAGGCCTATCTGTCAACGTAGACAGCACCAACCAAAGTCCTCACGTGGAGCTGAATATTTCCACATTCAATGGTGAGTCTACCTTGAGACATCTTGAGCTACAGATTGCAGGAACAGTATCAAAGAGGGTGCCTTTCTGCTTTTTATTCAAGACTAGGTGCCTTTTTTTTGGCTGCTAACTTTGAGTTTTTCAAATTAATTTGTAGCTATTTAGTATTGCAATAATTATCTTTTTATGTATTTACATTACTAAAACTTTTGAATCAGCTGATTGATTGGCTCTGAACATCGCTGTCTAGCAAGCTCATTAGTGACCCACCTGCAGCAAACCCACCATTAGGAACAATAGTTGTCTTGTCATGGATGGCACTATTTCCCATAACCATATTTCAAAGAAGAGCATGGGAGTTCCTCCCGGTGTCCTGGCCAATCTTTATCCCTCCACCAACATCACTAAAAACAGATTATCTAGTTATTATCACATTGCTGTTTGTGGGACCTTGCTGTGCGCAAATTGGCTGCCACGTTTCCTACATTACAGCAGTGGCGACACTTCAAAAGTACTCATTGGCTGTAAAGGGCTTTGGGACATCCTGAGATCATGAAAGGCGCTATATAAATGCAAGCTTTTTTTATGGAGGTTGTAGTGTATGTACTTTGCAGAAGGAACTATATTCTGCAGCCCCTGTATACTGCAGTACCAGTAGTGACCACCCCTGTATATAAGCCTGTGTAGTAACTTTGCATAGTTAGTTCCAGTTTGCCTCCACTCAGTAAAGACCTGTTATAACCAACTCCTGCAGTCCGCGTCTCAATTACACACGGACATAATACTGGCGACGAGCAGATCCGAACTTACCTACAGTCTGCACCACCTCATGGGGATCCATCCCTGAAGCGAAGTTGTCAGAGGTTGAGGCCAGAAGGAAGAAAGAGGAAAAAAAGAAAAACAATCAGAAGAAATGGGCGTCGACCGTGGGCAACCGCCTCTGATTCATCGGAGTGAAAGATTTGCAGGAGAGGCTGTCGAGAGCGGGGCTTGGTTATCCTGTCGATGGTGTTCCATCTAATCGGGCTGGTGGCAGGTAGTACACTGATCCAGCATTTTCCGTTGTTATTTCGGATTTCCAACATCTGCAGTATTTTGCTATAGTACACTGATCCTTCCTGGGCTGCGGCGGGCTAGAGCTCGATCGGGTGGCTTTTCAACGGGGCCGAGCAGCGTTGTCGGGAAGAGGGGAGAGAGAGAGAGAGAGAGGGTGGAGCACACAGGGCGCGGCCGGTGCTACGAAGCCGGGCAGCGTACAGACCCGCGAAGAGGAAGGAAAGTGTCCCGCAGGGTTGCTCCGACGACGGGGAAATAAAAGAAATTAGAAGCGCAGAAAGCCGCGAGGAGCTGCAGTTTGCCACGGGAACCGCAGAGAGCGGCGTTAGCAGTGCGGGGGGAAGTGCGCGAAGACCATAGGGCGTCGCCATCAAGGCATAAAACGCCAGCAACAGCGCTAGCAGCAGTGGAGAAGACGGAAAGCGCGGGAGGCGCCATTTTGTTCAATCGGGGAAGAAGGCAAAGCGCGGGAGGCGCCATCTTAGATTTCCAAGATGCCGAAGACTGGCAATATTACTGCCTTCGATAATGCAATAGAAGACTGGACCACGTATGTGGAAAGAGTCGAAGTATATTGCGAGGCAAACGAAGTAGCCGATCAGAAAAAGGCATCGGTACTACTAAACTTAATGGGCGCAAGAACGTACGGCCTATTGCGGAACCTGATCACTCCAGCCAAACCGATGGCGAGGAGTTTTAACGAAATTGTTGATATCCTACAGGAACACCTAAATCCTACACCGCTGCTGATAGCAGAAAGATTTAAATTCCACAGGAGAAATCAGCATAAAAGATGAGAGCAATGCTGATTACCTTACGGAACTACGCAAGCTATCAAAGCACTGCCAGTTCGGAGCAGGACTGACAGATACTCTACGGGACAAATTTGTCTGTGGACTCCTGAGTGAAGGAACCCAGAAGAGGTTACTCTCGGAGAAAAAGCTGACGCTAGATAAGGCTTTCAGCGTGGCAGTATCGTACGAAGCAGCAGCAAGGGGAGCTGCGGAAATACAGCAAAAGCCACAGGAATACGGCACCCACGAAATGACACGGGGATTTGAAAAATGTTATCGCTGCGGCAGAACAACCCATGACCAGAAGGACTGCTGGTCCAAGGACAAAATATGCAGGCAATGCGGAAAGATGGGACACATTGCATGAGTTTGCAGGTCTGGGAAGAAGACTAACGACAACAAAAAGGCTACTAAGGAACAGTACAGGAAAGTACAAAAGATGACGGACAGTAGTTCCGAAGACCAGATGAGCGATAGAGAATCCGGGAACAAGTCCTGCAAGGGATTCCGGGGACTCAGTGTTACTTGGATGACATCCTAGTGACAGGTGAAGATGACAGTGAACACCTTGCCAACCTAGAGCAGGTGCTCACTAGACTAAGAGAACATGGGCTACGAGCCAATCGCCCCAAGTGCGAGTTTTTTAAGAAACAGATATCGTATTGTAGCCATGTGATTGATGAGGGGTTACATAAGTCCCCTGACAAAATTGAAGCGGTAGTTAAGGCTCCAGTAATTGGTGAATTACTACCATAAGTTTTTGCCGAATATGTCCACAATTCTGCACCTACTGAACGCCCTACTACAAACTGGAGTAGCATGGAAATGGAGCGATGAATGTAAGCGGGCCTTTCAGAAGAGTAAAGACTTAATCACTTCAAGAGAAGTATTGGCTCACTACAACCCATCACTACCGATAAGACTGGCGTGTGATGCGTCTCCCTACGGCATTGGAGCGGTACTGTCACATAAATTCCTTGATGGTTCAGAGAGGCCGATAGCTTTTGCGTCACGCTCGTTAACTTCAGCCGAGCGTAACTACGCCCAGATTGACAGAGGCCCTCAGCCTGGTGTGGGGGGGGTGAAGAAGTTCAATCACTACCTGCACGGTCAGAAATTTACTCTACTAACTGATCATCAACGTCTTGTCTCCATTTTCAACCCTCAGAAGGGCGTCCCGATAATGACAGCACAACGGCTACAGAGGTGGTCCCTTTTCCTAGGGGCACACCAATATGACATCGAGTACAAAGGAACTAAACAGCATGGGAATGCTGATGGATTGTCGCGCCTACCGTTGCCGACGGTGGAAGAAGCACCTCCAGTGGAGATATTCCACTCGACCATAGTCGAATGTCTACCTGTGATGAATGCAAACATAGAAAAGGAAACACGAAATGACCCGACACTCTCCTGGGTCTATGATTTAACGGTGAAGGGATGGCCAGCACATGGCGAACCACTGTTGCCAGCATTCTCGCCGAGAACAGCTGTCAGTGTGCAGAGGAACCTTGATGTGTGGATCCAGAGTAGTAATTCCACCCAAATTGAAGGATAGAGTGCTCAATGAGCTTCATGAGGGTCATCTGGGAGGGGTAAAAATGAAGAACTTAGCCAGAGCGTTTGTGTGGTGGCCGGAAATCGATAGAGAAATCGAAGAGATGACCAAGAGCTGTACAGGATGCCAGAAGGTCCAAAACGCCCCACCACAAGCCCCTCTACATCCATGGGAGTGGCCCTCCTCTCCATGGCAAAGGGTACACATTGATTTTGCTGGTCCATTTATGGACTTGATGTTTTTAATTGCGGTGGATGCACATTCAAAGTGGCCAGAGGTAATAAAAATGTCCTCAACCACCACAGAAAAAACTATCACAGCCTTACGAACCATATTCGCCAGAAATGGGCTGCCTGAACAGATTTGCTCCGACAATGGACCACAGTTTGTGTCTGAAGAGTTCCGGAGGTTCTTAAAGAACAATGGTGTTAAGCATTACACATCCGCCCCATATCATCCAGCCACCAATGGATTGGCCGAGAGGTTCGTTCAAACATTCAAGAAGGCTATCAAGGCAATGTGTAATGAAGACATACCCCTACAACACAAGGTGGATAACTTCTTGTTTGCCTACCGGAATGCGACACATGCGGTTACCAACCAAACTCCAGCCATGATGTTCTTCAATCGAAGACTACGATGCCGCTTGGATTTGGTTAAGCCAAACATCAGAAGAGATGTGGAGAACAGGCAGTTTCAGAATATGAATGAAAGGCCGACCAGGAGTTTTAAGATAGGTCAACCAGTTTTGGCCCGGGACTACCGCACAGAGAAATGGCAGCCAGGAACGATCTGTACACGGCAAGGACCTCTAATGTATACTGTGGATGTTGGAGAGAGCATTGTAAGACACCATGCTGACCAGATTCTAGAGTCACTGGAAAACGTCAATTCCACACCACGATCCGATACACCTGGTGATGAAACCGAAGTACCAATTGCATCTACCTCAGAATCGGGAATATTGGAAGCAGACGAACCCAACAACGACGTTGATTCCGAATCCACTCTGCCAGAAGAACCTGATACCCCAGAGGCGTTATCTAGACAGAATCAGGAAGCCTCCTCCAAAGACTGAACTTATAATTGCTTAACTTCAGCTAATGTATATGACAGCTGTAATTGTAAATATGTTATTCAATTATTGATCAAATGTTATGTACTGTTTAGCTAAAAGGGGAGGAATTGTAGTGTATGTACTTTGCAGAAGGAACTATATTCTGCAGCCCCTGTATACTGCAGTACCAGTAGTGACCACCCCTGTATATAAGCCTGTGTAGTAACTTTGCATAGTTAGTTCTAGTTTGTCTCCACTCAGTAAAGACCTGTTATAACCAACTCCTGCAGTCCGTGTCTCAATTACACACGGATATAATAGAGGTTGTCACAAGTGAGCTTCAAAATGACAGTTTTTTTTCATTTACGTGCTTACCTATATAATTGCCAACCTTTTATAAAAAAATAAAAAAATAAAAAAATTGCCAGAAGATTGGAAGCCATTACTATGTAAACTGTACTCCAAGCCAATGGTCTCTGTGAGCAACTAATATATATGCTGCGAACAGCAACAGTAAAATTAGGTGGTGGTGCTGCTACTGAATTTTTGCAGTCACTGAACTCAGCAGCACCATCAGCAGCTGCTTAGAAGTATTTCAACCCTTGCTGCAATCCACATGTCTGCAGGGTCACAATACCACTGGTGAACTGCTCAGTACAATGGCTGCACAAACTCTGCTGTTTTGTGGTCAGAAACTGAAGAGTGTGGAGATGAACCTGGGTGAAGGTCAGTCTGTTACACCTCTGGGATATTAAGGATTGTGTTAGGTATGTTTTAGTGTTATAACTGCATTGTTCAACTTTCAATGGGGGGGGGGGGAGATGGTCAATACTGAGGAGGACTGCAACAAATTACAGGAGGATATTAATAAACTTGCAGAATGGACATATAATTGGCAAATGAAGTTTAACACAGATAAATGTGAGGTATTACATTTTGGTAGGAAGAATAATGAGGTCACTTATTACTTGGAGGGTGTGAGTCTGTGTGGGGTAGGGGAACAAAGGGATCTCAGAGTACAAATACACAAATCACTAAAAGTTGCGACACAGGTTAGTAAGGCCATAAAAAAAGCAAACCAAGCACTAGGATTTCTTTCTAGAGGGATAGAATTGAAAAGTAGGGAAGTTATGCTAAACCTGTATCGAACCTTGGTTAGACCACACTTAGAGTATTGAGTACAGTTCTGGTGGCCATATTATAAAAAGGATATAGAGGTACTGGAGAGGGTGCAGAGAAGATTTACAAAGATGATACCAGAAATGCGAGGGTATACCTATCAGGAAAGGATGAACAGGCTGGGTCTCTTTTTTTTTTAAAAAAAAGAGAAGGCTGAGGGGTGACCTATTTGAGGTCTTTAAAATTCTGAAAGGTTTTGATAGAGTGGATACAGAGCGAATGTTTCCACTTGTGGGGAAGAGCATAACTAGAGGCCATCAATATAAGATCGTCACCAAGAAACCCAATAGGGAATTCAGAAGAAACTTCTTTACCCAAAGAGTGGTGAGAATATGGAACGCGCTACCACAGGGAGTGGTTGGAGCGAATAGTATAGATGCATTTAAGGGGAGGCTAGACAAGCATATGAGGGAGAAGGGAATAGAGGGTTATACTGATAGATTTAGATGAGGAAAGACGGGAGGAGGCTCGAGTGGAGCATAAACTGGTTGGGCCGAATGGCCTGTTTCTGTGCCGTATATCCAATTTAATGTATTGAAAGTGTGGAATTTGGATCAGTGCTTGGGTAGCTTTTCTGTGGAACTGACAACTCAGCTGATTTTCTTTTTCAGTTTAGAGTTGCACACCCCTGCTGTTTTTGTCCTTATCCTATGAGGAGAGATTGAATAGATTGGGCCTATAGTCTCTGGAGTTTAGAAGAATGAGAGGTTGAGAGAATGAGAGAAACATACAAGATTCTGAAGGGGATTGAAAGGGTAAATGCTGAGAGGTTGTTTCCTGGCTGGAGAGTCTAGAACTAGGGGGCATAGTCTCAGGATAAGGTGTAGGTCATTTAAGACTGAGGTGAGGAGGAATTTCTTCACTCAGAGGGTTGTGCATCTTTGGAATTCTCTACCCCAGAGGGCTGTGGATGCTCAGTCGTTGAGTATATTCAAGGCTGAGATAGATAGATTTTTGGACTCGTGGGGAATCAAGGGATATGGGGATCGGGCGGGAAAGTAGAGTTGAGGTCGCAGATTAGCCATGATCTTATTGAATGGCGGAGCAGGCTTGAGGGATCATATGGCCAATCCTCCTAATTCTTATGTTCTTCTGCTGCTGTTTAATGTTGGGAGTCCCAATTAAAATGGGAATGTTGAGACTGAAGTATGGGTCTGTTGTTCTCCCAAGGTCTGTTGGGAGGGGATGGTTTCATTTATTTCCAATAGATGTTAAAAGTATTGAAATGAAAATCTCGTTTAAGATAAATTTTACCTCATCACTGGCCAGAATTAAGATTATTACTCTAAGGGAGGAATCTTTTGTACCTCGAGATGGGCAGTTTAAGATTAAAGTAATTCAAGCGCCTTGGCTCAATTATTTATTTGTGACGATTCCACTAGTCATTCCTTCAGAAAGTATTCCATTCAGTATGTCGGCTTATTTTCGGAGCGGTTCGTGGTGAAAAAGCATTCCAAGACTGAGGCTAGGTAAACTTGAAGCCCATAACCAGAGAGGGTTCACCAGCTCCTTAAGTTTATAATTCAGTCCTTAAATTAGAATGCACAGGAGTGCTAGTCAGAGTAGAAATAGAAGGATATTTCAGATGAATACGTGGCTAGAGGAATGGTGCAAGGGGGAGGGATTCAAGTTCCTGGGACATTGGAACTGGTTCTGGGGGAGGTGGGACCAGTACAGACCAGACGGTTTGCACCTGGGCAGGACCGGGACCGATGTCCTAGGGGGCGTGTTTGCTAGTGCTCTGGGGGAGGGTTTAAACTAAAATGGCAGGGGGTTGGGAACCTGAGCAGGGAGACAGAGGAAAGGGAAACGAGGATAGAAGCAAAAGAAAGGAAGGAGAAAAACAAAGGTGGCAGTCAGAGAAATCAAGGGTTTAAATCAAACATGGCCACAGTAAATAATAATTCTAAAAGGTGTAAGAGTGTTAAAAAAACAAGCCTGAAGGCCTTGTGTCTTAATGCGAGGAGCATTCGTAATAAGGTGGATGAATTAGCTGCGCAAATAGAGGTAAACGGATATGATATGATTGGGATTACGGGAACATGGCTCCAGGGTGACTAAGGCTGGGAACTCAACATCCAGGGGTACTCAATATTCAAGAAGGATAGGCGAAAAGGAGGTGGGGTAGCATTGCTGGTTAAAGAGGGGATTAACACAATTGAAAGGAAGGACATTCGCTCTGATGATGTGGAATCTGTATGGGTAGAACTGAGAAATACCAAGGGGCAGAAAACGTTAGTGGGAGTGGTATACAGACCTCCAAACAGTAATGTGGAAGTTGGGGATGGCATTAAACGGGAAATTAGAGACGCGTGCAATAAGGGCACAGCAGTTATCATGGGTGACTTTAATCAACATATAGATTGGGCTAACCAAATTAGTAACAATACTGTGGAGGAGGAATTCCTGGAGTGTATACGAGATGGTTTCCTGGACCAACATATCGAGGAACCAACTGGAGATCAGGCCATCTTAGACTGGGTATTATGTAATGAGAGAGGATTAATTGGCGATCTTGTGTGAGGCCCCTTGGGTCGGAGCGATCATAATATGATAGAATTCTTCATTAAGATGGAAAGTGAAGTAGTTGACTCGGAGACTAGGGTCCTGAATTTAAATAAAGGAAACTACAATGGTATGAGGCGCGAGTTGGGTAGGATTGATTGGGAAATGTTACTCGAAGGGTTGCCGGTGGATAGGCAATGGCAAACATTCAAAGTTCGCATGGATGAATGACAGAATTTGTTCATCCCTGTTTGGCATAAAAATAAATCACAAAAGGTGACTCAACTGTGGCTAACAAGGGAAATTAGGGATAGCATAAGATCCAAGGAGAAGACATATAAATTGGCCAGAAAAAGCAGTAAACCTGCGGAATGGGAGCAGTTTAGGATTCAGCAAAGGAGGACAAAGGGATTAATTAAGAGGGGGAAAATAGAGTATGAGAGTAAGCTTTCAGGGAACATAAAAACTGACTGTAAAAGCTTTTATAGATTTGTGAAGAGAAAAAGATTCGTGAAGTCAAGCGTAGGTCCCTTGCAGTCAGAATTAGGGGAATTTATAATGGGGAACAAAGAAATGGAAGACCAATTAAATACATACTTTGGTTCTGTCTTCACAAAGGAGGACACAAATAACCCCCCAGAGATGTCGGGGAACATAGGGTCTAATGAGAGGGAGGAACTGAAAGAAATCAGTATTTGTAGGGAAATTGACGGGATTGAAGGCCGATAAATCCCCAGGGCCTGATAATCTCCATCCTAGGGTACTTAAGGAAGTGGCCCTAGAAATAGTAGATGCATTGCTGGTCATCTTCCAAAATTCTATAGCCTCTGGAACAGTTCCCATGGATTGGAGGGTAGCTAATGTTACCCCACTATTCAAAAAAGGTGGTAGAGAGAAAACGGGGAATTATAGACCGGTAAGCTTGACATCGGTAGTGGGGAAAATGCTAGAATCCATTATAAAAGATGTAATAGCAGAGCACTTGGAAAACAATGACAGGATTGGACAAAGTCAACATGGATTTACAAAAGGTAAATCGTGCTTGACTAATCTACTGGAATTTTTTGAGGATGTAACTGATAGAATAGATAAGGGAGAACCAGTGGATGTGGTGTATTTGGACTTTCAGAAGGCTTTCGATAAGGTCCCGCATAAGAGATTAGCTTGTAAAGTTAAGGCACATGGGATTGGGGGCAAGGTACTGACTTGGATAAAGAACTGGTTGGCAGATAGGAAGCAAAGAGTTAGCATAAACGGCTCTTTTTCCGAGTGGCAGGCAGTGACTAGTGGGGTACCGCAGGGATCGGTCCTTGGACCCCAGCTATTCACAATATATATAGATGATCTAGACGAGGGAACTAGATGTAATAGCTCCAAGTTTGCAGACGACACATAGCTGGGTGGGCGTGTGTGCTGTGAGGAGGATGCCGAGAAACTCCAGTATGATTTGGACAGGTTGGGTGATTGGGCAGAAGCATGGCAGATGCAGTATAATGTGGATAAATGCGAGGTTATCCACTTTGGTGGCAAAAACAGGAAAGCAGATTATTATCTGAACGGCAATAGAGTGGGAGAAGGGGAAGTGCAACGAGACCTGGGTGTCCTTGTGCACCAGTCACTGAAGGTAAGCATGCAGGTGCAGCAGGTGGTTAAGAAGGCAAATGGTATGTTGGCCTTCGTAGCGAGAGGGTTAGAGTACAGGAACAAGGATGTCTTGCTGCAGTTGTACAAAGCCTTGGTGAGACCACACCTTGAGTATTGTGTGCAGTTTGGTCGCCTTATCTGAGGAAGGATGTTCTTGCCATGGAGGGAGTGCAGCAAAGATTCACCAGACTAATTCCTGGGATGGCAGGAATGACGTATGAGGAGAGATTGGGTCGATTGGGCTTATGCGCGTTTTGTTTAGAAGAACGCGAGGGGATCTCATTGAAACTTATAAAATTCTAACAGGACTGGACGGGATGACTGGATGCAGGAAGGATGTTCCCGATGACCGGGGAGTCCAGAATCAGGGGTTGCAGAGATGAGGAGGAATTTCTTCACCCAGAGAGTGGTGAACCTGTGGAATTCTCTACCATAGAAGGCAGTGGAGGCCAATTCATTAAATATATTCAAGAAAGAGTTGGATATATTTCTTGAGGCTAAAGGGATCAAGGGATATGGGGAGAAGGCAGGGACAGGGTACTGAATTTGGATGATCAGCCATGATCTCATTGAATGGCGGAGCAGGCTCGAGGGGCCGAATGGCCTACTCCTCCTATCTTCTATGTTTCTGAATGGTATTGCCAGTAATTCGTGTAACTTATCTTCTGTGTTTGTACCCACCGAGCTATTGTTCCAAACTCCACCTAGTTAAGTATGGGCAATCTTATTTGGATCTGATTGCTGTTCCCTCATAGTGCGTGTGTGTTTTTATATAGACACCATCATTCGGGCTGTGCTTATCTTTGCTGAGGGTATATTTGACGGAGAGTCTCACGTGGTTCATCCCAGCGTGCACAATCTCTCGGGACAAATCCGAATTCCCATCATTCCACCCAAAGATGTCCCAGTGGATCTGCACATCAAGGCTTTTGTGGGCTACAGAAACAGGTGAGCAGTGGGAGGGGAAACTGGATGAGCCCTCCATAGACTGGGTGATGTGTAGCTTACAGATGTCTTTATTTGATTACAGCTTATTGAACCGAACTCCAGAGTGGTACAAACAGATACATCTTGTTGACAATGTCTCTAGATTGCAGAGTTATGCTGAAGATGTGAAATATACAGTGCAATGGGGTGGCACAGCGAGCCTGCCCAGTGCACTGAGCATGGAGTCTTGGTTGTTCCTGTGTATTGTGTGTTTGGAGGCAAGCATTTTGTATCTGATCCATTGTAAAGTGTCATGATGAATATTCATTGTCTCCAGCCTATTCGCAAGAGAAATGAGAGGTATGACGCAGCTACATAACCGCCCCATGTTGGAGGGGGGCTGGGGAAATGTCTTATTGTGGTAAGGTTGCCTCACTCTTGTAACTGGAGAGCTGATACTTACTGAGGCAGTGTGTCAGTTTGGCTCACTTCCACCTGAGTCAGAAGGTTGTAGTTTCCAAGCTCTACTTTAGGATTTGAGCACATAATCCACACTGATGTTCCTGTACATACTGAGGAAGTTCATCATTGTTGGAGGTTCTGTCTTTTGGACGAGACATTAAACCAAGGTCCTGTCTACCTGTTCGGGTGCACATTCAAGAGTCCATGGAATTGTTCGAAGATGAGCAGGGAAATATCCTCATCAATATTCCTCAATTAACCAACTACATCAAAAACAAATTAACTCTTCATTTCTATGTTCTATTAAAAGGGAGGTTGATACTTGCTTGGAAGTAAGGTTATTAAGGGACATGAGGAAAGGGTAGTGAATTGGGATTAAAAAGATGGAGCTGCTATGACTAACAAAATGACAGGCTCAATGGGTTGAATGGTCTACTCCTGATCCTATGTTCATATTCATCTTGTGCTTGATATTGTGTGCAAAATGGCAGTAGTGCTCGACAGTCGATGCTCATCAAAGTAGTTCATTGTATGTGAACATTGTATGTTGCTGAGACGTGTGATAAGGCGCTTGCTTTCTCTCTATGTTGGGCTGAAATCATGTATATAGCACTGTTGTGTGTTATTAAATCCCTACCCCGGCACTGCAGCTCAGTGCAATACTGCCTCACCCAATGCATGACAATCGGTAGTGTTCAAATGATAAACTTCCTCATCACTTGTGTAAAGGTATAGAGCACAGGACAGTAGTCAGTATACTGAGAGAGCCCGATCGGGATACTGAGAGGAGCAGCTCAGAGACCAAAGTCAACATACTAACATCTCATAGAATCATAAAAATATACAGCACAGAAGGAGGCCATTTGGCCCATCTTGTCTGCGCCGGCTGACAAAGAGCTATCCACCCTAATCCCACTTTCCAGCACTTGGTCCGTAGCCTTGTAGGTTACGGCACTTCAAGTGAATATCCAAGTACTTTTTTAATGTGATGAGGGTTTCTGCCTCTACCATCCTTTGAGGCAGTGAGTTCCAGACCCCCACCACACTGGGTGAAAAAATTTCTCCTCAACTCCCCTCTCAACCTCCGACCAATTACTTTAAATCTATGCCCCTTGGTTATTGACCTCTCTGCTAAGGGAAATGGGTCCTTCCTATTCACTCTTTCTAGGCCCCTCATAATTTTATACACCTCAATTAGGTGTCCCCCTCAGCCGCCTCTGTTCCAAAGCTAAAATTTCCCAGCCCAGGCAACATCCTCGTAAATCTTCTCTGCACCCCTTCTAGTGCAATCACATCCTTCCTTTTAATGTGGTGACTAGAACTGCACGCAGTATTTTAGCTGAGGTCTAACTAGTGTTTTATGCAGTTCAAGCATAACCTCCCTGCTCTTATATTCTATGCCTCGTCTAATAAAGGCAAGTATCCCGTATGCCTTCTTAATCACCTTATCTACCTGTCCTGCTACCTTCAGGGATGTGTGGACATGCATTCCAAAGGTCCCTCTGATCTTCTGTACTTTTCAGTGCCCTACCATTTATAGTGTATACCCTTGCCTTGTTAGCCCTCCCCAAATGCATTACCTCACACTTCTCCAGATTGAATTCCATTTGCCACTGTTCTGCCCACCTGACTAGTCCATTGATATCTTCCTGCAGTCTGCAGCCACTGCCTTCATTATCAACCACACGGCCAATTTTTGTATCATCTGCAAACTTCTTAATCATACTTCCTACATTCAAGTCCAAATCATTGATATATACCACAAAAAGCAGAGGGCCCAGTACTGAGCCCTGCGGAACCCTACTGGAAACAGCCTTCCAGTCACAAACACCTTTCGACCATTACACTTTGTTTCTTGCCTTGGATCCAAATTTGGATCCAACTTGTCACTTTGCCTTGGATCCCATGGGCTTTTACTTTTGTGACCAGTCTGCCATGCGGGACCTTATCAAAAGCCTTGCTAAAATCCATATAGACTGCATCAAATGCACTCCCCTCATCGACCCGCCTTGTTGCCTCCTCAAAAAATTCAATCAAGTTAGTCAGACACGACCTTCCCATGACAAATCCATGCTGACTGTTCCTGATTAATCTGTGTCTTTCTAAATGAAGATTTATCCTGTCCCTCATTTTTCCAATAATTTTCCCACCACTGAGGTTAGGTTGACTGGCTTATAATTACTCGGTCTATCCCTTTCTCCCTTTTTAAACAATGGGACCACTTTAGCAGTTCTCTGGCACCACACCTGTAGCCAGAGAGGATTGGAGAATGATGGTCAGAGCCTGTGCTATTCCCTCTCTTCTCTTAACAGTCTGGGAGACATTTCATCTGGGCCTGGAGATTTATCCACTTTTAAAGATGCTAAACCCCTTAATACTTTCTCTTTCACTGTTTATTTCATTTAATATTTCACACTCCTCCTCCCTGATTGCAATGTCTGCATCGTCCCTCTCTCTTTTATGAAAACAGATGTAAAGTATTCATTAAGAACCATACCCATGTCTTCCGCCTCCACACACAGGTTACCTTTATGGTCCCTAATAGGTCATACTCTTACTTTAGTTATCCTCTTGCTCTTAATGTATTTATAAAACATTTTTGGGTTTTCCTTGATTTTACTTGCCAATATTTTTTCATGACCTGTCTTTGCTTTCCTAATTAATTTCACCCCTGCACTTTCTATACTCCTCTAGACTTTCTGCAGTATTGAGTCCTCGGTATCTGTCATAAGCTTCCCTTTTTTTCTTTATCCTACCCTGTATGCCCCTTGACATCCAGGGAGCTCTAGATTTGTTGGTCCCACCCTTTTTCATTAAGGGAACATACTTACTCTGAACCCTCACTATCTCCTCCTTGAATGCCTCCCACTGCTCTGACACTGATTTACCTTCAAGTTTCTGTCTCCAGCCCACTTTGGCTAAATCACCTCTCAGCTTAGTAAAATTAGCTTTTCCCCAATTGAGAACTTTTATTCCTGGTTTGTCCTTGTCCTTTTCCATAACTACCCTAAATCTAACTGAATTATGATCTCTACCACCAATATGCTCTCCCACTGATACCCTTCCCAGCTTCATTCCCTAAAACTAGGTCCAGAACCGCCCCCTCTCTTGTTGGACTTGCTACGTACTGGCTAAAAAAGTTCTCCTGAATGCAGGTAATAGTAGGGAAGTTGAAATCCCCTACTATTATTGCCCTATTTTTACACCTCTCAGAAATTTGCCTACGTATTTGTTCTTCTATCTCTCTCTGACTGTTCGGAGGTCTGTAGTACACTCCCAGCAGTGTGATTGCCCCTTTTTTGTTTTTCAGTTCAACCCATATGGCCTAAGTTGATGATCCTTCTAAGATATCTTCCCTCCTCATAGCTGTAATTGATTCTTTAATCAATATTGCGACCCCCCCCTCCTTTTTTTTATCCCCCTCTCTATCTCATCTGAAAACCCTGTAACCAGGAATGTTGAGCTGCCATTCCTTCCCTTCTTTCAGCCATGTCTCAGTAACAGCTATAATTATCATACTCCCACGTGTTTATCTGTGCCCTCAGCTCATCTGCTTTATTCCCTAGACTCCTTGCATTGAAGTATATACCATTTAGCACTGCCAAACTCCCTTGTTTATTTTCTAGCCTTTGTTTCCTCTGCCTTCCAAACTCGCTTACTAATTTTCTGCCTTCCATTTCCAGCTTTCCTTCTCTCCCTTCTGAATCCACTCTCGGGTTCCCATCCCCCTGCCAAGCTAGTTTAAACCTTCCCCAACAGCACTAGCAAACCCCGCTGCGAGGATATTGGTCCTGGTCCTGTTGAGGTGCAACCCGTCCACACTTATGAATTTCTGTATAATTCAGGAGATTATATGAGTAAATATTGCTGTAAACCTATCTTGTTGTAGGGGAGGGGTACAAAAAATATGGAGTTGTGTTCAGTGAAAGTGGACGCCGATATTGTAATATTTTTACTCAGCATGCAGTTCCACGTGTTCGAGCTGACAAGGCAGCTGCCTCGATTCTCAATGTACGCCTTACGCACTCCAGGGACTGCTTCTGAACCTCCGAGTTACGTCACCTTCACAGTCAGTGATCGTGTGCAGAGGGTGAGTCAGAGTGCTGCTGGATCACCGTGTGTATCATGGTTACTTTTTAGTTTTTGATTTAGAAACCAAGGTGAAGGGCAAGAGTCCATAGTGCAGGACATCACTAGTGTTGAGTGGGGGTGGGTGAGGGAACGAGAGTAATAAGTGTGGACGCGATCTGCCCCACACCACTGAAACATCCTAATGAGACTTGGGGAGGAATTTTAAATTCGGCGGGACCTCGATGTTGCCCACAGTTCCGAGTTTCCAGGCCGCTACAACCTCCCTCCCCGCCTCCCTGTAAATATCAGGGCATTGGTGTCTGTGGGGGTGGGGGGTAACCAGTGGTTATAATCCAGGTTATCTGAGATGATCCAGCAACAAATTAGACGTCCCTAACCACTTGTGGGGTTTTTGCGGGGGGGGTTTGCTCCACATTTCCAAAGGTCCAAATACTTAGCCTGCTTAATTACATGGTATTGTTGGTAGTTAAAAATACATCATTGAACAACATGGACATTGCTGTTTTAGGTACTGTTTAGCAGAGACACAAAGTTGAACACCATCTATGAAATAAACTCATTTAGAACATCCTCCTCTATAATGCTTCAGTAACTATAACCGCCTCAATGAGACACACCCCCTCACTATAACCACTGTGCCTTCATCATAAGCCTTGGTGATATGTGGCCCAGCATATTACAGTATCTGAGGCACACCTTTCACTATAACCAATGCACACCTCTCCAGAACATTCTCCTCGATAATACTTCACTCATTATAACCAGCTCTCAGATGCGGCCCTTACTATAACAGCCTCTGAGTCACACCCCTCACTATAGCGGGCTCCCTGTAACACACCGCTCCCTGTAATACCATCTCTGTAACATGCTGCTCCCTGTAATACCATCTCTCTAATACACCGCTCCCTGTAATACCATCTCTCTAACGCGCTGCTTCCTGTAATACCATCTCTGTAACACACCATTTCCTGTAATATTCTTTCTGTAACATATCACTCTCTAACACTCTGAATCACGATTGGATCTAGTAATGGGGAATGATCCAGAGCAGATAAAAGAAGGAAGCGTGGGGGAACTTCTAGGCAATAGCAATCCTAACATAATAAGGTTTAAAACAATAATTGAGAGAGGCTTAAGTAATACACAGACCAAAGTAATAGATTGGGGTGGGGGGGGGAAGCTAATTTTGAGGGGATGAGAATGGAACTGGGGAAGGTAATTTTGAAAAACGAGATAGAACAGCAGTGGGAAATATTTGAAACGGTGAAAATAGAAAAGCATCTAGAAACTGAAAATATAATCGTCAGCATGGATTTCAAAAGGGGAAAGTCATGCTTGACCAACCTTATTGAATTCTTTGAAGAAGTAACAAAGTAGACAAGGGCAATGCGGTAGATGTAATATATTTGGATTTTCAAAAGGCCTTTGATAAGGTACTGCATAGTAGACTCATGACTAAGGTCAGGGGACAGGTAGCAGAGTGGATAGCAAGCTGGCTACAAAACAGAAAACAGAGAGTAGGGGTTAAGGATGGCAAAAAAATGGGAAGTGGTGTTCCACATGGATCGGTGCTGGGACCACTGTTATTCACAATTTATATTAATGATTTGGACGCGGGAATCAGAAGTACAATTTTAAAATTTGCAGACGACACCAAATTGGAGGTGTACAAAGGAAGAACTCGACAAAATACAGAAAGACATGAATAAATTTGCAGAACGGGGGTGTAATTTGCAAATTAATTTCAATATAGATAAGTGTGAGGTGCTGCATTTTGGTAGGAAGAATAAGGATCCCATATAATGCTTGGATAATAAGAGTCTGAATGGGGTAGAAGAGCAAAGGAATCTCGCAGTACAGATACACAAATCACACAAAGTAGCAATACAGGTTAATAAAGCCATAAGAAGAGCAAACCAAGCATGAGGTTTCATTTCTAGAGGGATAGAATTGAAAAGCAGATAAGTTATGTTAAACTTGTATAGAACCTTAGTTAGACCACACTTGCAGTAGTATTGTGCACAGTTCTGGTCTCCATATTATAAACAGGATATAGAAACATTGATGGTGCAAAAAAGATTCAAAAGGATGATACCAGACTGAGAGGATATACTTATCAGGAAAGGTTGAACATGCTTGGGTTCTTTTCTCTAGAAAAGTGAAGATTGAGGGGTGATCTGATCGAGAGAGATAATGAAAGGGTTTGATAAGGTAGACCTGATAGAGAAACTGATTTCACTTGTGGGGGAGTCGAAACCTAGAGGTCATGAATATAAGATAGTTACTAATAAATCCAATAGGGAATTCAGAAGAAACTTCTTTACCCAAAGAGTGGTTAGAATGTGGAACGCGTTACCACAAGGAGCAGTTACGACAAATAGCATAGATGCATTTAAGAGGAAGCTAGATAAACACATGAGGAAGAAAGGAATAGAAAGATATATTGATAGGGTTAGATGAAGTAGGGTGGGAGGAGGCTTGTGTGGAGCATAAACGCCGGCATTGACCAGATGGGCCGAATGGCTTGTTTCTGTGCTGTAATGTGTTGCTCACTGTAACACCCTCTTTGTAACACACCAATTCCTGTAATATCCTCTTTAGCACATCACTCATTGCAGTACCCTCTCTGTAAGACGCTGTTTTCTGTAATACCCTCTCTGTAACACATAATTTCCTGTGATACTCTCTCTCTAACATGTTGCTCTCTATAACACTCTGTTATGTGTTGATCAATGTAATAACCTCCCTGTATTGTTCCCCTCACTGTAACACCCCGCTTCCTATATATTTTCTCACTAACTCCTAGTCCCTGTAACATACAGTTCACTCTAATGTATTGTGATGAACTGTCACAAAACACACTCTTCATGAATCCCTCTCTGATGGAGAATCCAACTTATCTCCAGCCTCCCTCACATTACTTCCAAAGATTGTGTTTTAAAGTTGCTTTCTATGTTATAAAATTTTACTTTTTTCAGCTTACAATTGAGTTATTTGCATGGTTCCAGTGATAATGCTCAACCGTTCAACTGTTGCCCAGTATCACAACTAGGTGTCGATCATAATGGCCCAAAATTTGCGGTCGGAGGCGGATGCCTCTGACCTGCAAAAAATCTACAAATTTACCTGGTGGTCCAGGAGGTACGGAGATTCACGCTCCTGGGCCTCTCCGGGTACCCGCGGGTAGAGGCCCAAGTATCCCAGGGGCGTACGCGATTCGCAAGCACCCCTGGGATCATGTGGGCTGGCCCAACCAATGAAAGAATGGGAATCCCCATTCATACTTATGGAGATTCCGTACGTACTGAACTCCCATAATTATGAATGGGGATCACTTAAAAAAAATACACGAACACATGAAGAAATTTTTTTAAATTACATATTTAAAATTAATTAATGCTATTTAATTAAATATTAAACAAATCTAATTTTGGTGGAAACAAATTGTTTAAACAGGACAAAAAATAATGAACAGGGTTTTTAATGTATAAATGAGTGATAACATTTTATTTTTCGTTTTTTTAAAAACTCTTACGCTGGTAAAAGCAGGCCTGACGCCTGCTTTTACCAGGCGTAAGAATTTCAAGGGCATTCGCTGGGCCGAAGTTGGGCAGATAGCGCGACTCTCCGCCCGCGGAGGCCCTTCTCCCAGGGATGCGGAGGATCTGTCAAGAGAACGCAACTTCAGGGTTTTCGTACATGTGCTTCACATGCCTAAACCCGGAATTGCACCTCGTATGCACCCGTAGGGGTCGCAAATTATGGCCCATTATGTAAAAGGATTATGAGGTTTTCATTCTTTAGAACAGAGAGCAGGGATGAAGCAGATGGCTCAATGATGGGAGATAAGTTTGTCTGTTACAATGATGGTAGAGGTGCTTATAGTTTGAGAGCTGGTTGATGATGTTTACTGAGTTCACACTTCCTCTATAGTGTGTAGAGAGCTGTCTGATTGTGGTTACTAAGTTGACTCTTGCCCTGTGATGTGCAGAGAGCTGTCTGATTATGATTACTGAGCTCACTCCTCTGTCTCATTTGCTGTCCCCTTTACAGGTTGTGATGTGGATGAATCAGAACTTCCTCGTACCTGAAGACATTGAGTGTCCAAGTATGCCATTGGAAGTCTGCTTCACGTCTCTGAGAGATGGTGGACAGCTGAGCATTAAAATGAATACGAATGGAGAGGTAACATTGATTTGCTAAACTAACTTTAAAAAAGAAAGTGATTTTACAAACCGAATCGCAGACCCAAAGAAGTTTACAGGACAGAAGGAGGCCATTTGGCCCATCATGTTTGTACCGCCTTTGCTAGAGTAATCCAAACTAATTACACTGCCTTGCTGTCTCGCCATAGCTCTGTATCTTCCTCTACTTCAAATGTTTATCTATTTATCCCCTAAAAGATGCAATGGCCACTGCCTCACTTGCGCCTTGTGGCAAAGCATTCCATGCTCTAACAACTCATTGTATAGAGAAATTTTTCTTAACCTCATTCTCTTAGTGGCAATTTTACATCGATGGCCCTCCTCATTAACTTTCCAATCAGAGGAAATAGTCTTTCCCTATTCACTCTATTAAAACTATTCATAATTTTAAGAACCTCTATTAAATTTCCTCTTGACCTTTGCTGCATCATTTGAAAATAGTCCAAGAATCTCAAATCTCGCCTCATAATTGTATTTTCTCATCCCTGGTATCGTCTTGATGAATCTTAGCTCTTTATGGCTTTTATGTTCTTTCTATAATGAGCTGCCTAGAACTGCACACAATACTCTACTGTGGCTTAACCATTACGTTATAAAACGACATCATTACCCTTTTGCACTTGTACTCTATATGTTATTAGATTTTCTAATGTGCGGTGAGGAAACCGCTGCTGAAATATTAACGATTCATTCCATTAACAACTGAACTTAGAAGTTACTCCCACAAATGTAAATCCCCAGTGATGGCGCCAGGGGTTTGGTAGAAAGTACGAACTCCCCAGGTGCTCCCAGCAGCTTACCCGTGTGTATTCATCACACACACACACTTTGTTTTACTCTGGACAACCGACAACTATAGACAGGAAGGCTGAAGATTACTATAGACAGGAAGGCTGAAGATTACTATAGACAGGAAGGCTGAAGATTACTATAGACAGGAAGGCTGAAGATTTCCAAGTTTCCTATTCAGGAAGACTTGTGTCACTGTCAAACTTAAAGCTAAGTTTTCACAGCTAAGTTTTCTTTATTTTTAATTTCAACGCTTATGTTTACCATTTTCACTGGAGTAGATTGTGTTGGAGCAGGTGATTGTTCAACACCTCGTCATCTTTTAACAACCGATGACAGTCATGAAGAAAGAAAGAACTTGCATTTATGTAACACCTTTTAGAACCTCAGGATGTTCCAAAGCACTTCGCAGCCAATGAAGTACTTTTGAAGTGTTGTCACTATTGTAATGTAGGAAACGCAGCAGCAAATTTGTGCACAGCAAAGGCCCACAAACAGCAATGAGATAAATAACCAGATAGTCTGTTTTACTGATGTTAATTGAGGGATAAATATTTATAGCACAGCAGGAGAATTCCCCTGCTCTTCTTCAAATATTGTCATGGGATCTTTTACATCCATCTGAGGACAGACAGGGCTTGGGTTTAATATCTCATCCAAAAGATGGTATCTCTGACAGTGCAGAGCTCCCTCAGTACTGTACTGAAGTGTCAGCCGAGATTATGCGCTCAAGTCTCGAGTGGCGCTTTGAACCCATGATCTTCTTACTCAGGCAAAAGTGCTACCACCAAGCCAAGGCTGACACTTGTGTGGAGAAATGGTGTAAGTGAGAGTAGGAATGCTTGCTAGACTTCAACCTGCTGCATATCTCATTCTTATTGGTAGATTCACATATGGGACAGCACCCGGGGCTTTCTTGGTTGCTTTTAGCTTTGAATTTTAACATATGTTGGTATATCTCTGGTTCTGTAAGGAAAGTTATCAAAGGTACAAAAATGTCCATAATACTAAAACTTTTCCATCCCCTTATAACTGGTGTTACTGAATATGTGTGATAATCTAAATCCCTGCTAGCTCCCTTCCCCTCTCCTCATTATTAAAAGCCCTGATACTGTAAAACCCTGCTAGCCCCTTCCTCCTGTTCCTTGATATTAACTACTTGATATTTACTACTGTAACACTCTGATGGCCCTCCAACCCCATTTCCTGATATTGTAAAACCCTACTATCCGTTATTGCTAAATATGCCTCCTATAGTAAAACCCTGATAGCCCCCCCCCCCCCGTGTCTGCTGTTTACTATTGATTGTCAGTGATGCAATGAAACTTTTATATAACTCATCACAACACGTCTAGTGGGGCACATTTTTACCCAAGGTGTCCAGCTGCCCTGATCAGGGTTTTCCAACATGGCATTCTTCCAGTCTTATGGCTGGATAAGGAAGATAGACAATTTGTATGCTATGACACTGAATCAACTTTCTATCTACAGCTCCAAGACCCTTCCAATGGCTTTGGGATGGCAAAACCCAGCAGGTGTCCCAGTGACACGGGACTGGGTGCAGCAGAAGTGTATCCATTCCAAAATGTGAGGATGTCTGAGCTTGTGGGGAGCATGATATTACCAGAAGGTTGTGGATTCAAGCCCCACTCTAGAGACTTGAACACATAATCTAGGCTGACACTTCAGTGCAGTACCAAGGCAGTGCTGCACTGTCGGAGGCGCCGTCTTTCAAATGAGACATTGAACCGAGGCCCTGTCTGCCCACTCGGGTGGCTGCAAAAGATCCCATCGCATTATTTGAAGAAGTGCAGGAGTCTTCTCCTGGCCAACATTTATCCCTCAACCAACACCTAAAACAGATGTTCCGGTCATTTATCATTGCTGTTTGTGGGACCTTGCTGTGCGTAAATTGCGTGTCACGTTTCCCCACATTACAACAGTGACTGCACTTTGACAGTACTTCATTGGCTGTAAGGTGCTTTAGGACATCCTGAGGTTGTGAGAGGCGCTATATAAATGCAAGTTCTTTCTTTTTAATGGATTGGTCTCCCATCTTCTCATCTGAAACTTAGTTAAAGGCTGATGGAGCAGCTCTATAGGAATTTGGAAAAGTTAACTCCCAGGAAGTTGAATTTACTCAAGTCCTTAAAAGATTTAGAGAAAAAACCCTCCATAGTAAAATCCTCCACCTTTCTCATCCTTTTTTAATCTATGTTTTTTCCATACAAAGCACTTTGCATTTAGAAATCATGGTTATGCCTCAAGGGGACAGCTGAGCCTGCAAGTATAAATATTAACGTTATTATTCCTATTACAAACCAGATGTGTTCAGAGTAAGAATATATAACAAAACAAGCTCCAAGCAGTTTTCTTTTGACAATTATTTTTGAAATATTTGTATTTCCAGGGATCCTTCAGCTCATTGCATAACATCAATCTGTTTATAGATCCACCGTGGACTGTCACTTTCCTCAGTTTCCAAACATTTGATGTTATTGAGCAGATACTTATTCTGCAGTGACTGGGGTGGTGAGGGTGGGGGAGGAAAGAATGTTCATTCTGAAAACAGGCATTGACACCATGACAGCAGACACATTCCAATATTCAGTTCACAATGTGCACCATGTATCTGTGGGTCCTTTCTTTTTATAACACTCTCACAGCTCTTGAAATGATTTCCACAACCTTTTCTATCAGTACTGGATGTAATTATTGAGCATTGACTGAAGCTATCCAGTTATTGTGAGTATCCACAAGGTCAGTCAAGTATTGGGATGCATTTCAAAGGCAAATACACGGCTATTGTGGATTTGCCTCAATGAATCAGACTTGTTGCAGCAAACATTAGCCTTTGAAAGATCTGTAACTTGCAAATTATCACCCCCTGTACAATTTCTTAAGTTTTTATATGTTCCCAGGAACCATCAAGATCAGTTTTGTGAACCAAATGTTCTTGTTCGAGCTGTGTCTGGCAGCGGCCTGCTGTTATACCACCGAACCTACGAGAAAGGTTATTTGATAACAAAAGGAATTAAGTGATTTTAACCTTGTATAACTCAATAGTGAGGCCCCATTTGGAACATTGCATGCAAATTTGGGTACCTTACCTTTAAATGGAGATTCATGCATTGGGAAAATCAACAAGGATAATTCTAGGAATCAAAATACTCAATTACAAGGATAGGCTTACAGAATTGGCTGCCTTGTTAATGAAAAATAGATTAACAGGGACCATGAGCCAAGTCTTTTTTTTAAACACCTCCCTCCTCTTCCTGACTTTTTTTCTTCCCTCTTTCTCTCCGGCAGGCATCTGCGATCGCCCAGTGCTTTCTGGTACCTTGCCCAAGTGGTTATTATTTATATGTGAACCTGACTGTAAGTTTTGACAGGCTATGCTACCTCACAGGGCATTACTGCTGAGCATGACTTTGATCCTGTCCTCACACATGAGCATCTCAAAATAAAGGTCAGGAGCAAGTACCATGGCCAACTTTACCTTGCCTAACCCGAAGGTGCTGAGGTCAATTGTAACACCACTTGGGGCGCCCAGGCTGAGATCAGCTAATTCAGCAGAGACTGCAGGGCTCAATCTGGAGGCCTTCCTGTTTGTACAAATCAGCCATGCATTGCTTTAACCAATTGAGTCATCAGAGAGTCACAGGTCTGTAAACATTCAGAGGCATGGATATTGTAGGTAGTCAGTATATTCAACTTAAACTGTGATGACAGAGTCGGGGAACACAAGGGCAAAGTTGGAAAGCCTCAAACAACATATGTAGAATAAACTCCTTGGAAAGGCAGTTAGTGTTGTGTGGATTAAATATTTAAAAAAGAACTGGGTGAATGTCTGGTTAAGAACTGATTTGAAGGCGAACAGAATAAGTATAGATGTAGAATACCAATACTGTATGAAACTCTGCAGTTGTCATCCTGTTCGCACCTCAGGGATGGCATTGATTCATGTAATCAGGGCTGAATATTATAGTTTTTAATGTTAAATTGAGATCCTCCCAATGTCTTTGACGTTTAGTGGAATTTATCTGTAGGTGTTCACCTCACTGAGGAGATTAAAGCAGTTGGGTTGAGTGGTGCAACATTTTTTGAAAGGAGGAGAGTATCATGGGTTGGCTTCTCCTTTCTCATTCCGTGCTTTCTTACTGTTGTGTGATAACACATTTTAGGGAATGATTGAAATTGCTTCTTGTTTAATGTCTCTTCTTTCACTTCTGGGACATGGCTTCAGATCTGATCCAGTGCCAGGAGATGAAGGTCTCCCCTCTCTGGCAGAGGGCATGATGGTTCTATCATTGAATGTAGGATTGTGTCAAATGACATCTCTCTGTTCCCGCTGACCTTATTTCAGAAGGTACCTGCTTTTGATGATCATTTCCACTGGCATTTATTCCCAACAAACAGGTCACCATCAGAACAGAGGATATTGACCTTGCTGGCGAAATCATTCAGTCCCTGGCATCCTTCCTGGCCATTGAAGACCTCCAGGTGGAAGCAGATTTCCCAGCTTACTTTGAGGAGCTGCGCCAAATACTTGTTCAGGTAGGTGTGCTACTCATCCAGTAACTCTACATACATACGTGCCAACTATCAGTATTTGAAGCTGATAAGTGTTTGAACCCATGGGTCAGTTTGCTAACATTTCATTAGAAAAATAAAATGCTTTTTTTCATTCAAATTGAAGGTTCTCTGAGTGAACCAAACCGGTCAGCTGAATCGATAGTCTATCAGAACCAATAAACCAGGTGTTACTTTCTCCCACTGTTGGTGGCAGGAACTTGAGGCAATTTTATTTTTAAGATGAGCTGGTGGTTTCTGAAAATTACAGTTCCAAATGTGCTTATTTATTATTTATCCACACAGAAAAGTTATATATAACAAATAAGTTGCTAAAACTTTTTTTTAAAGGAGCTTTCTGGGGTATGCCCATCTGTTGTCTTATATGAAGGTTTATTTTCTTTAAAGCTACTTGCAGCTGCTTTTTTGAAATAAGGAGGATGTCGGTGGAATCGTGAAATTGCCATGATTTGGAAATAAAACCGGGAGTGGGGCTGAAATGGTATTGATTTTACTTAATGTTTAAAAATACTGAAACTCTCGAATTTAGCATTTTACACAGCATACTACTTCGATGTGGCCTGTTTTTGGGTGAGTTGCAGCACCAGTTATGTTCTATAACTTTCAAAGCTGCACCCAGTTTGTTTATGTGCTTGTGGCGAAGGTCCCTTTGTTACCATGGAGGTCCCTTTGTAATGGTAGGGTAACTAGGGAGAGAGCCTGTGTCCCCTGTATTAGTGGCCAACACATGAAAATGTGAAGGCATTAATAATCGATTGAATATTGGGCCAAGTGGCTCCCCATGCCTGACCTGTACTTGTCTTTGTGAAAAACAATAGGTTACAAAGAAGAATACAGCACATTATAAACATCAGACTAGAGCGCTCTGTACCTGTTTCTGCAAACTACCTTTTTGTGCACTTCAGTTTTTATTTGTTTGATTGTGGCGTGTAACGATTTTATTTCCCAATACAAGAAAGGAAACCTTTTTGACAGGGACTTCAAACAAAAATTTAAATCGAGGAGAGAAACATCATATGGTGGAGTCATGCATTCGTCCACTATTGCCATCAATGGTAATTTCTAGTCTTTCGTGTTTTTAAAAATGGAAAATATTTGAAATGCACATCTGGAAAAGGAAACAAAAATGAAAATAAAGCTGTAAATGCTGGAAACACACAGTACTTTAGTCAACATCAGTTGACATACACCTGCTGTGTATTTCCAGCAGTTTCTGTTTTTCCTCTTCTATAAGGGCAAGACGGTTCAAAGTATTGGTGTGACCTTTCACCAGAACTTGGTTCTCCGGTTTTGTTTCCTTGATAATGACTAACCCTTATTCCCCACCTCCAACGCTACATAGAAAAGTATATTATTTAATTTTAAATCATTAAATCAGCATACCCTCAATCCAGGTAATCCTCAGCCTGTCTCTGGGGTCTGGGACAAGAACTGATTCGATAGTGAGATAGATTTGTCTTGAGTATAGCATATATGTATATGTTGTAAAATGTTTAGGTTCACGAGGCCATTCAGCCCATTGCTGTACAAGAGTAAGGAAGTCTTGCTGCAGTTGTACAGGGCTTTGGTGAGACCACACCTGGAGAACTGTGCACAGTTCTGGTCTCCTTATCTAAGGAAGGACATGCTTGCCTTAGAGGCGGTGCAACGAAGGTTCACTAGATTGATTCCTGGGATGTACAGTTGTACAGGGCCTTGGTGAGACCGCACCTTGAGTATTGTGTGTAGTTTTGGTCACCTTACCTGAGGAAGGACGTTCTTGCCATGGAGGGAGTGCAGCGAAGATTCACCAGGCTGATACCTGGGATGGCAGGAATGACGTCTGAGGAGAGATTGTGTCGATTGGGCTTATACTCACTGGAGTTTAGAAGATTGAGAGGGGATCTCATCGAAACCTATAAAATTCTGTCAGGTCTGGACAGACTAGATGCAAGAAGGATGTTTCTGATGGCCGGGGAGTCCAGAACCAGGGGTCACAGTCTAAGGATAAGGGGTAAGCCATTTAGGACTGAAATGAGGAGGAATTTCTTCACCCAGAGAGTGGTGAACCTGTGGAATTCTCTGCCACAGAGGGTGGTGGAGGCCAATTCATTAAATATATTCAAGAAAGAGTTGGATATATTTCTTGAGGCTAAAGGGATATGGGGAGAAGGCAGGGATATGGGGAGAAGGCAGGGACAGGGTACTGAATTTGGATGATCAGCCATGATCTCATTGAATGGCGGAGCAGGCTCGAAGGGCCGAATGGCCTACTCCTGCTCCTATCTTCTATGTTTCTATGAGAGGGCTGCCCTATGAGGTGAGATTGAGTAGAATGGGCCTATACTCTCTGGAGTTTAGAAGAATGAGAGGTGATCACATTGAAACATATAAGATTCTGAGAGGGCTTGACAGGGTAGATGCTAAGAGGCTGTTTCCCCTGACTGAAGAGTCTAGAACCAGGGGTCACAGTCTCAGGTTAAGGGGTAGGCCATTTAGGACTGAGGTGAGGAGAAATTTCTTCACTCTGAGGGTTGTGAATATTTGGAATTCTCTACCCCAAAGGGCTGTGGATGCCCAGTCGTTGAGTATATTCAAGGCTGAGATCGATTAGATTTTTGGACACTAGGGCAATCGAGGGATATGGGGATCAGGCAGGAAAGTAGAGTTGAGTTCGAAGATCAGCCATGATATTGAATGGCGGAGCAGGCTCGAGGGACCGTATGGCCTACTCCTGCTCCTATTTCTTGCGTTCTTATGGCGACTGTGTCGTCTCTCTGAAAGAGCTATTCACTTAGTCCACTTCCGCTACCCTTTCCCCACACCCTTTAATTTGTTCTTTTACATTTTTCTTTTTAAAAGCTATTTTGGATTCTGCGTCTCCTGTTTTTGGCAGGGCATTCCATATCTTAACAATTCACTGTTTTTAAAAAAAAAACAATTCTCCTAGCCTCAAGAGTCTGGGAATATGTTCCCAAGGAATGGACCTGACCCAGTACTGTATTGAAGTCTATACAACTACTTTTATTTTCATATATCCAATCCTATCAGAAGAAAACATTTTAGCAGGAAAGACAGAATTACAGTAGGTTCTAAAATACTGGAAAATGGACCAAATAAAAATCAAAATTTTCAGTTGGGTAAGCATCCAGACCCCACTAGAAAATACATTCCATGATATCAACACTCACATGCCCGGTCAGTAATTTCTGATTCCCACCACTGCTACAAACTGAGGAGGATGAAGGAAGAGTGTAGGTGGGGTGAAAACAATGTGGGGTGAGAAGAGGAGAGGCAGAGATGAGGGGCAGAGAAGGGGAAAGAGCAGAGAGGGAATGGTAAAGGGAGTAGAGGGAACAATGTAAGGGGTGAATGAGGGATGGAATCAACATTTACCTCAGTGAAGAGGGGAGAGGAGTGCCCGAGTTACCTCGGGGCTGTTACAGGAGTGGGGTTATTCAATGGAGGATCACATTCGGGAAGTGATTTTGCTCAGGGAGCTTGGGGAGAAGGGGTTCTGGGCTCGAATGCTGTCTCAGCTGGGGGTTGGTGCTGTTGCATGATTTATCCTCGCCAGGGTGGTGTGTCTGTTGCACCATCGGAGACGGGGGTGGGGTAGGGTAAAGCTGGTTGCGGGAGAGGGGTGTTTCATCTCATTTGAGGTTTTACCTCTGTTCTGCCAAGAAAGAGGGAGTTATGAGCACTATCTTTCTGAAGGCCTCGTGCATGCGTCTGGTCGCAGGTGACTTTCAATTCGATCTTAGTCTAACTTTTTCTTTTTTTAAGTTAAAGAATGATCTTGCAGAATTGTTAAAACTGCTCTGTGCTTTTGCTAAACAGATTAAAAAAAAAAAATCTTCCTGTGTGATTCCAAAGGTGTGTTTTTTAAGGATTGAGTGATCCTGTCACATAACATTGTGTCATTTAACATTATGTTCACAGTGCAGCACAGAGGAGCAATTTCTTTGGTATGTTGTGACCAAGCACCATTTATAATATGTAATAGATTCATAGCTCCAAATGTCTTGGACTGTGGGTCAGCTGCTGCTACTAAATTATATTAATGTTGAATGGTGTGGTTGGAGTTTAGTTTTAAATTTACAGATTTCAAACACTGAGGGAGATAGATGGTCCAGTGAGATGAACTGAACGAGGAAAATGTAATGGATTAATTTATAACTGGAACAGAGTTATACATTTAATTGTTAGTTAGTGGATTGAATGAATTACTTAATTTGCCATGTGGAGACCGTCAATTTGTTACAATTATGGAAGCATGAATTCATTTGAAGCGAAGATAGAACTATTTATTTAATTGCTGTTACTAGATTAGGGAATGTTACCTACTTAATTGTTTATTTTTAAGTTAGCATGCTGTGGTTGGAGATATGCTATGAGAGTTCTGAAAATAACCTTAAGAGTAAATACAATAAAATAATGTTGATAAAATAGAAAATGTCCATTTAAAACTGGATTAAAAATAATAGGAATTATTTACAATAGAGATACTTAATACAGTAACCAAAATACTTAACAATACTTAATGGCCCGGATATTCCGATCCCTACGGGTGGGTACGCGCTGTGTACATCGGAAATGCTGGTTTTGGGCATGCGCTGAAAACCGGTATTTCCAATCTGTCAAGAATGCTCTTGACAGATCGGACGCCTGCCCTGGAGAAGGGCCTCTGCGAGTGGATAGTTCCGCTTTCTGGAGACCCTCTGTCCACAGAAAACCCTTAGAATTCTTACGCCTGGTAAAAGCGTAAGGCCTGCTTTTACCAGGATAAGAGTTGAAAAAAGTTTTTAAAAAAAAAACATTTTTTCAGTCATTTATCATTTAAAAATACTTTTTAAAAAAATGTAAGTTTATTTTTAGCCCCGTAAAAAACTTTAATTTTTTTCAAAAAATTTAATTTTTGTTTAAAGTATTTAATTTATTGTAATTTCAATTAATTTTAAAAAGGTGATGGTTTTTTTAAAATTTATTTAAAGTTTTACTATTTTTTCATTGATCTCCATTCATATATTTGACAGGTCTATCTGTCAAGTGTATGAAGGGAGATTCCCTTCTTTGATTGGCTCCCCATGGCCCATGTGATCACAGGGACGCTTGCGAACCACATGCGCCTCTGGGATACGTGGGCCCTGCGCACTTGGAGCTGGAGAGGCCCAGCATCGGAACTATACGCACCTTGGGAGCCCTCCGGTAAGTGCGTAGATTTTTTCCAGATCGGAGGCCTCCGTACGCGGGAAGCCTCCGATCGGAAAATATGGCCTAATATGTATACTTTGATAATATATTAGTAAATTGCACATGGTGTCACCCAGTCAGTTGATGAACACAAGTTCTTTTATTTGAAAGGTGGTGACACAAACTCTCTACAGTGCCACATACTGGCCAGAACCTGCAACCACATGGTTATAGGCAATTGTGTACATATAGGATTTCCATTCTATGTTGGCAGTTTCAATGTTAAATGTTGATGTAAAGGCGTGACAACAGAGTGCACACAAACCAAGATTTTTAATAGTATATAGAGAATTAATCTTTAACATTTGATATTATGAAATGTTTCTGAAACTAGTAAATAGAAAAACAAATCATAATCAATTTTCCAATAGAAAATCTTTTAAGATAAATTAGGAACTTGCATTAAAGAACAGAGTCGGGGTGGCTGAGGGAACAGAGAAAAGAATCATGTGGAAATGAAGTTAAGAGCTGGAGCAGGGCAGACTGCACTCTATTCTAATAGGAGGGCTGGGGTAAATGGGAAGGACTACAGCATGGCCAATGCTGGTTTTTAAAAATACATGGACACCCCAAAGGGGGGCTGGAGGAAGTGTTGCCGACAGGTCATGCAAAAATTAAATTCATAGTTTGTGTGCCCATCAGCACCATTTGAGCTTAGCAGTCACAACCAGGCTAGGGCAAGTGGGGCCGATGCTAGTGTTTACAAAACATTAGTGACACTGCTTGTGCTTTGTTCTAAATCAGTTTTTAACTTACGATAATATTTGCATGCTCTTATCTACTTTTCTTATTGAATTGCACTGTTTTAATATTCCCCCTTTTTAACCTTTTTATTCCTCTGTTAGTTTCTTACCCCACCCCCACCGTGCAATGCGCCATTCCCCACAGGACAGAGGACCTTCTTTCAGGGCTCTGATGGGATACTGAATAATTCACTGTCTGAACACTGCTTTCACCTCTTAAGACCTTGGTTCCTATCCATTGCGACACGGATCTTGTGCTTCTGATGGGAGTCTGGGTGATGCATTGTATTTAAATACAAGACTTTCATCTCTTGGTTCAAGTCCAGTTCAGACAAGTTATGAAGATTTCTTCCTCTGATTACACAGCACAAAGAGACTCTCATATTCAGCACACATAGTGCTGATCTGCCAGGCATACCTTATGGGCCATTTGAGAGATGGAAAAAGCCACATTAAGAGGGATAATAGTACAGGTAGACTATCCTTTATCCGCACTTCCGAAAACCTCTAAAAACCGAAAGTTTTTTCGTGGAGCGTAAGTCGTGCGCACGACATGACCTGAGTGGCGCCAAACATGACAGGAGTGGTCCGGGAGCTCTGCCTTTCCCTGTGAGCAGGGCAGAGGGTCACAGAGTTCCCTCCTGGGTAGGAGATTGCAGGCCGAGCCGGGCAATGTGAAGGAGGTACCGGGAGAGTGAACCCAACAATACAGCGGCCTGTCCGATAGCTGCAGCGGCCTGTCCGATAGTCTTTTCTCTCCGCCCCCCCGACCTGATTTGCGGGCCAGCTTAGTGTAGGAGTCAGCCGATATCCGGCTTTCCCACAACTGGCGGCGGCAGTCGAGCCCCAGAACCCCTCTAAGTCAAGGAATTCAGATACGGAGCAGGGGGAGCCGGAAACCTCGATCTAACGGCAGAAATCAGCAGCCGTTTTGTTAGGTTTTTTTTCTTCCCCCTAGCATTTTCTTTCTTCCCCTAGCATTTTTTTAAACAGTCAGGCTGTGGAAAGAGTCTCTGTAGCTTAGCAACAGCTTCAGAGACGCTTCCAAGGCAGGGCCCGAGTGTTTGCAAGCTGTTGCTAAGCAACAGTGTTTGTTGTCAGATACGGAGATGAAAACCTTCTGAAATCCGAAAAATTCCGAAAACCGAAACACAGCTGGTCCCAAGGTTTTCGGATAAAGGATAGTCTACCTGTACCTCAATTATTGGTACAGTTTTAATTGATTCTTGCATAGTTTTTGTCCCTGTAATACCGATGCAGCCATTGTTTCTGATTAAATTGTATCCCATTGCTCTAGCAAATCAGTGGGAGGAATGGTTTGCACAGATATGCTGATTTGTACTGCTCTGTCCCGACAGGTAGATGACTACCATTCTGTGCATCAAAAACTTACTGCAGAGATGGCCGATCACTCTAACCTGGTCCGTAGCTTGCTGGTCCGGGCAGAGGATGCACGACTAATGGGAGACATGTGAGTAATTGATGCGGCAATGGCGAATGAGGCTCAAATGTGATATAGAGGGGTCAAAATAAACTAGTGTGGCTGAACAGTTTGTCTGCAAGACACATCCCATTGTGATGGCACTTTGTTGGGTGCAAATCATGGTGTTCAAAACTTGTTGGAAAGTCTGCCTGTAGCCTAGCAATATGAGCTAGTCTGAGATTCTCCATATTGTCAGCTGTAGGTGAATGATTGCAAGTGAGAAATTAAGTTACAAATTTACTGCCAGAAATAGCTTTGTGGAATCATCCCTGGTTCAGTGGGTAAATGTGCCAGTCATTTTGGTACTCTGCCATATAGACGATCAGGTCCCTGGTTCAATCCCTGGTCTGTGCTGAATTGGCTGATCTCTACCAGGGTAGCAATTGGGGACATTACAGTTAGTTTCAACATCCCTGGACTTGAGCAAGGGGAAAAATTCAGCCAGGGTTGGTGCTGCTGATTGCTGTGCAGTAACCCTGAAAAGTGCACGTCCATGGAGATTGGGCTCAACTGTCATGCCCTCCATTGTGTAAACAGAAACATGCACACAGCTCATAGAGGTAAGAAAACACTTGAGGGAAAAGAGTCACTATTATTTAAATATGAAAACATAAAGAACATAAGAAATAGGAACTGGAGTAGGCCATTTGGCCCTTCGAGCCTGCGCCGTCATTCAATAAAATAATTCTACCTCTGATCTCCTTCTACCTCAACTCCACCTTCCCGCACGATCCCCATATCACTGGATTCCCTTAGTTCCCAAAAATTTATCAACCTCTGTCTTGAATATACTCAATGACACAGCTCTGGGGTAGAGAATTCCAAAGATTCACAACCCTTTGAGTGAAGAAATTTCTCCTCATCTCAGTCCTAAATGGCCGACCCCTTATTCTGAGACTGTGACTCCGTGTCTAAGATAAGAAAAAGACCATTTGGCCCATTGAGTTATAAAGGCTAACATTCCATTAGCCTTTTTGCTTATTTTTTTGTACCTGACCACTACCTTTTAGTGATCTGTACATGGACCCCTAAATCACTTTGGACATCCACTGTTCCTAGCTTTTCACCATTTAAAAAAATAATCGGTTCGATCCTTTTTTGGTCCAAGATCGATGACCCCTCACTTATCTGTGTTGAAATCCATCTGCCACAGTTTTGCCCACTCATTTAATCTATCAATTTGTAATTTTATGTTCCCGTCTACACTACTTTCAAATGCCACCAATCTTTGTGTCATCGGCAAACTTGGATATATTGCTCTCTCTTGTGTTATCCAAGTCATTAATAAATATAGGGAAGAGTTGAGGCCTCAGCAGTTATTGGAAACGCCAGTGTGTGGGTTTTACAATGAGTGAGTTTTCTCCTTAACTCATCAAAGCATCAATCTACCGTGAATTTTATTGTAGGCACCGCCGTCCTCGAGTAGTAGAGCAAAACGACGGTAGCAAATCGGCAGCTTGTTTTACAAGGAAATCGGGCAGGGTGTAATACAGGCGGCTGATTCGCTATCGCCTGTTTTGCGCTATTGTCCAAGACAAATTTCACCCTCTACATATTCTCCTTTAGTTATCCTTTGAATAATTACCTTTCCCTTACACGGGAGCAATGTTGTCAGTAGGATTATGTAAAGCATAATGGTGAGAATTATTATCACAGAGCTGCACTGTCTGCATTTTTACACCTTAGTAACGCATGATGCTAGGTGTGTGAAATTTTCATGTGATGGCCACTCGAACTGTGGAAAAAGATTCAGCAATACAATATGGATCTGATTCCTCAAAACTTGAGATGTGTCTGGAGAGAAAATTTTGAGCTGTATAACACTGGGGTGAAGTGCTGGTAGGCACAGGTCTATCACTGGTTGCAAAAATGGTTGAAGTTATGAATTAAGACAACAAACATATCACATGGCAAAGTCTATTAGCCTAAATGTGTTTTCCCCCTATAGCATATAGCTACCACTACACTAAATAAAGCCAGTGGAGCAGAGAAGGCTAAGAGGAGATTTGATAGAGGTGTTTAAAATCATGAAGGATTTAGATAGAGTAAATAAAGGGAAACTGTTTCCAATGAAAGGTCGATAACGAGGGCACTGATTTCAGGTGATTGGCAAAAGAACCAGAGGTGACATGAGGAAAAACTTTTACGCAACGAGTGGTTAGGTTTTGGAATGCAGTGTCTGATAGGGTGATGGATACAGATTCAATAGTCGCCTTCAAAAGGGAATTGGAGAAAAATTGCAGGGATATGGGACTAACTGGATTGCTCTTCAAAAGAGCCGGCACAGACTCAATGGGCCGAATAGCCGCCTTCTGTGCTGTACTATTCTATGATTCTATGAAAGCACTGCTACACGTTCTCTCTAACTGTATTTGACATTCTGTTCATTGACAAGTAGAACTGAGCTTGGTTTCAGTTGTGAGCTGTTGTTTTGGGGGGAACACACAGACTATAGTATTGGGAGGGTGCACATGCCACATGTTGTTTAGCATCTTTTGAGATAACCAAGGAACTGGTATGGTGAGGACACCCACCTTTCAAAGAATGAGAGTTACTCTGCTGAGCAATCAAACTCTTTGTTTTTCATCCCTGGGCTGATTCTCTTTCTCTGTTTAGGAGGAGTATGAAGAAAGGATACATGGAACTTTACGACTTAAATCGAGATTTGATAAATGGTTACAAGATTCGCTGTAACAACCACACTGAGCTTTTGAGCTGTCTGCGAGCAGTGAATCAGGCTATACAGAGGGCAGGGCGCCTACGAGGTGAGTTAAGGGGTAGTATCATGACCTCTGCAGTAAACACGAATGGTTAGAAAGATAACTAGTAGAAATGAAAAGAGAGTGCAAACAGGGCAGATACCTGGTGGTGCGAGTTTCCAAACCTTTTTCCTGTACCTAACTCCCTGGAGACTGGTGCACGCAGGACATTAGGAAAAGGAAAATCGGCCCCACTGACTCCTCCCTGAAGTGTTCAAAAGGTGTTGGGTTAGTCTGTGATTCAGCAGAGTTTGGAGGTAGGAAAACATGGAAACCTGGTCAGTTGAGACCTGACCAAGCAAGCTGGGTGGGCTGAATTCCCTGTTCCTTTTGTCAAATTCAGCACTTAATAAATAATACGAAAAGCTACGCATTACGCACAGAGGTGTCCATTAGTAAAGGTGAAAAATACAAAGAATTGGGTGTGATTGTGAACACTCCCCAATCACTGAAAGCTTCTAGTCTACTTGAAACTGTCGATTAGACTAACCTGGATGTATATCTAGAGCCTTTGACTGTAAGTGAAACAGTTAGAATCATAGAAATTTATGGCACAGAAGGAGGCCATTCAGTCCATGTCTTTACCGGCTGAAAAAGAGCTATCCAGCCTAATCCCACTTTCCAGCTCTTGGTCCATAGCCCTGTAGGTTCTGGAACTTCAAGTGCATATACAATTACTTTTTAAACATGATTAGGGTTTCTGCCTCCGCCACCCTTTCAGGCAGTGAGTTCCAGACTCCCACCACCCTCTGGGTGAAAAAGTTCTCCTCAACTCCCCTCTAATCCTTCTACCAATTACTTTAAATCTATGCCCCCTGGTTATTTGCTAAGAGAAACCGGACCTTCCTATCCACTCTATCTAGGCCCCTCATAATTTTATACACCTCAATCAAGTCTCCCCTCAGCCTCCTCCTGTTCCAAAGAAAACAACCTCAGCCTATCCAATCTTTCCTCACAGCTAAAATTCTGCAGTCCTGGCAACATCCTCATAAATCTCCTCTGTACCCTCTCTAGTGCAATCACATCTTTCCTGTAATGTGGTGACCGGAACTGTACACAGTACTCTAGCTGTGGCCTAACTAGTGATTTATACTAGTTCATCACAACCTTCTTTAGATTTGTAATATTGCATACATCTGCCCGTTACATTATAGAGTGCAAGCTTGTGCATCACCCTCCCAGTCTCTAGTAATGCTAACTTCTGGGGAAGGCAAAAAAAAAATCCTTTGGTCAGTTTCAGGAAAACCCCGGGGAAATGTGTATTATTGTGCAATGGCCTCTGTTCAGCAAGAAACAAAATTGTCATTAATTTAAACATAGAAAATAGTCCGTTTCATGATCACTTTCTATTGACTGAAAACTGCCTGACTGCTACTTTATGTGAAAGGGTTAAACTGATTTGGTTACTATTGAACTGAAGGTGTCCTTGGCGCATTGAAGCCATTTCATTCTCTAACACTTTCTTTTTGCATCATTATCTTCCAGTTGGGAAGCCCAAGACCCAGGTGGTCTCTGCTTGCCGAGACGCCATCAAAAATAACAATGTCAATGCGCTTTTCAAAATTATTCGTGCTGGCAGTGCCTCATCCTGAAAAGGTTAATAGGTCAGAGGTTATTGACCAAGGCAACAGTGGAGCTAGAGTTGGTTCATAAACAGCGAAGAAGCAGAGAAGCAACAAATGTGCTGAGTTGATTGTGTCAACTCCAAGCCATCGCCGGCAAATCCAGCTGGGTGACCAGGACTGTCTCGAGTGTAACCGTCATATGGTCTAGATATCACTGGATCAGTGAGTAAAGTACAACAGTTACCAGCATGTCTCAAGCTATGAAAAAGGGAAATAGGATTTAAAATATAGCACTAAATGTTAAAAAAGTGAATAGATTTGGTTTACTCTGTACATCTATTCACTCTCCCAGTAACCCCGCCCACCCTCTAAGTTCCCTATCCCACAGCCATCTCCCATCCACCCTTACTACTGTTGGATCAACTGAGTAGATTCATCTAAATTATATAGGTTCGGACACTAGCTTTATTAATATTGATAGAAAGTATGAACAAGTCTATTATCTTACAAGTAGGATATGCATCGGGGTTTCAAACTACTAATCAATCCAGGCGAGTTCTCAGCACAGAATATCAACTATCTACCAGAAACCGTGCATATTTATACACTTAGATGGACAATGTCAGATGACTTGCTCTGAACCCCTCAATTCTAACAATATTGTCATATGATCCTTACGTGTCATATGCTACTAGACCAGTAGATGGCTATGTTACACCACATACACTTCATTCTCACTAGAATTATATTTCTTCTCAGTAAAACATAAGACAATTTTGCACGGTTATAAAATCACAGTTCCAGAATAATAACAACTTACACCAGACATGTTGTCCCCAAACTAGCCATAATTCTTTATACAAACTCTTCAATGCTTCTTGTGTTGTCAGTTTAAGGCATCTTATCTGCTTGCTTAGCTTTGGCCTGCAGAATCCTAACAACTTAATCTAAACCATGCGTTAGTCTCTATATTACAGAATGCACTCTCAATACAAATATATTAACACTGACTTCTGCACACCCAGTGTACATCTGTGGTTTCTACATGTCCTTTACTGTAGCCCTCTATGCTAACTATCCCATGATACCTTTTTATTGATGCCAAGCTGTTAACCTATTATTACACACTGTCCTACAACTACCCACATATCTGCAACCTTGTTCATCCCCAACCAAATTGCTACATTCCACAGCAGCCACACTCGCTTTTTCCCACCAGTCCACTCTGCTCTCACCAGTCCCCTATCAACCCAACCACCCTCAATAATCCAACATCCACTATCCTCTACTCCGCCTCAGCCATTCTTGCTATCTGCTGTTCTGTATACCTATTTAGTTCTGTCAATGTTCCAAATGAATTCTTCCCAAGATACTGTCAGCTGTCGCTCAGTTGGTAGCACTCTTGCCTCTGAGGCAGCAGGTTGTGGGTTCAAGTCCCACTCCATGAGACCTGAGCACAAAATCTAGGCTGATAGTGCAGTGCTGAGGGAGTGCTGCACTGTCGGAGGTGCCGTCCTTCGGATGAGACGTTAAACCGAGGCCCCGTCTGCTCTCGGGTGGACGTAAAAGATCCCATGGCACTGTTTCGAAGAAGAGCAGGGGAGTTCTCTCCAGTGTCCTTCAACCAACATCACTAAAACATTATCTGGTCATTATCACATTGCTGTTTGTGGGAACTTGCTAAATGCAATTTGGCTGTCGCGTTTCCTACATTACAACAGTAACTACACTTCAAAAAAGTAATTAATTGGCTGTAAAGTACTTTGGGACGTCCTGAGGTTGTGAAAGGTGCTATATAAATGCAAGTCTTTTCTTTTACTCCTGAAGGTACCAGGAAAGCAACTTTATATCTCATTTTACTGGTGTTTGCTGTCTGTACATCGTATCTTCTAGTAAATTGTAATAAAAGATGTTGAAGGGGTAAATGCTGTTGCAGACATCCGTGATTTGAGTTGAAGTTCATGGTAGCGTGACCTCCTAGTGTTCTGTCTTCCATCGATTTGCTTACTAAATGGGGAACCTATCAAGTATGGAGGGTCAAGGGGGAATAACTTAGGACAGGTTTTTTTCTCCCAGATCTTTGAAAATAGATTCTTAGGATCCAGGAAAATTATTTAATGCCCAGCTTAAAGTGAGCTAGAAGAGGAATTGGACATACAGTGGGTTGCACACTCACTGCCTTTCACCTTTTTTGAACTGTTCCAATCCAGCTCAGATGAGCTGAACATCTCCTCTGCTGGTTGTAAGGGTGCGACATGAAGTTAGTTTGGACAGCAAACATTGCTGTTACAAAGTGCCATTAATATCTTTAGTCACTTCACATGGAGGGGAAAAACAAACATCAAGTATAAATTACAAAGTTAGGAGAGGTGACCAAGGGCATTGTCAAGTATATAGGTATTGAGATGATATTTCAGGGCAGAGAGAGGGTGGAGTGGTTTTGGGAGAGAGGGTGTAGAGCTGAGACAGCTGAAAGTTCTCTCACCAATATTAGAATGGAGGAAAGGGAATATGCAGGAAGCCAGAGTTGGATGCTCAAAGAGCTTCGGAGGGGACATAAGGGTGAAAGAGGTAAGATGGGACAAGGCCATGGAGGTTATGTAGATAAGTATGAGGATTTTGAAATCAATTTGTTAGGGATTGGAAGCCAGTGTAAGTCAACAAGAGTGATGGGCAGGTGGGACAGCATGTGGACAATGCAATTTAATGATTTGAAGTTTGTCGAGGGTGAACTTGGGAGGCTGCCGAAGAAGGTGCATGAAAAATAGGGTCTAGAGGTGACAAAGGTCTGGATAAGCTGGGTGGGCATGTGTGCTGTGAGGAGGATGCTGAGAAACTCCAGTATGATTTGGACAGGTTGGGTGATTGGGCAGAAGCATGGCAGATGCAGTATAATGTGGATAAATGTGAGGTTATCTATCCACTTTGGTGGCAAAAACAGGAAGGCAGATTATTATCTGAATGGCAATAGAGTGGGAGAAGGGGAAGTGCAACGAGACCTGGGTGTCCTTGTGCACCAGTCGCTGAAGGTAAGCATGCAGGTGCAGCAGGCGGTTAAGAAGGCAAATGGTATGTTGGCCTTTGTAGCGAGAGGGTTAGAGTACAGGAACAAGGATGTCTTGCTGCAGTTGTACAGGGCCTTGGTGAGACCACACCTTGAGTATTGTGTGCAGTTTTGGTCGCCTTATCTGAGGAAGAATGTTCTGGCCATGGAGGGAGCGCAGCGAAGATTCACCAGACTGATACCTGGGATGGCAGGAATGACGTATGAGGGGGGATTGGGTTGATACTCGCTGGAGTTTAGAAGAATGAGAGGGGATCTCATTGAAACTTTTATAAAATTCTAACAGGACTAGACAGACTTGATGCAGGAAGGATGTTCCCGATGGTTGGGGAGTCCAGAACCAGGGGTCACAGTCTAAGGATAAGGGGTAAGCCATTTAGGACAGAGATGAGGAATTTCTTCACCCAAAGAGTGGTGAACCTGTGGAATTCTCTACCACAGAAGGCAGTTGAGGCCAATTCATTAAATATATTCAAGAAGGAGTTAGATATATTTCTTAAGGCTAAAGGGATATGGGGAGAAGGCAGGGACAGGGTACTGAATTTGGATGATCAGCCATGATCTCATTAAATGGCGGAGCAGGCTCGAGGGGCCGAATGGCCTACTCCTGCTCCTATCTTCTATGTTTCTATAAGGGTTTTGGCTGCAGTGTGACTGAGGAAGACAGAGGTTGGCTGTTGTAGAAGATAATGTAAGTAGGGTTATCACAGCTAGAATATGATGTTTGAAACTCAGCTCTTGGTCAAGCAAGAGACAGTGTTGTGGTGTACAGTCTGTTGCAGCCTTAAGCGAGCAGTCAGTGAGGAGACTGTTGGTGGCAAGGCACAGCGTTTTTAGTAGGTGTTGAATACAATGACTTTCATCTTCCTAATGTTCAACTATAGGAAATTTTAGCTCGTCCATGACTCAATCTCAGCCAGTCTGAGGTAGTCAAGGGAAGTGATGCAGAGGTAGACCTGGGTGAGAACAAGCCCCATGCCCCTCTATTATAATAATATCAATAAGCAACATGTAAATTAGGAAAGAGGGTGCGAAGGACAGAATTTTGGGATACCGAATCTTTGGGTACACTGAAAGTGATCGTACAAGGTAGGAGTAGCCATGGCTGGAGCAGCACTGGCTGCATTGGGCTAGTTAGAATTGGAAATAAGCATGTGCAATCTCACAAAAGTGGACCATGGAGGAGGATGATGTGATCGACCGCACTGAATGCCACCGAGAGGCAACATTCCCACTAAGCTGTGCAGCCATCAGCAAGGTCCCACATAGGTCGCTCACTGACCCTTTACATTGTAGGTACCGTGCATGCACAAAAATTTGAATGGTCCACGCATTGGAGGAGGCAGCCCGCGGTGGAGGCCGTGCAGTTTACGGGGGAGATTGGCGAGAGGTCAAGGAGGGAGACTGCCAAGATCAACCCAATTTCTAATGGACAGTGGCCCAACTTAGCACTAAACTGCCATTTAATTTGCAGATCAGAGTGGCTCATGTGGAAAGTGGAAATATATCGCTTGTGCAATATGGAGTGGCCTTTGGTAGTCAGGGCTGAGGCACGTTATGCTATACTTGACCTGAAAGTGTTTGATGTTCCTAGTGGGTGCCCAAAATGGAAAGTGTCTGCCCCCAGCACAAATACCCCATGCCTCGATGAACACAAATTCATAAAAGGCCATTTTAAAAAAACAGACATATTCTCCATCTCTGTTATGTAGACTAGGAATATTGCAGGTTCGATCCTCAGTCCATTAACTGATCTCAGCTGGGAAACCAGTAAGGACACGGTCGGTCTCGGTGCCCAGGTTAGTGAAAGGAAGGCTTGGCCAGAGTTTGCCTGCGCTGTTGCCCACTGTCGGATCACACGATGTTACTCACTCAGAGGCTACTTGAGCGAAGTACCAGAGGGTGACCAGCACCTGTGTAACTGTTCCCCAAGGGGACAATGCTAAAAGGAGGGGAGGAGAGAAAATCGCAGCAGAAAAGGTGAAGAAACCTGCACCGAGTGACAGATGTTTTCCTTGCCTTCAATGTGAGGGCCAAGACACAACCGGTTTTAATTCCACACTGATTTTATTATTTTCATAAACATAGTAATTAGGTATACTGACAGTGAATTAACTATCAATAGTGGCATTCACAGCCGTGGTTAGGTATCAGATCAACAGCAACCACAACAAAGGATCATTTATACAAAAGAAAGTATCTGAACGGCACTACGATTATCACAAAGACCAGAACATGAGACTCACGGCAACCTTTGACCTCTTCATTTTATCATTTTCCAAACTGCAGAGGAGGGGGAATAAAAGTATCTACAAAACAGTGAGTTATGGAGCCAGATTCACTATTTGCAGTGATCAGAGCAACTTATTGCATCCTGTGTTACTGAAAGCAAAAAGTACATAGACCATCTAGAACAGTTAGTTAACACACCAATGCTAGGAAATGCCTCCACATTTAAGTAGCTCAAAGTGTGATGCTTTCCCATTGCAATAGTTAAAAGAATTGAATACGAGAGCACTATTACATTGGCACAATCTAATATGTACCATGGCACTGATTGACTGGAGAAATACAGGACTCATGAAGGCCTGCGAACAGGTTGGAGAGGCTCAGGCAGCTACATTTACCAAAATAAAATTCACTGATTGTAACTCATGCAGAAAAAAAGCTGTAGACAGCCTTTTAATTAAGTTAGGCTAGAAAATCACAGACTGCTACACTGTGAAGGAATGAAGCAATCCCTACTCTTTATGTTTTAACTGCTCCATACTAATATGGAATAGAAATCCTTTTGTTGTGTGGGTTGGGTTCGGCCACGTTCTTGTTTTCGACATTCGATCGATCACCTTTTAGCATGACACCTCCATGGTGTGTGAGATGTTCGGAGTCACCTGGCCCACACTGTCGCTGCTGTTGGTTTGGGTGCAGATACGTGGACGGTGTCCCTCTACCGAGGTGGCGCTGGTCAGCGAGGCTGTGCGTGAACGAGCCAGCCGAGTCATACTAGCAGATGCCACTGAAGAGAGAGAGAGGGAAGTCACAATTCACAACATAACTCGGTAAACCCAGTATTTCAGCCAAAGGTTTAAAGTATTAGTGGAGCAGCAATCTGAGGAACCTTGCACTGAGGCTCAAGCAATGAGGGCAGCCACAGGGGGTTTGTTCAATGGTTCTTAGAAAACCAGACAATATGTGTCCCCTATAGGCACCCATACCACATTTTACATAGTTTGCCTAGAACAAAGCACGGTTGTGACATGCCATTTGGAGCGGTACTCAAAAAAGTCATGCATTTAGTTTCCAATGGAGCTTCATAAGTCTGTCATGCGAGTGATGTTACTGTCTCACAGCCTTCACGTGCAAGTTCGGGCCTAGACTCAGGCCAGTATCTACATTCCTGGCAGAGAGCAGCCAGAGTCCAGGATTGCAATGTGCATTTATTAGCAAACGTGCAGTGATGCATACCTTTTGCCCAAAGCATCCATGTAACAGCCAGAGGAGCTGTTGCAGCTCTGAAACGTGTTCCTATCTCCCACTACAGCAGAGAAGCAATTTGTTCTATTCGCTACCCTAGTTGTTACTTACTCTGTCCTTTCACCATTCACCAGCCCGGAGTGCAGGCAGGTGCCCTACTCACAGGTTTCCCCCTCTCCTGTGATCAACTCACACTGAAGGACAAGCATAACGACATCCTGCATCAAGTCCCTCCCTCCGGGGAGGTACTGTAGCTCTCGGCACTTCCCACTGACGTTCTGCCTGAAATTGGGGACTGGAAGGTAGAACTTGTGATTCTCGACATATCATCATCTACCACTCAATGTCATCAGGGCAATTTGCCAACACTGCGCCACCAGATTGGAAGGACAGTAGAATTAAATGAGAATGAATTGCCCGAGGTCATGTTTGGGAAACCAGAAATTGGAACCCCAAGGGCTCTTCTCCATGCCTCAGACTTAAGAGCATAAGAAAAAGTGAAGTCTGGAAAATAGCCATTCAGCACACTGAGCATATGCTCCGACATTTAATTCACGCAGCCTAGGATCCATCTGCGTCTTGAACTCCCGCCCCCATGTCGATTCTACAGTCCTACCTATCACTGAGTAAAGACATTTTTCTACAATCTGTTTTAAATTTATATCCCCGGTCCCACTGGGCCAACTTACCTATAAGGTAATATGTTGGGTTCATCTTCTCTATATCAATTAATGCTTTATATAACTCAGTGCACCTAGGCCGCCTCCTCATAATGTTTCTAAATTGTAACACTCGAGTTTTCCTAATCTTCTCCTCATGATTTATCACCGTTAAACTACACTTTCCAATAACTTATTTTATACTAAAACAAAAACAAAATACTGCCGATGCTGGAAATCCGATTTCCAACGTATTTAATATTTATTTTAAAAAATATATTTTTGGTGATATCTGAACTATTGTAGGCTGCTTTGGTGTGCTACTCCCATTCTATTCAGATCGTCAGACTGCTGCTAAAATGCTCATGTTAAAATGCTCATGTGCTAGAGGAGCATCGCGAGCTGAATGATTAAACTGCAACCGCCTGCAGTGGGACACATCCTGCTTTATCTAAGTGGCTCAGATCTCTCATATTTTGCTTCAAAAATACTTGAACATCTTCCACTACAGGGTCAATCTGCTGCTTATTGTCAAATAGCTAACTAGCAGTTAGTGATTTTAATTATAAGCTCCTGCAGCAAATGGAGAGTGGAGCAATCAACTGCTTAAACACTGCAGTCATTTCCCAATGAAACCAGTTACAGCAGCTGCTTCTGTCATTGTAATGCTGATTGAGATCAAAGTCTGGTTTTAAGCTGCAAATATTGAAACCCCCCCCCCCACACAAAATAATAGGTAACGTACAGCAGGTTTGTCAGCATCCGAAAGACAAGTTGACGTTGACGTTTTGGGTAGAAACCATCAGAACTGATGGTAAACCAGATCTGCCCTGGGTCTCCTTGAAACATTAACCTGGCCTTTTTTCAGTCGTGGTTGGACCGGCTGTGTATTCCCACCATGTTGTGTTATTATTTATGCCTGTCTTCCCTTCTCTAACGAAAGCAGTGAATTGAACGCTGATTATGATTGTTACACCTAAGGCTCTGAATCGGAAGATCCTTCAGATTCCCAATATCCCAACATTGGCTTTATAGTCACCTTTTGCCAATTAAAAGAAACCAGACAGGAGGATGGAATTGGCGTGGGGCAGGCACACAACCATCACGGCTTGACTTTGAGGTTTGAAATCCTACCACCGGCAGATTCTGAGACACAGGAGGACAATGGAAAACAAAGTACAATTCCGTTTTTAAAAACAAGACTTTGGTGTCTGGTTGTTGTTTTGGAAATTTCCAAACAGAACAGAGTGGGGGGCAAACTTCCTTACATTCAATGAAACAAAATGGAGGAAAGGTTAATCATAATGAAGATATTCTGCTCCCTGATGCCTCAACCACGCCGTAAATATGACTAGATAGGATACTTACTAAATGTGTTTGTGATGTCTTCTATCTGACTATCATTATTATATTCACTGTATAACCAATTGGTTCATTTCCACAAGATCCATTGGACACCTTGTTCTATTTAAGGAAATAAAATACATATAGAAATATACACACCCAAACCTCGCTGGAACTTAGAAAACACGAGAGTATTCAAGGCTCCCCAATGCTCAAGTGCGAGTGAATTTCGGTTAGAGGCCAATAATAGTAACACACAAATGTTGTGAAAGATGCGCATTGGCTGTCGCAAGCTGCAGCGAGATGGTGAGAAAGAGAACAGTTGAAGACCAAGTGACGGGCACAGATGGACAAGCACAGCTCATGCATTGCCGAGGGAAAGGGCCCGTGATGTGAAAGACAGGCTCGAGCGCAAGCAATGAAACAGTTCATGAAGAAACAGGAAACCGGTACCTGCTCCACTACTCAGTCGTCTATCCACTAAATACGCAACTGAGCGTGAAATAAGGAGGTAGGAAACAGAACGTTACAGTCTACACCAAGAATACACGTGGACTCATATCCAACTCATACAGGAACACACACAAGTACGCACGGTCTCAGCCAGCTGGGACATCTCGCTGGAATGCCCGGTTTTACTGAGGCTTTGACAGACATCTGGTGAACCAGAGATGCAGCGAGCTGCAATGATCAGGCTTGGCCCAGGACCCCATATTCCGCGTTTCACTCCCCCATTGCTCCAAGTATGGCCTAAGTTGTTATGTTAATATTACCTGTAAAAACTCAGGAGAGGGAGATCTGGTAATAAAGACAGTGCCATCCAGGCAGCAAGAAGCACCAGCCCTGAGGGGCTTATTATTCAGGTGTCTTTAGAGAATAACGTTTGCCCTATCAGCATTTCCGTGTGCCTCAGGTACTGAACCCACGAAAGCGGGCTGATTTCTGGTGTCAGTTTGAAATTACAGTATTATGGTAACATTCACACTCTACCAAATCAAACACTGTGCCCAGGACCCCTGCTGGTGCAGCAACTTGTCTGTTTGCTGAATTATTCCGCTGAACTGAACTCGCCATTTTGACTTTTTTTTGTATTGCCCAATTTATTTTCTCTTTTCTACCTTCCTCCTTAACTGGTCCAAAATGCAGGTGCCTGTATTGTGTCCCACGCCAAGTCCCACTTGCCCATCACTTGTATCCTACCCCACACTCTTCGGGTTAACTCTGCCCTCCTGTGCACCCCCTACTCCCCTTGCTTCAGCCGCCTCGACCCTACACTGGGCACTGTATAAACTTGTAATTACAGCACTCAACTTTTTGATTTAGCTCCTGTTTAAGGCTAAGTGCCACACAATAGAATTTTTTCGTGCAGCTTGATAAGTCGACATATATGCACCACTTGGTCAAGATTTATCCGGATATTCAATAACAAGTTATTTTTGATGCATTTTGTTACATCTTTATAATAAATACTAGACTTTCATCGAACGCTTTTCTCCGCAGTACGAATTTGCAATGCTCGTAATGAGAACTCGCTGGGGTAGATTTCCATCTTTCGTGGCCGGGCGTTAAATATCGCCTGGGCAGAGCACAGAACGGAATATTTGGCGAGGAGGAACGCACGCTGGGAACGGAACCGAGCGGATACTCCCGCCATTGAAATTAATAGAAGGACTATCCAGCGGGTTCTGCAAGGGGCCTGGGATCTTACTCGCCTCGTTTTCCTTTCTGCCCTCCGCACAGGCAATAAAGATGAAAACCTACCCCACTGAATCAGGCAGGGTTTAACTAAATACATTAAGGGGGGGAGATGGGGAATCTCATCGATGCAGAGCACTTTTGGGGTTAAAGTGGAGTAACCTCACTGTGAACCCACTTTCCTAACCCCTTACTCAGTGGAAATGACTAACACAAGTGATTCGAGTTCAGCTCAATCCAGATTCTTATGAGCAGCCGCCAGTTAATGTGACTAGAGAGAGAACCACTGGTCACAAAGAATATTGGCCAGCGTCTCAAAGTGCTCCTATCTTACACGACTTGTAAAAAAATTCACATGGGCAACATGAACTCATTGCAAGAAACAGACTTACAAGGAGAATTACAAGTTAAACTGAGATGTGTTACATAATCTAAATGTTACAAAGGGAGATTTTACATCGACTTGGTGCCTCTCGATCCCTGCCTTGTGGAGTTAGTTCTCTGCTCATTGTCAGCTCTTTCACTCCTTTAGAAAATGCTTGCACACGGACTGTGCTTTAACACTAACGTGGAGAATGAGCCAGGGAGCAGGCGTTATCTGTAGGAGGGTCCACTGTAGCGGCACAATGACTGGACAGTGGAATAACACTTTGAGGAGAGTGGGAGCCACCTCAATCCCCAGTTCAGGAAATCCCTGGAGCAGAATTTAATTGTAATGATAAGCAAAAAAAAAAAGTGCAGCTGCTGAAAATCAGAAAGCAAAACAAAAATGCTGGAAACTGGCAGGAGGGTCAGTAACCAGAAGACACAGATTTAAAATAATTGGCAAAAGATCCAGAGGAGATTTGGGAAAAAAATTCCACAGTTATGATCTGGAATGCACTGCCTGAAAGGGTGGTGGGAGCAGATTCAATAGTGACTTTCAAAAGGGAATTGAATAAATACTTGAAGGGAAAAAACTTACAGGGCTACGGGGAAAGAGCAGGGGAGTGGGACTAATTGGATAGTGCTACCAAGGAGCCGGCACAGGCACGGTGGGCCGAATGGCCTCCTGCTGTGCTCTATGACTCTATCAAACACTCAGAAGGACAGCCAGCATCTGTGCAGTGAACAGACAAGTTAACGTTTCAGGTATGGAGCCTTTGTCAGTTCTGACAAAGGGTCCACACCTCAGATATTGACTTGTCTGTTCCCCAAGGACACTGACTGACCTGCTTCCAGCATTTTCTGATTGTAATAATGTAGTATAAGCATTTACATATTCAGCAAATATGAATGTTACATATCAGTTTGATACATAATTTGGAGACATTTCCTCAGTCAGCATCTGGTAATGTTGCAATTAGTAACCGGTTCATGCCAGACTGCTGTAGGCAGAGCACTGAAGTTGAAGCTCTGGAAGCAGAGATGGAGCTGTTCAATGCTGCTGTATTAGGTTGTTTTTAAACCTTTAAAATGTTGTTCCTTTTCATTCAATCTTGGATTGCAAACCCTAAAACAAGTTCAAGGTAAGAGTGTTACTTACTGACAGGGTGGCTATCAAATGAAGAACAAGGGACAGAGAAAAGTACAGAAAAGGCAAATAATCACACTGAGTAAAAGAGTTCCATTCAGTAATAGCAAGAGACCCAAGACTGGTGAAGGTAAATCCGAGAAACAGGGAAGGTTTAAACACCAGTTGAATGTTTTTATTAAGCAATATAGGAGATGAAAAAGTGGCCAGATGAAAGCATCCACTTTCCTACCAGTTACTGGGAAGAAACACTACCTAATGATAATTTAAACTCTAAGAATAAAATCTAATACCAGAAAAAATAGTGAAAAGAGTCAGAGTGAGAGAGCAACCGTAAACAACTGTATTTATAAAAGATTTGTTTCATGAATACAGAAAACGGGAGGAACAATGGAAACTGCATTAAAGACTCCCAGTCAGGCAGAAATTTGGTGAACCAACAAGTGGCAAGACAGTTTGCTGAAAACCAGGTAGTTCTTGAATAGGGAGGCTGCTCTGAAAGCAAGATATAGACATCTAGACATGGCAATGCAAATGTGTAGGGCAGCCAGAAGCACCAAAGAGTTCTGCATTGAAGAACCCAGAATCATTAAGCCAATAAGTCAAGAAAGAGGTTCCGAAACAATCAAAGGAGAAATCTGAAATTCAATCCATCAAAATTAGAGGGAGGAAAAGACAATTGTGTGGAAACTCTGGGACATAGCTTAGATCTAAAATGTGTCCAGTCCTTCAGAATCCATGCATAAAATGGAAAAAAATAACCACTACTTATTACAAATCATTGAACAGACAGAATCAGTGCGCGTTATGGAAGAAAAGCCACTATTTGCTGCAAATCAAGCAAACAAGAGAAAGTGTGTGCTACTATTAGCAGTGAATGGAATGGTTATACATTTTAAACTGGAGCACAAGTGAATGACATATCTGAGCGAGATTACAGTGTAGACCTAAGTTGCAGCAGGCTAAGATAGAAGTGGGAGGATACTGCGGAGCAGTCCTACCACCTGAAGACCTACATCACGTGTACTCGCCCTGTTAAGACCCCATATCACAAACCATGACACACAATCTCACTGTGATCATACACCGAGGCACACAAAGTCACTCAGGGTATGGAACACTTAAATAGCAATGCAAGGATCCACCTCAAAATCAGGATAAACAGCCCCAGTAACACACCATGCAGAAAAGTACTGCTGGCCTGCAGGAAAAATCAAAACAGAGCGTGATGGAGGTTTTAGATATCATAAAACAATACATGAACCAATGGAATGGGTGCCCCCCATTAGTAATAGTTGGCAAAATGAAAAGTAAATTTGCTGGCACCCCATAAACATACATAGGGCCGTCAAAAGAAAACATTTCAAACTTCCAACTCATAAGCAAATTAAAGCACAGCTTGCTGATGCAAGCTATTTTAGCAAGTTAGATGCATCTACAGATTTCTGGTAACTGAAAGTGGATGTAGCAAGTTACACAAGTTCAATACCCCTTATGGAAAACATAGATATCTTTCAGCTTCCCTTTGGTATTTCTTCTGCAAAACCATCCATCTGAAGATGTTGACACATAATTTGTGTGATGTTCGTACAAAGTATCAGGAACTACTGGCAGAATCAACCCGAAGCTAGATGACCAATGCATATTTGGAATCCTCAGCTGATATTTCTTGCTGACATCCTCACTAGCCCGACATTATGAAAGTTGTAGCGATCGAGTTCGTAACATCCACAGCAAGAAAGATGTGCAGAGACTTTTAGGAAAAGCCAATTACTTGCAATAAATCCATACCAAATCTTTCAGCAAAAATATTAACTCTTCGAGAACAAAGATTCCTGAATGGACCTATGATCATGGACAGGAAGAAACGTGGGAAAATTTAAGGAGCTGCGCCTGCAAGAACCAGTTCTGAAGTCCTACCATCCTGAGAGGTTAGTAACAATTGCAGCAGATGCATCACCAATAGGATTCTGGGCCATGCTGGCAGAGTGATGAGTTGTCACAAACTGGGTGGGGCATCAAATAGCTGTTCCTAGAGTGCTCTGAACAGCCGCTTTAAAGTATAAAGCGAAAGAGCAAAGGAAGATTGGGACTTGTGTATCTCCCTTTATAACCTTTAGGACTGTGTACTGATCCTGGGAAAGTTGTGATCAATTAATATCCCCTTTATAATGTGACAAATGGCCTCCTCCTCGACACTGGTGCTTTGTGAAGTGTAGTGTTTAATTTTAATAAGATTTGGAAACCAATTATTTCACACAGTTTGATTTCCCCAGTTAATTTGAAAACCACAACAAGTCCCTCTAAACGTTTTTCAAGGTGGTAAAGGCACGCTCCACTGCTACGCGTAGAGTCTTATCAGTGTATTGATCAATCCTTCTCTGTCAATAAACCTTTTAGATACAGGCATACGAAATATAACCATAAAGTTATGGCAAGTACACATTTAGAGCAGCGTGAGAGCAAACAGACACAAGGAGAAACACAGAGCCAATAGGAGCACTAGTGCACACAATTAGTACAGAGACAGGGACCCCACCACACAGAGAGCGAGCATGTAATCAGATACAATGGAATACCGGCAGTTTGAATATCACACCACAACACAGCAGATGATATATTACAATCACAACTGTCAACCATTCCCCACTTATCAATCTTACATTTTCCCCCAATGTTTCCAAGCGCCTTGTTAATATCTCATGCCACAAAACCAGACACACAGGCTCACTGTGAGTAAACCCCATGGTGAACAGTCTCAGTGAGTAAACCCCATAGTGAACAGAGTCTCACTGTGAGTAACCCCCATGGTGAACAGTCTCACTGTGAGTAAACCCCATGGTGAACAGTCTCACTGTGAGTAAACCCCATGGTGAACACAGTTTCACTGTGACTAAACCCCATGATGAGCACAGTCTGACTGTGAGTAAACCCCATGGTGAACAGTCTGACTGTGAGTAAACCCCATGGTGAACACAGTCTCACTGTGAGTAAATCCAATGGTGAACACAGTCTCACTGTGAGTAAAACCCATGGTGAACAGTCTCACTGTGAGTAAACCCCATGGTGAACACAGTTTCACTGTGAGAAAGCACCAGAGTGAACACAGTCTCATTGCGAGTAAACCCCATCGTGAACAGACTGAATGTGAGTAAACCCCATGGTGAACAGTCTGACTGTGAGTAAACCCGAAGGTGAACAGTCTGACTGTGAGAAAACCCCATGGTGAACAGTCTGACTGTGACTAAACCCCATGGTGAACAGACTGACTGTGAGTAAACCCCATGGTGAACACAGACTGACTGTGAGTAAATCCCATGGTGAGCAGTCTCACTGTGAGTAAACACCATGGTGAACACTCTCACTGTGAGTAAACCCCATGGTGAACAATCTCACTGTGAGTAAACCCCATGGTGAACACAGTCTAACTGCGAGTAAACCCCATGGTGAACAGTCTCACGGTGAGTAAACCCCATGGTAAACACAGTCTCACTGTGAGTAAACCCCATCGTGAAAAGACTGAATGTGAGTAAACCCCATGATGAACAGTCTGACTGTGAGTAAACCCGATGGTGAACTGTCTGACTATGAGAAAACCCCATGGTGAACAGTCTGACTGTGACTAAACCCCATGGTGAACAGTTTCAGTGTGAATAAACCCCATGGTGAACACAGTCTGTGTGTAAATCCCATAGTGAACACTGTCTCGCTCGGAGTAAACTCCATGGTGAACAGTTTCACTGTGAGTAAACCCCATGGTGAACAGTCTGACTGTGAGTAAACCCAATGGTGAACACAGTTTCACTTTGAGTAAACCCCATGGTGAACACAATCTGTGTGTAAATCCCATAGTGAACACAGATTCACTGTGAGTAAACTCCATGGTGAACAGTTTCACTGTGAGTAAACCCCATGGTGAACAGTCTGACTGTGAGTAAACCCAATGGTGAACACAGTCTCACTTTGAGTAAACCCCATGGTGAACACAATCTGTGTGTAAATCCCATAGTGAACACAGACTCACTGTGAGTAAACTCCATGGTGAACAGTTTCACTGTGAGTAAACCCCATGGTGAACAGTCTCACTGTGGGTAAACCCCATGGTGAACAAACTCTCACTGTGGGTAAACCCCATGGTGAACCATCTCACTGTGAGTAAATCCCATGGTGAATAGTCTCACTGTGTGTAAACCCCATGGTGAACACAGTGAGACTGTTCACCATGGGGCTTACTCACAGATAGACTGTGAGTAAACACCTTGCTGAACATAGCCTCACTGTGAGTAAACCCCATGGTGAACATAGTCTTTCAGTGAGTAAACCCCATGGTGAACAGTCTGACTGGGAGTAAATCCCATGGTGAACAGTCTCACTGTGAGTAAACCCCATGGTGAATAGTCTCACTGTAAGTAAACCCCATGATGAACACAGTCTGTCTGTGAGTAAACCCAATGGTGAACACTGTCTGACTGTGAGTTAACCCCCATGGTGAGCAGTCTCACTGTAAGTAAATCCAATGGTGAACACAGTCTCACTGTGAGTTAACCGCCATGGTGAACAGTCTCACTGTGAGTAAACCCCAAGGTGAACAGTTTCACTGTGAGTAAACCCCATGGTGAACACAGTCTGTCTGTGAGTAAACCCCATGGTGAACAGTCTGACCGGGAGTAAATCCCATGGTGAACAGTCTGACTGTGAGTAAACCCAATGGTGAACACAGTCTCACTGTGAGTAAACACCATGGTGAACACAGTCTCACTGTGAGTAAACACCATGGTGAACACAGTCTGCCTGTGAGTAAACCCAATGGTAAACACTGTCTGACTGTGAGTTAACCCCCATGGTGAACAGTCTCACTGTAAGTAAATACAATGGTGAACACAGTCTCACTGTGAGTAAACCCCATGGTGAACAGTCACACTGTAAGTAAACCCCATGGTGTACACAGTCTGACTGTGAGTAAACACCATGGTGAACAGTCTCACTGTGAGTAAACTCAATGGTGAACACAGTCTCACTGTGAGTAAACAACATGGTGAACACAGTCTGCCTGTGAGTAAACCCCATGGTGAACACCATCTGACTGTGAGTTAACCCACATGGTGAACAGTCTCACTGTAAGTAAACCCAATGGTGAACAGTCTCACTGTGAGTAAACCCCACGGGGAACAGTCTCACTGTGAGTAAACCCCACGGGGAACAGTCTCACTGTGAGTAAACCCCATGGTGAACAGTGTCTCATTGTGAGTAAACCCTATGGTGAACACTGTCTGACGGTGAGTTAACCCCCATGGTGAACACACTCTCACTGTGAATAAACCCTATGGTGAACAGTCGCACTGTGAGTAAACCCAATGGTGAGGTCTCACCATGAGTAAACCCCATGTTGAACAGTTTCACTGTGAGTAAACCCCACGGTGAACAGTCTCGATGTGAGTAAAACCCATGCTGAACACAGTCTCACTCTGAGTAAACCCCATGGTAAACAGTCTGACTGTGAGTAAACCCCATGTGAACAGTCTGACTGGGAGTAAATCACATGGTTAACAGTCTCACTGTGAGTAAACTTAATGGTGAACACAGTCCCACTGTGAGTAAACCCGATGGTGTACACAGTCTGTCTGTGAGTAAACTCCATGGTGAACACTGTCTGACTGTGAGTTAACCCCCATGGAGAACAGTCTCACTGTGTGTAAACCCAATGGTGAACACACTCTCACTGTGAGTAAACCCCATAGTGAACACAGTCTCACTGTGAGTAAACCCCATGGTGAACACTCTCACTGTGAATAAACCCCACGTTGAACAGTCTGTCTGTGAGTAAACCCCACAGTGAGCAGTCTGTCTGTGAGTATACCCCATGGTGAACAGTCGCACTGTGAGTAAACCGCATGGAAAACAGTCTCACTGTGAGTAAATCCCATGGTGAACAGTTTCACTGTGAGTAAACCCCACGGTGAACACAGTCTGTGTGTAAATCCCATAGTGAACACAGTCAAACTGTGAGTAAACCCCATGGTGAACAGTCTGACTGTGGGTAAATCCCACAGTGAACAAACTCTCACTGTGGGTAAACCCCATGGTGAACCATCTCACTGAGTAAATTCCATGGTGAACAGACTCAGTGTGTCAATCCCATGGTGAAATGTCTCACTGTGAGTAAACCCCATGGTGAACACAGTCTAACTGTGAGTAAATCGCACGGTGAACAGTCTCACTGTGAGTAAACCCCATGGTGAAAAGTCTCACTGTGAGTAAACACCATGCTGAACATAGCCTCACTGTGAGTAAACCCCATGGTGAACACAGTCTGTCTGTGAGTAAACCCACGGTGAACAGTCTCACTGTAAATAAACTCAATGGTGAACACAGTCTCACTGTGAGTAAACACCATGGTGAACACAGTCTTTCTGTGAGTAAACCCCATGGTGAACAATCTGACCAGGAGTAAATCCCCTGGTGAACAGACTCACTGTGAGTAAACCCAATGGTGAACACAGTCTGTGAGTAAACCCCATGGTGAACAGTCTCACTGTGAGTAAATTCAATGGTGAACACAGTGTCACTGTGAGTAAACACCATGGTGAACACAGTCTGCCTGTGAGTAAACCCCAAGGTGAACACTGTCTGACTGTGAGTTAACCCCCATGGTGAACAGTCTCACTGTAAGTAAACCCAATGGTGAACACAGTCTCACTGTGAATAAACCCCATGGTGAACAAGTATTACTGTGAGTAAACCCGATGGTGAACAGTCTCACTGTGAGTAAACCCCATGGTGAACAGTCTCACTGTGAGTAAACCCCATGGTGAACAGTTTCACTGTGTGTAAACGCCACGGTGAACAGTCTCACTGCGAGTAAACCCCATGGTGAACACAGTCTGTCTGTGAGTAAACCCCATAATGAACACTGTCTGACTGTGAGTTAACCCTCATGGTGAACAGTCGCACTGTGAGTAAGCCCAATGGTGAACAGTCTCACCATGAGTAAACTCCATGTTGAACAGTTTCACTGTGAGTAAACCCCATGGTGAACAATGCGACAGTGAGTAAACCCCATGGTGAACAGTCTCGCTGTGAGTAAACCCCATGGTGAACAGTCTGACTGTGAGTAAACTCCATGCTGAACACAGTCTGACTGTGAGTAAACCCCATGGTGAACAGTCTGACTGTGAGTAAACCCCATGGTGAACAGTCTGACTGGGAGTAAATCACATGGTTAACAGTCTCACTGTGAGTAAACACCATGGTGAACAGTCTCACTGTGAGTAAACCCCATGGTGTACACAATCTGTCTGTGAGTAAATCCCATGGTGAACACTGTCTGAATGTGAGTTAAACCCCATGGAGAACAGTCTCACTGTGTGTAAACCCAATGGTGAACACACTCTCACTGTGAGTAAACCCCCATGGTGAACCGTCTCACGAGTAAACCCCATGATGAACAGTCTCCCTGTGAGTAAACCCCATGGTGAACAGTCTCACTGTGAGTAAACCCCATGGTGAACAGTTTCACTGTGTGTAAACACCATGTTGAACAGTCTCACTGTGAGTAAACCCAATGGTGAACAGTCTCACTGAGTAAACCCAATGGTGTACAGTCTGTCTGTGAGTAAACCCCATAATGAACACTGTCTGACTGTGAGTTAAACCTCATGGTGAACAGTCTGACTGTGAGTAAACCCCATGGTGAACAGTCTGACTGGGAGTAAATCACATGGTTAACAGTCTCACTGTGAGTAAACTTAATGGTGAACAGAGTCTCACTGTAAGTAAACACCATGGTGAACACAGTCTCACCGTGAGTAAACACCGTGGTGAACAGTCTCACTGTGAGTAAACCCCATGGTGAACAGTTTCACTGTGAGTAAACCCCATGGTGAACACAGTCTGTGTGTAAATCCCATAGTGAACACAGTCAAACTGTGTAAATCCCATAGTGAACACAGTCAAACTGTGAGTAAACCCCATGGTGAACAGTTTCACTGAGTAAACCCCATGGTGAACAGTTTCACTGTGAGTAAACCCCATGGTGAACAGTCTGACTGTGAGTAAACCCCATGGTGAACAGTCTTACTGTGGGTAAACCCCACGGGGAACAGTCTGAACAGGAGTAAATCACATGGTTGTGAACAGTCTCACTGTGAGTAAACCCAATGGTGAACACAGTCTCACTGTGAGTAAACACCATGGTGAACACAGTCTCACTGTGAGTAAACCCCATGGTGAACCATCTCACTGTGAGTAAATCCCATGGTGAACAGTCTCACTGTGTGTCAATCCCATGGTGAACAGTCTCACTGTGAGTAAACCCCATGGTGAACCCTGTCTCACTGTGAGTAAATCGCACGGTGAACAGTCTCACTGTGAGTAAACCCCATGATGAAAAGTCTCACAGTGAGTAAACACCATGCTGAACATAGCCTCACTGTGAGTAAACCCCATAATGAACACTGTCTGACTGTGAGTTAACCCTCATGGTGAACAGTCGCACTGTGAGTAAACCCAATGGTGAACAGTCTGACCATGAGTAAACCCCATGTTGAACAGTTTCACTGTGAGTAAACCCCATGGTGAACAATGTGACTGTGAGTAAACCCCATGGTGAACAGTCTCGCTGTGAGTAAACCCCATGGTGAACAGTCTCGCTGTGTGTAAAACCCATGCTAAACACAGTCTCACTCTGAGTAAACCCCATGGTGAACAGTCTCACTGTGAGTAAACCCCCATGGTGAACCGTCTCACTGTGAGTAAACCCCATGGTGAACAGTCTCACTGTGAGTAAACCCCATGGTGAACACAGTCTCACCGTGAGTAAACCCCATGGTGAACACTCTCACTGTGAGTAAACCCCATGTTGAACAGTCTGTCTGTGAGTAAACCCCACGGTGAACAGTCTGTCTGTGAGTAAACCCCACGGTGAACAGTCTCACTGTGAGTAAACCCCATGGTGAACAGTCTCACTGTGAGTAAACCCCCATGGTGAACCGTCTCACTGTGAGTAAACCCCATGGTGAACAGTCTCACTGTGAGTAAACCCCATGGTGAACACAGTCTCACCGTGAGTAAACCCCATGGTGAACACTCTCACTGTGAGTAAACCCCATGTTGAACAGTCTGTCTGTGAGTAAACCCCACGGTGAACAGTCTGTCTGTGAGTAAACCCCACGGTGAACAGTCTCACTGTGAGTAAACCCCATGGTGAACATAATCTGACTGTGAGTAAACCACATGGTAAACAGTTTCACTGTGAGTAAACACCATGGTGAACACAGTCTGTGAGTAAACCCCATAGAGAACACAGTCAAACTGTGTGTAAATCCCATAGTGAACACAGTCAAACTGTGAGTAAACCCCATGGTGAACAGTCAAACTGTGAGTAAACCCCATGGTGAACAGTTTCACTGTGAGTAAACCCCATGGTAAACACAGTCTGTGTGTAAATCCCATAGTGAACACAGTCAAACTGTGAGTAAACCCCATGGTGAACACAGTCTGACTGTGCGTAAACCCCATGGTGAACAGTCTCACTGTGGGTAAACCGGACGCTGAACAAAATCTCACTGTGGGTAAACCCCATGGTGAACCGTCTCACTGTGAATAAATCCCATGGTGAACAGTCTCACTGTGAGTAAACCCCATGGTGAACACAGTCTGTCTGTGAGTAAATCCCATGGTGAACAGTCTGACCGGGAGTCAATCACATGGTTGTGAACAGTCTCACTGTGAGTAAACCCAATGGTGAACACAGTCTCACTGTGAGTAAACACCATCGTGAACACAGTCTGTCTGTGAGTAAACCCCATGGTGAACAGTCTCACTGTGAATAAACTCAATGGTGAACACAGTCTCACTGTGAGTAAACCCAATGGCGAACACAGTCTCACTGTGAGTAAAAACCATGGAGAACACAGTCTGTCTGTGAGTAAATCCCATGGTGAACAGTCTCACTGTGAGTAAACCCAATGGTTCGCACAGTCTCACTGTGAGTAAACACCATGGTGAACACAGTCTGACTGTGAGTAAACCCCATGGTGAACACAGTCTCACTGTGAGTAAACCCAATGGTGTACACAGTCTGCCTGTGAGTAAACCCCATGGTGAACACTGTCTGACGGTGAGTTAACCCCCATGGTGAACAGTCTCACTGTGAGTAAACCCCATGGTGAACACAGTCTCACCGTGAGTAAACCCCATGGTGAACACTCTCACTGTGAGTAAACCCCATGTTGAACAGTCTGTCTGTGAGTAAACCCCACGGTGAACAGTCTGTCTGTGAGTAAACCCCATGGTGTACGCAGTCTCACTGTGATTCAACCCCATGGTGAACAGTCTCACTGTGAGTAAACACCATGTCGAACAGTCTAACTGTGAGTAAACCCCATGGTGAACACAGCCTGACTGTGAGTAAACCCCATGGTGAAAGGTCTGTCTGTGAGTAAAGCTCATGGTGAACAGTCTGACTGGGAGTAAATCCCATGGTGAACAGTCTCACTGTGAGTAAACCCAATGGTGAACACAGTCTCACTGTGAATAAACCCCATGGTGAACACAGTCTGACTGTGAGTAAACCCCATGGTGTACGCAGTCTCACTGTGGAAAAAACCCCATGGTGAACACAATATTACTGTGAGTAAACCCGATGGTGAATGGTCTCACTGTGATTAAACCCCGTGGTGAACAGTCACACTGAGTAAACCCCATGGTGAACAGTCTCACTGTGAGTAAACCCCTTGGGGAACAGTCTGACTGGGAGTAAACCCCATGGTAAACACAGTCTGACTGTGAGGAAACCCGATGGTGAACAGAGTCTGACTGGGGTAAACCCCAAGGTGAACAGTTTCACTGTGTGTAAACACCATGGTGAACAGTCTCAATGTGAGTAAACCCCATGGTGAACACAGTCTCACTGTAAGTAAACCCCATAGTGAACAGTCTCACCGTGAGTAAACCCAACGGTGAAGAGTCTGACTGTGATTAAACCCCATGGTGAACAGACTGACTGTGATTAAACCCCATGTTGAACCGTCTCACTGTGAGTAAACCCCATGGTGAACAGTCTCACTGTGAGTAAACCCCAAGGTGAACAATCTGACTGTGACTTAACCCCATGGTGAACAGTCTGACTGTGAGTAAACCCCATGGTGAACAGTCTCGCTGTGAGTAAACCCCATGTTGAACAGTCTCACTGTGAGTAAGCCCCATGGTGAACAGTCTCACTGTGAGTAAACCCCTTGGGGAACAGTCTGACTGTGAGTAAACCCCAAGGTGAACAATCTGACTGTGACTTAACCCCATGGTGAACAGTCTGACTGTGAGTAAACCCCATGGTGAACAGTCTCGCTGTGAGTAAACCCCATGTTGAACAGTCTCACTGTGAGTAAGCCCCATGGTGAACAGTCTCACTGTGAGTAAACCCCTTGGGGAACAGTCTGACTGGGAGTAAACCCCATGGTAAACACAGTCTGACTGTGAGGAAACCCGATGGTGAACAGTCTAATTGTGAGCAAACCCCATGGTGAACACAGTCTCACTGTGAGTAAACTCTATGGTGAACAGTCTCACTGTGAATAAACCCAATGGTGAAGAGTCTGACTGTGATTAAACCCCATGGTGAACAGACTGACTGTGAGTAAACCCCATGGTGAACAGTCTCACTGTGAGTGAATCCCACAATGAACAGGCGCACTGTGAGTAAACCCCATAGTGAACAATCACACTGTGAGTAAACCCCATGGTGAACAGTCTCACTATGAGTAAACCCCTTGGGGAACAGTCTGACTGGGAGTAAACCCCATGGTAAACACAGTCTGACTGTGAGGAAACCCGATGATGAACAGTCTAACTGTGAGCAAACCCCATGGTGAACACAGTCTCACTGTGAGTAAACCTCATGTTGATCACAGACTCACTGTAAGTAAACCGCATGGTGAACAGTGTCACTGTGAGTAAACCCCATGCTGAACAGTCTCACTGTGAGTAAACCCCATGGTGAACAGTCTCACTGTGAGTAAACCCCATGGTGAACAGTCTCACTATGAGTCAACCCCATGATGAACAGTCTCACTGTGAGTAAACCCCATGCTGAACACAGTCTCACTGTGAGTAAACCCCATGGTGAACAGTCTCACTGTGAGTAAACCCCATGGTGAACAGTCTCACTGTGAGTCAACCCCATGCTGAACAGAGTATCACTGTGAGTAAAGCCCATGGTGAACACAGTCTGACTGTGAGTAAACCCCAAGGTGAACACAGTCTCACCGTGAGTAAACCCCATGGTGGACACAGTCTCACTTTGAGTAAACCCCATGGTGAACTGTCTCACTGTGAGGAAACCCCACGGTGAACAGTCTCACTGTGAGGAAACCCCACGGTGAACAGTCACCCTGTGAGTAAACACCATGGTGAACAGTCTCACTGTGAGTAAACCCCAAGGTGAACAATCTGACTGTGACTTAACCCCATGGTGAACAGTCTGACTGTGAGTAAACCCCATGGTGAACAGTCTTGCTGTGAGTAAACCCCATGTTGAACAGTCTCACTGTGAGTAAGCCCCATGGTGTACAGTCTCATTGTGAGTAAACCCCATGGTGAACAGTCTGACAGGGAATAAATCCCATGATGAACAGTCTCACTGTGAGTAAACCCCATGGTGAACACAGTCTCACTATGAGTAAATCCCATGGTGAACACAGTCTGACTGTGAGTAAACCCAACGGTGAACAGAGTCTGACTGGGGTAAACCCCAAGGTGAACAGTCTCCCTGTGTGTAAACACCATGGTGAACAGTCTCAATGTGAGTAAACCCCATGGTGAACAGTCTCACTGTGAATAAACCACATGGTGAACAGTCTCACTGTGAATAAACCCGATGGTGAACACAGAATCACTGTGAGTAAAGCCCATGGTGAACACAGTCTGACTGTGAGTAAGCCCCATGGTGAACACAGTCGCACTGTGAGTAAACCCCACGGTGAACTGTCTCACTGTGAGTAAACCCCATGGTGAACAGTCTGACTGTGAGTAAACCCCATGGTGAAAAGTTTCACTGTGAGTAACCCTCATGGTGAACATTCTCACGGTGAGTAAACCCCACGGTGAACACAGTCTGACTGTGAATGAACCCCATGGTGAACAGTCTGACTGTGAGTAAACCCCATGGTGAACAGTCTGACTGTGAGTAAACCCCATGGTGAACACAATCTAACTGTGAGTAAACCCCATGGTGAACACAGCCTCACTGTGAGTTAACCCCATGGTGAACAGTCTCACTGTGAGTTAGTTCCATGGTGAACAGTCTCACTGTGAGTAAACCCCATGGTGAACAGTCTCACTGTGGGTAAACTCCATGGTGAACAGTCTCACTGTGAGTAAACCCCATGGTGAACACAGTCTCACTGTGATCTGACACTAAGATGCAGCAACCTCATGCCAGTAGGATTGCAGTAATCACTCTGGCTGCATTTAGATATTTCCTTTGTAAATAAAATTGAAGAGAAGATGAAACACATTCACACCCAGTCATGCATAATGAGCTTGGGTGTTAGCTCCAGCTCATCTGATACTTACTGTAACCCATGCCCTGCAGAAAGTACTTGAAAGCCTCTGTCAGTTTTCCAGGCTGTTGGAACAAAATGTAAACATGAAAAAAATGGTACCAGCTGGAGGACATTCAACATAAAATGATAAATAAATAAAATACAACGCCCGATCGCATCAAAACATCTTAAAGTGTTTCACACAATGGAGTGTAGCGAGTGCTGCTACACAAATACATGGCAGCTATTCTGCACCAGCGAGGTCGCATAATCAGCAACCAGACAAATGACCAATTAATTAGTCTGGTGTTTTTTGGTGGAGGGAGGAATGTTGGCCGGGATATTGGGAGAACTCCCTGCTCTTCTACAAATGTTGCCATTTTTAACACCTGCCTGAACCATTGGAACAGGCAGATAGATGGGACCTTGATTTAATTCTCAATTGTGTCAAATCTGCACCTCCTCAGTACTGCCCTGGAGTGTAATCCTGAGTTATGGGCAGAAATTTCATCCGGGCTTCTCCTGCTCCACCACCATAACTTCGGCGCAAACCTCGTTTACATGTTATGCTCCTAATTCTTGGAGCTTGAACCTGCAGTCTTCTGACTTGAGGAGAAATTCAAGCTGGGAAGTAAGTTAGAAAAAAGATGTGTGTATATGAGAATCTGGGCGGAGAGAGTGTGAACTACCAACCTGTGTGATCTGGGGCAGACCACCAGAGTCAGCCATCTGAAAAATAAAACACAGTTGGGTAGTACCACAGAGCGAGAGGAAACAACAGTCTTCTGCTACATTTCTTCAGCAACTAAGTTATAATTATCCAGTGCTGTCCACAGCTCATAGTGACATTCAGGTATGGACCTTACCTCTACGATTCAACATTCTAGGATTTCCAAAATATTCTACCTACTTCATTTGTGTAAGTGAGTCCCTTCAATCTGCATGGTTCTGTTGGGTGAGTGTCCCATTACTGTGTGACTGGATTGGATGGATGTCCCATGAATCTATGGGTCTTTTAGATTGTGTCCCATGGTAGCCTCGATCTATTCGGTCGGTGTCCCATTTCAAGGCTGAATGAGTGTCCCATGGCAGCCTGGGCTGGTTGTGTGAGTGTACAATAATAGGGAGAATGTCTAGTTGCAGTTTAGATCTGTTGGGTAATGGCAATTTATTGGGCGAGTGGCCCATAATGGCCTGGCTTTGTCAAATGTCTGTCCTGTGACATTGTGAATTTGTTGGGTAAATATCCCATGCCAGTGTGAGTATGTGACATGATTGTTTAGCTCTGCTTGATGAATGATGCCCATAGTTGTGTAGCTCTCTGGAATAAATAAGGCCCATGATTGTCTGGATCTGGTGAATGAATGAGGCACGTAATTTCCTGGCTCTGTTGGATGAATAAGACCCATGATTGCCTGATTCTGTGGAATTAATGAGGCCCTTGATTGACTAGTTCTGTTTGATGAATGAGGACCATGAACGCCTGGCTCTGTTTGATGAATGAGGACCATGAATGCCTAGTTCTGTTGTCGAAGTACTGGAACTGTTTTCTTCTTCTCAGAGGGAGGCATTTCTCCCTCACCTTAAGTCAACTGAGTGAAAAAGGAAACCTGATAAAGAAATGTTCCCAGTATAGGGAATCAGCAAGGTGAAAGATGCCTGGTAGAAGTACTTATTCAAGAAAATATTGCATGACTGGGTGAACTGTCCACATTGTTTAGAAGAGAAGAGGTTCCTCATCTAAATGCAAAAGGAACCAATGGACTCAACCACTATAAAGCCAAACTAATGAATATGGCAGCTGAGTTGCTGAAGCATAATGTTTAATAGTCAGCAAGAAATTAAAGCAAAGTGAACAATATCCAGTGTGTATGTGAAGCCAGAAGTCCCAGCATCTAATTCAGCCCCAAACCATTGACCCTCTCCTGAGGTGAGTGATAACATTAAGACATTATTCAGTACAAACCCAGGCTTCTCAAATCTGCCTCAAGTGGGTCTATATTCTTCTATTTGATCCAATTTTTCCCCGCCTGTTATTAAGGCATTGACTTCATGCTGGGGTACAGTTTTATGGGTACTGAACGCCCTCCAATACCTCACTCAATTAGCCATTCTTCAGCAGGCTATTCAACTGAGGAGGATTTTATAGCCAAGTCCAATTCTGTCCTCATCGTTACATGTACTTCCAGCAGGTACCAATGGATAGTGATTGGCTGACTTTACCCCCTCCCTAACCCTGGAGCACTAAAGCCAATTGTTGTACTTCTACCACCATCCCACCCAAGATCAATTAACTCAGCACAGACAGGATATAGAATCTAGGTTTATTTCTGTTCCATTGGCTTAACGTCACATTGGGAGCTGCAACTCCCAACTATGCCACTAGGGCAGCTAGATCTTGTTCTTTACATAACACTATCTACCTTGAGAAGTAGGGTGATTATTCAGGGGCTCCTTGTGGCGTTAAATCCCATCATGGCAAATTGTGAAAATGAGTTCAATAAATCTGATAATTTATTGGCTAGCACCAGAAAAAGTGGCCATAAAAGCTGCTGGTTTGTTGTAAAAAACCAACTGGTTCATTAATGTCTAACAAGGAAGGGAACCAGTCACCCCTACCCGGCCTAGCCTACGTGCTTGACTCTTAATGCCCATAGGATATCGAGGGATAGGCAATAAATGCTGCCTTGCCAGTGTCATCCACATCCCAAAAACAAAAGACCATCAATAAATATGAAGTACAAGAAATAAAAGGGTCTCTATCTGAGGTTAGACCCATGGCACCCAATTATCTTGCACCTTTACATCTAATGCTAATCTGGGCTAATTTAAATCAACTGTGAAGAGATTGGTCACTCTCTGGTATTCTTAATTGGAAATGGCCCCTACTTGTGTGAGATTACAGCCAGTCCAGGATGTTCAATACCTTAAGAAAAGTTGTCTGAGTTGGGTCCAGCTTGGAGTTGCATTCCACCTGGGAATGAGAAGGCAGTATATTAGTATAAAAGCACGATGAATGATAACATCAACTCAAGATTGTGTGGACAAACTGAGTATGAGCACTAATTCCACCTCCCAAAACGAAGGAAGAACTGCTCTGGTCAATATGTGTAGCAACATAGTACATAGGTGGGCGTGTGTGCTGTGAGGAGGATGCAGTGAAACACCAGTATGATTTGGACAGGTTGGGTGATTGGGCAGATGCATGCCAGATGCAGTATAATGTGGATAAATGCGAGGTTATCCACTTTGGTGGCAAAAACAGGAAACAGATTATTATCTGAACGGCAATAGATTGGGAAAAGGGGAAGTGCAACGAGACCTGGGTGTCCTTGTGCACCAGTCGCTGAAGGTAAGCATGCAGGTGCAGCAGGCGGTTAAGAAGGCAAATGGTATGTTGGCCTTCATAGCGAGAGGATTCGAGTACAGGAGCAAGGATGTCTTGCTGCAGTTGTACAGGGCCTTGGTGAGACCACACCTTGAGTATTGTGTGCAGTTTTGGTCGCCTTATCTGAGGAAGGATGTCCTTGCCATGGAGGGAGTGCAGCGAAGATTCACCTGACTGATACCTGGGATGGCAGGAATGACGTATGAAGGGAGATTGGGTCGATTGGGCTTGTATTCACTAGAGTTTAGAAGAATGAGAGGGGATCTCATTGAAACTTATAAAATTCTAACAGGACTAGACAGACTAGATGTAGGAAGGATGTTCCGATGGCAGGGGAGTCCAGAACCAGGGGTCAGAGTCTAAGGATAAGGGGTAAGCCATTTAGGACTGAGATGAGGAGGAATTTCTTTACCCAGAGAATGGTGAACCTGTGGAATTCTTTACCACAGAAGGCAGTTGAGGCCAATTCATTAAATATATTCAAGAAGGAGTCAGATATATTTCTTAAGGCTAAAGGGATCAAGGGATATGGGGAGAAAGCAGGGACGGGATACTGAATTTGGATGACCAGCCATGATCTCATTAAATGGCAGAACAGGCTCGAGGGGCCGAATGGCCTACTCCTGCTCCTATCTTCTATGTTTCTATATATTGATGAAGTTTCACTCTGGTCAGTATTTGTAGCTCAAAAAGAATAAGTATTTGCAATTTTGCTAGAAATGCTAACCAGAGGAAATCTTCATAGTACATGTACGTGCCACTACTCACATCAACCAGACACTTCTTCCCTCACTGTCAGTTGCCTTCCATTTATTCTCTGCTTATTGTGGGTCAACTTGCAGCCACATGCAAAATAATAAATTAAAAATATTAGGCCCAGAAATTCAGGTCGGGGGCTTCCCGCAGGTGCAAGCCCCCGACCTGCACTTACCTTGCGCGCCGGCCGTTGAGCTGTGGGCCCGTGTGGGATTCCGATCCTGGGCCTCCCCCAACTGCCGGCGCGCAGTGCTTGTGTATCCCAGGGGCGCAGTTAGTTCGATGCGTCCCCTGGGATCACATGGGCCATGAGGAGCCAATCGGAGCAGGGAATGCTCCATTCATAAGTTTGACAGGGAGAGCTGTCAAAACTTATAAATACTACGGGCCCCAAAACATCACTAAATCTTCAAATAAATTTTTAAAAAACATCACATTTTTAAAATAAACTATAAATTACATGAAATAACTATTTTAAACAATAATTTAAATTTTTGAAAAAAATAATTTTATTTTCTTACGGGGCTAAAAATAAACTTACCTTGCTTTAAAGTATTTAAAAATAATAAACCTGTGGAAAAAATGTTTTAATTTTAATTAATTCACCACTTACCTTGTAAAAAGCAGGCCTTATGCCTGCTTTTTAAATGTGTAACCTCTGGAGACTTACCCTCCCAGGAAAACCTGTAAAAAAACCGGAAGTTCGATGCGCACGCGCAGCCTCTCCTGCGCACACGTTCGACCTCTTAACTCCTGCTTTCAGGGGAAGGAAGTGCTGGTTTTCCGCGCATGCGCAGTGCATGCAGGAAACCGGCACTTCCATTGGGCCTACGGGTGAGTACCCCGTGCGTACTCACCCGTGGAGACCCGAAGTTAAGTAGCACGCACGTCCTGCAAGTGTCACACTTACATCCTACGACACTTCCCCATCACATTTTGTTGATAACACGCCTATTACCAAACAACAACCCCTCCATCTCATACTGTGTAACGCCATGGGAGATCTATATATATATTTATCTATGTATATTCCACAACCAGAATAATACTTAACTGATTTCTCTGGATGCCATGTTCCAAACTTTTGTCCAATTGGACTGATGATAATTAAAATATTACTTAGGAGCTTCAACATAAGTCTGCAATACTAGCAGACAAACTCTTAGCACTATTTTATTGGAGGACTTAACCCTTTTAAAAATAAACAGATTAAGGCTTGTAGTAACCTCGCTGAACAATGTCATACATAACCCAACCAAGTGTGAAGAGTTAAGGGAAAGGGACATCAGTAGCAGTGCTCAGATTTGTAGTGGAGGACACGGAGAGAGGGGGGATAACCCATGGCAGAAAAATGTGGGAGTAGCCATCCCCCTAGTGGTTGCACCAATGCATAGATTCCCCCATAATTAACTTGTGAATGCAGTGTTCCTGAGTTTCTAGCATTTCACAATTAACCAGCACAATTAGCGATAGCTTCTCTTTCTTAAAGAAAACTAATATGGAGAAAATACCCTGCAGTTGACCCCAGCCAATGAGTGTGATGCAGAGTTGCTGTCTATACTCACCACTCCTTCCTCTGCTGGGGAATTGTCTCCCACCACCAGCATCACCGGACATCTGAAATACAACAGACGATCAGCTCGCATTCTCCAGCCTGCAGGCTGCTCACAGACAGCCTGGCATCAGTCAATGCACCGTGTCTGTGAAGCCATTTCTCATATTACAACGGTAAGTAGAGCACTTGAAAGGGCTCAGAGTGATGAAGTGAGGGCTCCCACCCACACTTAGCCCAAGTGCCAAGTTGTGAATTGCAACCATATTGAAATGGGGAGCTGGTCCAGACAGACGGAGCAAAGAGAGGAAAGGACAAATCAGAGGGTTTCACCGCAGGTAACCTTGGTGTCCCTCCACTCCGACAGAGGAGGATGTGGCAGTTGGGATGCTGCTGGTCAGGAGGCAGCAATGGGTGCCCCGACAGGCCCATTGCAGATTGCCGGGAGAGGCACAGAGGGTAGTTGTGGGCTTATCCAAGAGGGATTCAAGCCTCGGACGGCAGCAGGAGAACAGAAAGGCAGAGAAGTAGTGATGGGTTGTGGTGGAGCAAATTATCCAAGAGAGGAGGATTAACAGATGACGTGACTGGGAGACTAAAAGGGATAAAAAAAGGGAAATTGAAGTAATGGGCTCAGATCTGGAGAGGCAGCAAAAATGTGCACACGAATGGACACAAGGATTTCAGATAACATAGGCATAGCAGAAATTAGGAGAGACATATCCTGGTTATAAACAGGAGAGGAAGGAGAAAATATTAAAGTGCCCAAAATTAAAACCATCCCTCACACTGGGGTCGGTGACGGGGATATTCCCCTTCACTCTGGGGTCAGTGATGGGGATATTCCCCCTCACACTGGGGTCAGTGATGGGGATATTCCCCCACACACTGGGGTCAGTGATGGGGTTATTCCCCCTCACACTGGGGTCAGTGACAGGGATATTCCCCCTCACACTGGGGTCAGTGATGGGGATATTCCCCCTCACACTGGGGGCAGTGATGGGGATATTCCCCCTCACACTGGGGGCGGTGACGGGGTTATTCCCCCACACACTGGGGTCGGTGACGGGGATATTCCCCCTCACACTGGGGGCAGTGATGGGGATATTCCCCCTCACACTGGGGTCAGTGATGGGGATATTCCCCCTCACACTGGGGGCAGTGACGGGGATATTCCCCCTCACACAGGGCTCAGTGATGGGGATATTCCCCCTCACACTGGGGGCTGTGACGGGGATATTCCCCCTCACACTGGGCTCAGTGACGGGGATATTCCCCCTCACACTGGGCTCAGTGACGGGGATATTCCCCCTCACACTGGGCTCAGTGACGGGGATATTCCCCCTCACACTGGGGGCAGTGATGGGGATATTCCCCCACTCACTGGGGGCAGTGATGGGGATATTCCCCCTCACACTGGGGTCGGTGACGGGGATATTCCCCCTCACACTGGGCTCAGTGACGGGGATATTCCCCCTCACACTGGGGGCTCTGACGGGGATATTCCCCCTCACACTGGGCTCAGTGACGGGGATATTCGCCCTCACACTGGGCTCAGTGACGGGGATATTCCCCCTCACACTGGGGGCAGTGATGGGGATATTCCCCCACTCACTGGGGGCAGTGATGGGGATATTCCCCCTCACACTGGGGTCGGTGACGGGGATATTCCCCCTCACACTGGGCTCAGTGACGGGGTTTTTTCCCCCTCACACTGGGCTCAGTGACGGGGATATTCCCCCTCACACTGGGGGCAGTGAGGGGGTATTCCCCCTCACACTGGGGTCGGTGACGGGGATATTCCCCCTCACACTGGGGTCGGTGACGGGGATATTCCCCCTCACACTGGGGTCGGTGACGGGGATATTCCCCCTCACACTGGGCTCAGTGACAGGGATATTCCCCCTCACACTGGGCTCGGTGACGGGGGTATTCCCCCTCACACTGGAATCGGTGACGGGGATATTCCCCCTCACACTGGGCTCAGTGACGGGGATATTCCCCCTCACACTGGGGGCAGTGACGGGGATATTCCCCCTCACACTGGGGTCGGTGACGGGGATATTCCCCCTCACACTGGGGTCAGTGACGGGGATATTCCCCCTCACACTGGGGTCAATGACGGGGATATTCCCCTTCACACTGGGGGCAGTGACGGGGATATTACCCCTCACACTGGGGTCGGTGACGGGGATATTCCCCCTCACACTGGGGTCGGTGACGGGGATATTCCCTCTCACACTGGGGTCGGTGACGGGGATATTCCCCCTCACACTGGGCTCAGTGACGGGGACAGTCCCCCTCACACTGGGGTCGGTGACAGGGATATTCCCCCTCACACTGGGCTCAGTGACGGTGATATTCCCCCTCACACTGGGGGCAGTGACGGGGATGTTACCCCTCACACTGGGGTCGGTGACGGGGATATTCCCCCTCACACTGGGGTCAGTGACGGGGATATTCCCCCTCACACTGGGGGCAGTGACGGGGATATTCCCCCTCACACTGGGCTCAGTGACGGGGATATTCCCCCTCACACTGGGGTCGGTGACGGGGATATTCCCCCTCACACTGGGCTCAGTGACGGGGATATTCCCCCTCACACTGGGCTCAGTGACGGGGATATTCCCCCTCACACAGGGCTCAGTGACGGGGATATTCCCCCTCACACTGGGCTCAGTGACGGGGATATTCCCCCTCACACAGGGCTCAGTGACGGGGATATTCCCCCTCACACTGGGCTCAGTGACGGGGATATTCCCCCTCACACTGGGGTCGGTGACGGGGATATTCCCCCTCACACTGGGGTCAGTGACGGGGATATTCCCCCTCACACTGGGGTCGGTGACGGGGATATTCCCCCTCACACTGGGGTCGGTGACGGGGATATTCCCCCTCACACTGGGGGCAGTGACGGGGATATTCCCTCTCACACTGGGGTCGGTGACGGGGATATTCCCCCTCACACAGGGCTCAGTGACGGGGATATTCCCCCTCACACTGGGGGCAGTGACGGGGATATTCCTCCTCACACTGGGGGCAGTGACGGGGATATTCCCCCTCACACTGGGGGCAGTGACGGGGATATTCCCCCTCACACTGGGGTCGGTGACGGGGATATTCCCCCTCACACTGGGCTCGGTGACGGGGATATTGCCCCTCACACTGGTGTCGGTGACGGGGATATTCCCCCTCACACTGGGGTCGGTGACGGGGATATTCCCCCTCACACTGGGGGCAGTGACGGGGATATTCCTCCTCACACTGGGGGCAGTGACGGGGATATTCCCCCTCACACTGGGGGCAGTGACGGGGATATTCCCCCTCACACTGGGGTCGGTGACGGGGATATTCCCCCTCACACTGGGCTCGGTGACGGGGATATTGCCCCTCACACTGGGGTCGGTGACGGGGATATTCCCCCTCACACTGGGGTCGGTGACGGGGATATTCCCCCTCACACTGGGGGCAGTGATGGGGATATTTCCCCCTTACATTGGGGGCAGTGATGGGGATATTCCCCCTTACACTGGGGGCAGTGATGGGGATATTCCCCCTTACACTGGGGGCAGTGATGGGGATATTCCCCCTTACACTGGGGGCAGTGATGGGGATATTCCCCCTTACACTGGGGGCAGTGATGGGGATATTCCCCCTTACACTGGGGGCAGTGATGGGGATATTCCCCCTTACACTGGGGGCAGTGATGGGGATATTCCCCCTTACACTGGGGGCAGTGATGGGGATATTCCCCCTTACACTGGGGGCAGTGATGGGGATATTCCCCCTTACACTGGGGGCAGTGATGGGGATATTCCCCCTCACACTGGGGGCAGTGATGGGGATATTCCCCCTCACACTGGGCTCAGTGACAGGGATATTCCCCCTCACACTGGGCTCAGTGACGGGGATATCCCCCCTCACACTGGGGTCGGTGACGGGGATATTCCCCCTCGCACTGGGCTCAGTGACAGGGATATTCCCCCACACACTGGGTTCAGTGACGTGGATATTCCCCCTCACACTGGGGTCGGTGACGGGGATATTCCCCCTCACATTGGGGGCAGTGATGGGGATATTCCCCCTCACACTGGGGGCAGTGACGGGGATATTTCCCCCTCACACTGGGGGCAGTGACGGGGATATTCACACCAGGACAGAAATAGAGCAGGATGTAAGAATAAGGAATGATTCAGTGTTTTGGAATTTTGTGACAATAAATGGAATACAAGAGGGTGTGAGTGTGGACAGACTGCGATTTTGGAGAGGATGATAATCCGAGGGGAGGGGGAAGGGCTGAATACTTACTGAAGTGTCTTGGCATTGGCCACAGTTCCACGTCTGTTCATTTCCAGGTCCCTGCGACTGTGGAGAAGAAGAAGCTATTCAGACAATTATTATTTTTAAATATGAGTCATATTTTGGTCCCATTTTCATGTCTTCAAAAGTGAATGTGGGGCCACCTGTGCCGCGATGTTTACCGGGGTGCTGGCTGCCTCACAGGAGAGGAGCTTGTGCTGTGCTCTCCTCCCCACTGAGGGGCCACAGGATCTGCCGAGAAGCCGCGTCCTACACGTAACCTCAGCTCAGAGATGGCGAAACCCAGCTGATGTCAGGGACTGCAAACCAATCTCATGAACCTCCGAGATGTTCGTTGCACGTGACCCCTGCAGCCACAGTGCTGAGCTGCTGTTGCAACAAAGAGAAGTTTACAAGGTCATACCAGCACAACACCAAGCAGGAAACTGGAGTGAACAGGTCCAGTCAGAGAGCTGGCACCAGCACCAGCATGATGGGCTGAACGGCCTCTTTCTGCACTGTCATTTCTGAAGATTCAAATTTGGAGCAAGGTATGCAATTTGTAAATGTAAACAAAGCTACAAGTTCATTTTATTAAATATAATGGTTCTAAATGCCCATGAGCCTATAGTTTTGATCTCACCTTGGAAAAGCTATCAGATTTTTCCATTTTTACTATAATTTAAAAAAAATTGATGGTGAAATTTGTGCTCAAGGTAAGGGGTGTCAGCCCTCACTGCTCAGCCCTAACTTTAGGCCAATATTACCTGTACTGAGCTAGGTCTGTGGAAGTGTTGCCTGTACTGAGGTGTGTCTGTGACAGTATTGCCTGTATTGGGGTGTGCGTGTATGACACTGTTATCTCTATTGAGGTGACTGTGACAGTGTTAACTGTACTGAGGAGTGTCATTGATGCTGTTACCTGTACTGAGGTGTGTCTGTGACAGTATTGCCTGTACTGAGGTGTGTCTGTGACAGTATTGCCTGTACTGAGGTGTGTCTGTGACAGTATTGCCTTTACTGAGGAGTGTCTATGATGGTGTTACCTGTTGTACATGTTCCAGAAGAGCTGCAGATTGCTCTGGTTGATGTTAGCTCCTATCTGCTGTCGGAGGCTCTGCACCAGCTCCGTATTGTTCATCAGTTCCTCCTGAGACAGGAGGTAGAAACACCGTTACACACCACTCTACTGACTACAGACTCCACCTCCTGCTTTTGCCAGAAAAGTTCTTCTCTTTCTTCCCCTCTTCTCTTGAAGGCATCAATGCCCTGCTGGGTACCACTGCAAAGGCACAGGCTGCCCTGTGGTACCTCACCCAAGTGGGCATTCTTAGGGCACTGGATCAGTCAGCAATCAGAAACCGGGCCCTAACTGATTTCCCCTCTCAATTCAATTCAATTCAATTCGCTTTATTGGCATGACAAGTTACATCTTATGTTGCCAAAGCATCGGAAAACATTCATGTTTGTTCACAAAAATACAGATCTATTCATACAGTGTATAAACAGATATATCCCTGAGTGTATAAATATACTTTCATATAATTTATATATACTCTTATCTTATCTTTAGTGGTTGTCCCTCTGTTTATGGCAAGCTGTAACATAGTGTGCCGCTAGTGTTATGCAACTTCTCTCTTCCCCTAGTAGGTATGGGAGTTTTTGGTCGTCATTCAATTTTCTGAATTCCGGGCATATTTTTGTAAATTTTGGGTAGAAATTCTCCCTTATGCCCTGATATTTTCTACAAGCTGTGAGGAAGTGCATCTCTGTCTCCACCATTCCCTGACTGCAGTGAGAGCATATCCTGTCCTCTCTTGGTAGCCGGGTCTGCCTGTGTCTACCTTTTTCGATCGCCAGGCTATGTTCACTAAGTCTGTACATTGTCAGGATTTTTCTCAGTTTGCTGTCCTTTACCATGGTCAGGTAATCAGCTATGTTGTATTGTCTGTTTAGGGCCAAGTAGCAATTGAGTTTGCTTTGGGTTTTTGTTGTTTCTGCCCAATATGTCAGATATTTTTCCTTTTGCTTAGCGACGATTGTGTTGGGTCGAATTCTTTGTGTTATGCTGTCACTGTCCTGGGGCTGGTTATTGTTAGTAGTGTTAGTAGTGACTTCACTGAGTCCCAGGACTAGTTGACTGAGGGTATTCTTCTTTATGGTCAGCTCTTGGCATTTCAGGGCGTCGTAGTGATAGCATTGGGGGTTGCTCATTTGTAGGTGATTCCAAAATTTGGTGGCTCTTTTTTGGATAGTGATTATTAATGGATATTGGCCTAGTTCCGCCCTGCATGCATTGTTTACTGTTTTCCTTTGAGTCCGGAGGATACTTTTACAGAATTCTGCATGTAGGATCTCAATTGGGTGTTTGTCCCATTTTGCAAATTCTTGTTGTGTTAGCGGTCCCCATACCTCACTGCCATAGAGTGCAATTGGTTCAATTACTGATTTGAAAATTTTTAGCCAAATGCTAATTGGGATTTCTATTTGGATTGATTTTTTAATGGCATAGAAAGCCCTTCTTGCTTTCTCTTTCAGTTCATTCACAGCCAGTTTGAAGTTTCCCGTAGAACTGATTTTTAAGCCCAAGTATGTGTAGTTAGTGGTTTGTTCAATTTTGGTTGTTCCTAGTGTGAAATTCATTTTGGGTCCCTGATGTCTGGATCTTTGCTGGAACACAAGGACTTTGGTTTTTTGGGGATTTATTGTCAGGGCCCAAGTCCCCCCCACCCCACTCTCTCAGCCCAGGGTCCTTGAGCCCAATTGTAGTCCTTATTTGGCCATCCCAGCTCATATCAGCTAATTCAGCAAAAGAAGCACTTACATTTATACAGCACCTTATCACATCTCTCAGACACATCTCAAAATGCTTCACATAAAATGAATTACTTTGAAGAGTAGGGATTGTTGCTTGATAGGCTAATGTGGCAGCAATTTTGTGGACAGCAAGATCCTACAGATAGTGAAGACCATTAATCTGTTTTTAGTGATGTTGGCCAGGATGCCAGCACACACCAGGAATCAAACATGCAAACACAGGTGGTTTACTGTTACCCAGAGCTTCATCATTCGGGCTTTCGAGTGAGCACAAACTACTTTCTGATTTCTATTCAATAAGGACACCCTGCTGAAAGTCTAGAGTTGGATGAACTCCAACATGCACAGCTGTAGCCAGCCATAGACTTAGACTTGGGTGTACAGGACACAATTTCAAAATTTGCAGATGACACAAAACTTGGAAGTATAGTGAACAGTGAGGAGGAGAGTGATAGACTTCAGGAAGACATAGACAAGCTGGTGAAATGGGCGGGCTCATGGCAGATGAAATTTAACGCAGAAAAGTGCGAAGTGATACATTTTGGTAGAAAGAATGAGGAGAGCATATATAAACTAAAGGGTACAATACTGAAGGGGGTGCACGAACAGAGAGACCTAGGAGTATATGTACACAAATCGATGAATGTGGCAGGGCAGGTTGAGAAAGCAGTTAAAAAGTCTTAGGGGATCCTGGGTTTCATGATTAGAGGTATAGAGTACAAAAGTGTGGTTCGGCCCCAACTGGAGTATTGTGTCCAATTCTGGGCACCACACTTTAGGAAGGATGTGAAGGCCTTAGAGAGGGTGCAGAAAAGATTTACGAGAATGATTCCAGGAATGAGGGACTTCAGTTACGTAGATAGACTGGAGAAGCTGGGGTTGTTCTCCATGGAGCAGAGAAGGTTGAGAGGAGATTTGATAGAGGTGTTCAAAATCATGAGCAGTCTGGACAGAGTAGATAGAGAGAAACTGTTCCCATTGGCAGAAGGGGCGAGAACCAGAGGGCACAGATTTAAGGTGATTGGTAAAAGAACCAAAGGCGATGTGAGGAAAAACTTTTTTACTCAGCGAGTGGTTAGGATCTGGAATGCACTGCCTGAAATGGTGGTGGAGGCAGACTCAATCACGGCTTTCAAAAGGGAGTTGGATAAGTGTCTGAAGGAAAGAAATTTGCAGGGCTATGGGGAAAGGACAGGGGAGTGGGACTAGTTGAAGTGCTCTTGCAGAGAGCCAGCATGGGCTCGATGGGCCGAATGGCCTCCTTCCGTGCTGTGACGATTCTATGATAGATCACCCAGCCCAGGATACAGGGTAACAGCAGAATAAATAGGAATGCTTCGTTGGGGTTTTATACAGTGGGGGAAAATGGGAATGTTAGTCTGAACTTTTTTGTCTGAATCAGGTAAACTTTAATCCACTTGAGCATTTAAATCTCAGTCTGAACACTGAAACTGAGGACAGGTGTCAGCTGTGGCTCAGACTGAACACTGAAACTGAGGACCGGTGTCGGCTGTGGTTCAGTCGGTAGCACACCTGCATCTGAGTCAGAAGGTTGTGGGTTTAAGTTCCACTCCAGAAACCTGAGCACATAATCTAGGCTGACACTCCAATGCAGTACTGAGGGAGTGCTGCATTGTCGGATGTGACGTTAAACCGAGGCCCCATCTGCCTTCTCGGGGGGCCATAAAAGATCCCATTGCAGGGGAGTTCTCCCAGTGTCCTGATCAATATTTATCTGTCAACCAACATCACTAAAACAGATTATCTGGTTGTTTATGTCATTACTGTTTATGATACCTTGTTGTGTGCAAACATCAAAAGCAATTCATTGACAGTGAAGCACTTTGGCACATCCTGAGGTTGTGAAACGTGCTGTGTAAATGCAGGTTTATTTTTTGCTTGCTTGCTTTCTATTGATGTACCAGCCATCATCTTGAGTGAAAAAATATTTGGAAATAGCCAGTTTTCATTTCAAATAGCTCAGCAAATAAGCCAATATTCTGGACTTTTCAATCACCTCCAATCCTAACTCTTATACTGTATCCTAATTCTCACATTGTTTATTAACCCTTACACTGTAACTACCACACTGTATCATTGCTACCTCACTGTATCCTAACTGTCGCATCATATCCTAACTCTTACACTGTATTCTAACTTTTACCGTCTAGTAAAATCTAATGCAATGTCTTGTTTTGATCATGCCTTCTATCTCTGATATAAATGTAGCCAATCACACCTGGAGCCTTCATCAGTCTGCACCCTCTTGAACTAACTTTATCTCTGATGCCAGCTCTATAAATGTGCTGTTTGATGTGCTAAATGCAACTTTACCAAAAAGTACTTTCAACTGCTGTCATTCTACCTCTCCTGCAGCCACCCCTTCTGGTCCCTGCTAAATCTGTCTCTTGCAACTATCTTCGAATCCACCCCTTCCAAATGATAGTACAGTTGCAAGCTCTATCTGAGAAAGTTGATTTTTGAAATTCACTTTTCTTCTCCAATTCTTATGTCAATGCTCTTGATAAAGAACCTCCATTGCTTCATTCTGTTTGACCTTATGACTGGAGTGGGCCTTTGGCGTAGCGGTAGCATCCCCACTGCTGGGCCAGAAGGCGTAGGGTTTCGAACCCCGCTCCAGACAGTCCCGGCAAGTGGAGTCGGAGCTCCGGCTCTAAATTCTGGGTTGACATCCAGCGGGATACTTGCGTCCGTGGGTGTGGGTGGCCCCCCCCCTCGTATGGGTTGTGGGAGCCCGCAAAACCCTCCCGCCATAGGACTAACCACCCTAATGGCTGGTACGAAGATGGTTACGGTCATGGAAGGAGCGTTAATCGCGGCCAGAAATCCTTCCACCACTTCATACAGTTCCCCAAAGGGAACAGTATGAAGACACGTACGATGACGACCTTATGACTAACATTGAGCTTTATCCCTGCCTGCTCGGTCAAATCTCTGATCCCGTTGTTCTCAAGATGTGTGCCTTTAATTTACCCCTGTACATTGTCACCACTTCACGATCTCTTACTCCAAGTCCACTTTCCCTTCTCCTTGAAAACGTCACTTATGTTCATCTTATCTCTAAGGAAACCCTTACCCTTCTCCACTTTTATCTACTGTCCTATTGTTTTGTATCTAAAGTGTGGGAGATGCTGTTAACTTTCAAATTATCCACCACTTAAATAATTCTGGCCTTAATCCGTGATTTCCAATGCGAGTTTTGGTACGGCTCTCCCACTGATGATTATGTTCTCCATGTTACTCATCTCTGGAACTCTGCTCTTGAACACTTTGTGATCATCTATCACTGCACTGAACATCTCCAAAGCCTTTGACAGAACTTGGTACTGTGCATTTTTAAACAAGCTTCATTATATGGTCTCCACCAAAACTATGTTCATGACTACCTAATTCTCTCTCAATCACCCTGGGCTATAGTTGATGGCGCATCCTTTATCTGTTTATTCTGTCCTCTATCCTGCTCTTTTCCTTCATATCGGTGACCTTCTTTATTTAACATCCAAGCCTATCCACTCTTTTGCTAGTGATTCCACTGTACATTCCAGTCCCTTCAGATCACACAGCTTAGGTTCAATGGTTCAATCACTACTTCTTTTCTGTGCTCTTTGATGAGGCAATGATAATATTGTTTCTTTCAACTTCAATTTTTCCATGTCTAACCAACCTTTGATACTCTAACAATATTATTCCTTAATCTACCCCTATTCTTTGTCTATCTCCTCTGATCTTAAATGGAACTCTTAGATTTTCTCCATCTCTAAAATTGCCTCCAAGTTCGATTTCCTCATTCATGCCGAACACTTCTTTGCTCCTCAACATTTCAACCCACTGTGAAACCCAAAGTCTGTCCAAGACTTGAATCTAACTCCCATATCTGGAAAGGCTTGATCGGTCTGGTCCCTCTTTTATCCCCTTAGAGAAGGTAGAAAAGGATTGGGCTCTGAAATTCCACAGGGCTACAACAAGTCTACCCTCGGCAGGAGACTCATGAATACCCCAGAGAAATGGCAGAAACAGCCGGTGGCAGCCCCATGGAATTTCAGGGCATTGCCATCTGGTAAGGAAGCCCTCTGTCATTTCTGGCATCCAAACTCTCTGTCTTTTCAATCTGTCTCGTTTCCCTGTTTTATCCTGATTATTACGGTCGGTGCTCCTCTGAATTTTTTTCTCTTGTTCTCCCTAGGCTCCAGATATGCAATCTGACGTAGTCTGCCTCACCCCACATCCTCAGTGAGTTGAATCCAAGACTCATCATATGTTAATCTTTCCCAAGACCTCTTAACTGTAGAACTCCCTACCTCCATCAGTGTTTCCTCCCTGTTACAATCTTCAGGCTTTTAAACCCAAGCTTAGCATCACGACATCCTGATTCACCTCATTTTCATTTTTCACCGTCCAAACCTGGTGTTCCCTACACCCTGGACCTTGGCCTTTTACTTTGGAGGCTCAACTAAAAACAAGGTGGCCTGCCCGACAAAGCCTTTCAGGATATGTTAGGAGTTAGATAGATGACATATAGAATGATACAGGCTGTGGACTTATTTAGATCAAGACATTGATTTTAACCCTAGTCACTACCCAACGGAAACCAAGCAAGTGGGCAGCTTAGAGCGAGCAGGTTACTTCCCCGCTCAGGACCTGACCCTCTCCCACCACTGACACTCTTAACCTGCAGGGTTCTGCAGGCGGATGTGGTGCACGCCTAAAGTGGGCGGGGGCCTCATGCATTTATGGAAATCGGGGTCCTGTTACGTCAGGACCCCGATTGTAATGTGAGCCGGGCCTGAGCGGGGAAGCTACCAGATGAAGGCGGGTCAGCCGCTGTCGGGTTGGGCGAAGCGGCCCCTCAAAGTTAAGTGAAAAACCTTCCTTGTGCAGCCAGGAGGAGCAGGATTACTCCTTTGAGCCCCACAAGGAAGGTTGTGGCTTCCTAACCGCCCCCCGCATTTTTACCAACCCCAACTTCCCTTGAGCGAGAGCCCCCTGAAACCCCCTCGCCACGACTTACCTGTTTGTCGGCGAGCCTTCCTTTGGTGCCTGCCTCCCTTGGGTAGCTGACCTTCAGCACGTAGATGAGATCCAGGAGTTAAAATCACCCGGGCCCTAAACCTAGGTCAGTGAGTGTGTTTTCCACTCGCCCTCTGCCCTCCCCCACTCCCAGGGTAAAATCAATCCCCTAGTGTTTGTTTTTCAGAGTGAAATACGTCAACATCTAAAAACAATTTCTTTTAAACAAAATCAGCGCATCTCGCTCCAAGTGAGCGAAATTTGACAGTTCTGTGATGGGACCGATACATCTCAAACCGCCCCATCTTTATTGCATTAGGATGATGAAGCTGTCTTATTAGGTCATCAGCTGATACTGCAGGGAGCCAAACCACTGCTGCTCTTGAAGTATCTGCTTACCTGGCTGCAGAGATGAGATAGGACAGTGTCAGGGAGTGAGCTGGTCAGACCCGAGAGCTGTCAACAAACAGAAGAGCAATGAGCTTCACTCAGCATTCTCCATTCTCCTTGAAGATGACATTCCCCCGTACACAGCCACCCATATGCTCCACTGTCCAAGCTAAAGCTTCAGAGACATAACAATGTGAAATCCCCAACCCTCTACATTGACCACTGAAAAAAGACCATTTATTCACACTGGTTGAGTGTGAAGGGTCTCACAAAATTTACCCTTGTATATAAACCATCTGAACAACTCAATTAGATTCCAGCCTGTAACTCACTTCTGGGTATCCATTATTCTGTATATAAACTATCGGAATCACTCGATTAGATTCCAGCCTGTATCTCACTCCCGGGTATCCATTATTCTGTATATAAACTATCTGAACCCCTCGATTGGATTCCAGCCTGTAACTCACTCCCAGGTATCCATTATTCTGTATATAAACTATCTGAACCCCTCGATTAGATTCCAGCCTGTGACTCAGAGATTTTATTACAGGCATTTCAAATAGTCTGAGAGTAAATTCAGAATGCCACGCCCCCTTATATCCAGCCCAAATTGGTCAAGGACCATGAAGATGATTAGTGACGATATTAGTTGCAGTTCACTGACCTTTGTTGCCGCCCAGTCAATCCAGCCCTTCCCGCAGGGGTCAATATTGACGAGGACCATCCCCTCCACCAGATCCGGGAAAATTAACTGAAAGAGCAGACAGCCAAGTGAGTCCAGAACGACCAGCGAGAGAGAGACCCCAACGCAAAAGAGAGAGAGAGAGAGAGAGAGAGAGAGAGACCCCAGTGAGAGAGAGAGAGAGAGAGACCCCAACGAGAGAGACCACAGCGAGAAAGAGAGAGAAACAGAGACCCCAACAAGAGAAAGACCCCAGCGAGAGAGTGAGAGAGAGAGAGCTCCAACGAGAGAGAGAGACCCCAGCGAGAGAGAGACCCCAGCGAGAGAGAGACCCCAGCGAGAGAGTGAGAGAGACACCAGCGAGAGAGAGACCCCAGCGAGAGAGAGACCCCAGCGAGAGAGAGAGAGAAACCCCAGCGAGAGAGTGAGACCCCAGCGAGAGTGAGAGAGACCCCAGTGAGAGAGAGAGAGACCCCAGTGAGAGAGAGAGAGACCCCAGCGAGAGAGAGAGCGAGAGACCCCAGCGAGAGTGAGAGACCCCAGAGAGAGCGAGAGACCCCAGCGAGAGCGAGAGACCCCAGCGAGAGAGAGAGACCCCAGCGAGAGAGAAAAAGAGTGAGAGACCACAGCGAGAGAGAAAAAGAGTGAGAGACCCCAGCGAGAGAGAGAGCGAGACCCCAGCGAGAGAGAGAGCGAGACCCCAGCGAGAGAGAGAGAGAGAGCGAGACCCCAGCGAGAGAGAGAGAGAGCGAGACCCCAGCGAGAGAGAGAGAGCGAGACCCCAGCGAGAGAGAGAGTGAGACCCCAGCGAGAGTGAGAGAGACCCCAGTGAGAGAGAGAGAGACCCCAGTGAGAGAGAGAGAGACCCCAGCGAGAGAGAGAGCGAGAGACCCCAGCGAGAGTGAGAGAGACCCCAGTGAGAGAGAGAGCGAGAGACCCCAGAGAGAGCGAGAGACCCCAGCGAGAGCGGGAGACCCCAGCGAGAGAAAGAGACCCCAGCGAGAGAGAAAAAGAGTGAGAGACCCCAGCGAGAGAGAGAGCGAGACCCCAGCGAGAGAGAGAGCGAGACCCCAGCGAGAGAGAGAGAGAGAGCGAGACCCCAGCGAGAGAGAGAGAGCGAGACCCCAGCGAGAGAGAAAAAGAGTGAGAGACCCCAGCGAGAGAGAGAGCGAGACCCCAGCGAGAGAGAGAGCGAGACCCCAGCGAGAGAGAAAAAGAGTGAGAGACCCCAGCGAGAGAGAGAGCGAGACCCCAGCGAGAGAGAGAGCGAGAGACCCCAGCGAGAGAGAGAGCGAGAGACCCCAGCGAGAGAGAGAGCGAGACCCCAGCGAGAGAGAGCGAGACCCCAGCGAGAGAGAGAGAGAGCGAGACCCCAGCGAGAGAGAGAGAGAGAGCGAGACCCCAGCGAGAGAGAGAGAGAGAGCGAGACCCCAGCGAGAGAGAGAGAGCGAGACCCCAGCGAGAGAGAGAGAGAGCGAGACCCCAGCGAGAGAGAGAGAGCGAGACCCCAGCGAGAGAGAGAGCGAGACCCCAGCGAGAGAGAGAGAGCGAGACCCCAGCGAGAGAGAGAGAGAGCGAGAGAGCGAGACCCCAGCGAGAGAGAGAGAGAGAGCGAGACCCCAGCGAGAGAGAGAGAGAGAGAGAGCGAGACCCCAGCGAGAGAGAGAGAGAGAGCGAGACCCCAGCGAGAGAGAGAGAGAGAGAGAGCGAGACCCCAGCGAGAGAGAGAGAGAGAGCGAGAGAGAGAGAGAGAGAGAGCGAGACCCCAGCGAGAGAGAGAGCGAGACCCCAGCGAGAGAGAGAGAGAGAGAGAGCGAGACCCCAGCGAGAGAGAGAGAGAGAGCGAGACCCCAGCGAGAGAGAGAGAGAGAGAGCGAGACCCCAGCGAGAGAGAGAGAGAGAGCGAGACCCCAGCGAGAGAGAGAGAGAGAGCGAGAGAGAGAGAGAGAGCGAGACCCCAGCGAGAGAGAGAGCGAGACCCCAGCGAGAGAGAGAGCGAGACCCCAGCGAGAGAGCGAGCGAGACCCCAGCGAGAGAGCGAGCGAGACCCCAGCGAGAGAGCGAGCGAGACCCCAGCGAGAGAGCGAGCGAGACCCCAGCGAGAGAGAGAGCGAGACCCCAGCGAGAGAGAGAGCGAGACCCCAGCGAGAGAGAGAGCGAGACCCCAGCGAGAGAGAGAGCGAGACCCCAGCGAGAGAGAGAGCGAGACCCCAGCGAGAGAGAGAGAGCGAGACCCCAGCGAGAGAGAGAGAGCGAGACCCCAGCGAGAGAGAGAGAGCGAGACCCCAGCGAGAGAGAGAGAGCGAGACCCCAGCGAGAGAGAGAGAGCGAGACCCCAGCGAGAGAGAGAGCGAGACCCCAGCGAGAGAGAGAGAGCGAGACCCCAGCGAGAGAGAGAGAGCGAGACCCCAGCGAGAGAGAGAGAGCGAGACCCCAGCGAGAGAGAGAGCGAGACCCCAGCGAGAGAGAGAGAGCGAGACCCCAGCGAGAGAGAGAGAGCGAGACCCCAGCGAGAGAGAGAGAGCGAGACCCCAGCGAGAGAGAGAGAGCGAGACCCCAGCGAGAGAGAGAGCGAGACCCCAGCGAGAGAGAGAGAGCGAGACCCCAGCGAGAGAGAGAGCGAGACCCCAGCGAGAGAGAGAGAGCGAGACCCCAGCGAGAGAGAGAGAGCGAGACCCCAGCGAGAGAGAGAGAGCGAGACCCCAGCGAGAGAGAGAGCGAGACCCCAGCGAGAGAGAGAGAGCGAGACCCCAGCGAGAGAGAGAGAGCGAGACCCCAGCGAGAGAGAGAGAGCGAGACCCCAGCGAGAGAGAGAGAGCGAGACCCCAGCGAGAGAGAGAGAGCGAGACCCCAGCGAGAGAGAGAGAGCGAGACCCCAGCGAGAGAGAGAGAGCGAGACCCCAGCGAGAGAGAGAGAGCGAGACCCCAGCGAGAGAGAGAGAGCGAGACCCCAGCGAGAGAGAGAGAGCGAGACCCCAGCGAGAGAGAGAGAGCGAGACCCCAGCGAGAGAGAGAGAGCGAGACCCCAGCGAGAGAGAGAGAGCGAGACCCCAGCGAGAGAGAGAGAGCGAGACCCCAGCGAGAGAGAGAGAGCGAGACCCCAGCGAGAGAGAGAGAGCGAGACCCCAGCGAGAGAGAGAGAGCGAGACCCCAGCGAGAGAGAGAGAGCGAGACCCCAGCGAGAGAGAGAGAGCGAGACCCCAGCGAGAGAGAGAGAGCGAGACCCCAGCGAGAGAGAGAGAGCGAGACCCCAGCGAGAGAGAGAGAGACCCCAGCGAGAGAGAGAGAGCGAGACCCCAGCGAGAGAGAGAGAGCGAGACCCCAGCGAGAGAGAGAGAGCGAGACCCCAGCGAGAGAGAGAGCGAGACCCCAGCGAGAGAGAGCGAGCGAGACCCCAGCGAGAGAGCGAGCGAGACCCCAGCGAGAGAGAGTGAGCGAGACCCCAGCGAGAGAGAGAGAGTGAGACCCCAGCGAGAGAGAGAGAGCGAGACCCCAGCGAGAGAGAGAGAGACCCCAGCGAGAGAGAGAGAGACCCCAGCGAGAGAGAGAGACCCCAGCGAGAGAGAGAGAGAGACCCCAGCGAGAGAGAGAGAGACCCCAGCGAGAGAGAGACCCCAGCGAGAGAGTGAGAGAGAGACCCCAGCGAGACAGAGAGAGAGAGAGACCCCAGCGAGAGAGTGAGAGAGAGAGAGAGAGAGAGACCCTAGCGAGAGAGAGAGAGAGAGACCCCAGCGAGACAGAGAGAGAGAGAGGCCCTGCGAGAGAGAGAGAGAGAGACCCGAGAGAGAAAGAGAGAGGGACCCCAGCGAGAGAGAGGGACCCCAGCGAGAGAGAGGGACCCCAGCGAGAGAGAGGGACCCCAGCGAGAGAGAGGGACCCCAGCGAGAGAGAGGGACCCCAGCGAGAGAGAGGGACCCCAGCGAGAGAGAGGGACCCCAGCGAGAGAGAGGGACCCCAGCGAGAGAGAGGGACCCCAGCGAGAGAGAGAGACCCCAGCGAGAGAGAGAGACCCCAGCGAGAGAGAGAGACCCCAGCGAGAGAGAGAGACCCCAGCGAGAGAGAGAGACCCCAGCGAGAGAGAGAGACCCCAGCGAGAGAGAGAGACCCCAGCGAGAGAGAGAGACCCCAGCGAGAGAGAGAGACCCCAGCGAGAGAGAGAGACCCCAGCGAGAGAGAGAGACCCCAGCGAGAGAGAGAGACCCCAGCGAGAGAGAGAGACCCCAGCGAGAGAGAGAGAGACCCCAGTGAGAGAGAGAGAGACCCCAGTGAGAGAGAGAGAGACCCCAGTGAGAGAGAGAGAGACCCCAGCGAGAGAGAGAGCGAGAGACCCCAGCGAGAGTGAGAGAGACCCCAGTGAGAGAGAGAGCGAGAGACCCCAGAGAGAGCGAGAGACCCCAGCGAGAGCGAGAGACCCCAGCGAGAGAGACCCCAGCGAGAGAGAAAAAGAGTGAGAGACCACAGCGAGAGAGAAAAAGAGTGAGAGACCCCAGCGAGAGAGAGAGCGAGACCCCAGCGAGAGAGAGAGCGAGACCCCAGCGAGAGAGAGAGAGAGAGCGAGACCCCAGCGAGAGAGAGAGAGCGAGACCCCAGCGAGAGAGAGAGAGAGTGAGACCCCAGCGAGAGTGAGAGAGACCCCAGTGAGAGAGAGACCCCAGTGAGAGAGAGAGAGACCCCAGCGAGAGAGAGAGCGAGAGACCCCAGCGAGAGTGAGAGAGACCCCAGTGAGAGAGAGAGCGAGAGACCCCAGAGAGAGCGAGAGACCCCAGCGAGAGCGGGAGACCCCAGCGAGAGAAAGAGACCCCAGCGAGAGAGAAAAAGAGTGAGAGACCCCAGCGAGAGAGAGAGCGAGACCCCAGCGAGAGAGAGAGCGAGACCCCAGCGAGAGAGAGAGAGAGAGAGCGAGACCCCAGCGAGAGAGAGAGAGCGAGACCCCAGCGAGAGAGAGAGACCCCAGCGAGAGAGAAAAAGAGTGAGAGACCCCAGCGAGAGAGAGAGCGAGACCCCAGCGAGAGAGAAAAAGAGTGAGAGACCCCAGCGAGAGAGAGAGCGAGACCCCAGCGAGAGAGAGAGCGAGACCCCAGCGAGAGAGAAAAAGAGTGAGAGACCCCAGCGAGAGAGAGAGCGAGACCCCAGCGAGAGAGAGAGCGAGAGACCCCAGCGAGAGAGAGAGCGAGAGACCCCAGCGAGAGAGAGAGCGAGACCCCAGCGAGAGAGAGAGCGAGACCCCAGCGAGAGAGAGAGAGAGAGCGAGACCCCAGCGAGAGAGAGAGAGAGAGCGAGACCCCAGCGAGAGAGAGAGAGAGAGCGAGACCCCAGCGAGAGAGAGAGAGAGAGCGAGACCCCAGCGAGAGAGAGAGAGAGAGCGAGACCCCAGCGAGAGAGAGAGAGCGAGACCCCAGCGAGAGAGAGAGAGAGCGAGACCCCAGCGAGAGAGAGAGAGCGAGACCCCAGCGAGAGAGAGAGAGAGAGAGAGAGCGAGACCCCAGCGAGAGAGAGAGAGAGAGAGAGCGAGACCCCAGCGAGAGAGAGAGAGCGAGACCCCAGCGAGAGAGAGAGAGAGCGAGACCCCAGCGAGAGAGAGAGAGAGAGAGAGCGAGACCCCAGCGAGAGAGAGAGAGAGAGCGAGAGAGAGAGAGAGAGCGAGACCCCAGCGAGAGAGAGAGCGAGACCCCAGCGAGACAGAGAGAGAGAGAGAGCGAGACCCCAGCGAGAGAGAGAGAGAGAGCGAGACCCCAGCGAGAGAGAGAGAGAGCGAGACCCCAGCGAGAGAGAGAGAGAGAGCGAGACCCCAGCGAGAGAGAGAGAGAGAGCGAGAGAGAGAGAGAGAGCGAGACCCCAGCGAGAGAGAGAGCGAGACCCCAGCGAGAGAGAGAGCGAGACCCCAGCGAGAGAGCGAGCGAGACCCCAGCGAGAGAGCGAGCGAGACCCCAGCGAGAGAGCGAGCGAGACCCCAGCGAGAGAGCGAGCGAGACCCCAGCGAGAGAGAGAGCGAGACCCCAGCGAGAGAGAGAGCGAGACCCCAGCGAGAGAGAGAGCGAGACCCCAGCGAGAGAGAGAGAGCGAGACCCCAGCGAGAGAGAGAGAGCGAGACCCCAGCGAGAGAGAGAGAGCGAGACCCCAGCGAGAGAGAGAGAGCGAGACCCCAGCGAGAGAGAGAGAGCGAGACCCCAGCGAGAGAGAGAGAGCGAGACCCCAGCGAGAGAGAGAGAGCGAGACCCCAGCGAGAGAGAGAGAGCGAGACCCCAGCGAGAGAGAGAGAGCGAGACCCCAGCGAGAGAGAGAGAGCGAGACCCCAGCGAGAGAGCGAGACCCCAGCGAGAGAGAGAGAGCGAGACCCCAGCGAGAGAGAGAGAGCGAGACCCCAGCGAGAGAGAGAGAGCGAGACCCCAGCGAGAGAGAGAGAGCGAGACCCCAGCGAGAGAGAGAGAGCGAGACCCCAGCGAGAGAGAGAGAGCGAGACCCCAGCGAGAGAGAGAGCGAGACCCCAGCGAGAGAGAGAGAGCGAGACCCCAGCGAGAGAGAGAGAGCGAGACCCCAGCGAGAGAGAGAGAGCGAGACCCCAGCGAGAGAGAGAGAGCGAGACCCCAGCGAGAGAGAGAGAGCGAGACCCCAGCGAGAGAGAGAGAGCGAGACCCCAGCGAGAGAGAGAGAGCGAGACCCCAGCGAGAGAGAGAGAGCGAGACCCCAGCGAGAGAGAGAGAGCGAGACCCCAGCGAGAGAGAGAGAGCGAGACCCCAGCGAGAGAGAGAGAGCGAGACCCCAGCGAGAGAGAGAGAGCGAGACCCCAGCGAGAGAGAGAGAGCGAGACCCCAGCGAGAGAGAGAGAGCGAGACCCCAGCGAGAGAGAGAGAGCGAGACCCCAGCGAGAGAGAGAGAGCGAGACCCCAGCGAGAGAGAGAGAGCGAGACCCCAGCGAGAGAGAGAGAGCGAGACCCCAGCGAGAGAGAGAGCGAGACCCCAGCGAGAGAGAGAGAGCGAGACCCCAGCGAGAGAGAGAGAGCGAGACCCCAGCGAGAGAGAGAGAGCGAGACCCCAGCGAGAGAGAGAGAGCGAGACCCCAGCGAGAGAGAGAGAGCGAGACCCCAGCGAGAGAGAGAGAGCGAGACCCCAGCGAGAGAGAGAGAGCGAGACCCCAGCGAGAGAGAGAGAGCGAGACCCCAGCGAGAGAGAGAGAGCGAGACCCCAGCGAGAGAGAGAGAGAGAGAGAGCGAGACCCCAGCGAGAGAGAGAGAGAGAGCGAGAGAGAGAGAGAGAGAGAGCGAGACCCCAGCGAGAGAGAGAGCGAGACCCCAGCGAGACAGAGAGAGAGAGAGAGCGAGACCCCAGCGAGAGAGAGAGAGAGAGCGAGACCCCAGCGAGAGAGAGAGAGAGCGAGACCCCAGCGAGAGAGAGAGAGAGAGCGAGACCCCAGCGAGAGAGAGAGAGAGAGCGAGAGAGAGAGAGAGAGAGAGCGAGACCCCAGCGAGAGAGAGAGCGAGACCCCAGCGAGAGAGAGAGCGAGACCCCAGCGAGAGAGCGAGCGAGACCCCAGCGAGAGAGCGAGCGAGACCCCAGCGAGAGAGCGAGCGAGACCCCAGCGAGAGAGCGAGCGAGACCCCAGCGAGAGAGAGAGCGAGACCCCAGCGAGAGAGAGAGCGAGACCCCAGCGAGAGAGAGAGAGCGAGACCCCAGCGAGAGAGAGAGAGCGAGACCCCAGCGAGAGAGAGAGAGCGAGACCCCAGCGAGAGAGAGAGAGCGAGACCCCAGCGAGAGAGAGAGAGCGAGACCCCAGCGAGAGAGAGAGAGCGAGACCCCAGCGAGAGAGAGAGAGCGAGACCCCAGCGAGAGAGAGAGAGCGAGACCCCAGCGAGAGAGCGAGACCCCAGCGAGAGAGAGAGAGCGAGACCCCAGCGAGAGAGAGAGAGCGAGACCCCAGCGAGAGAGAGAGAGCGAGACCCCAGCGAGAGAGAGAGAGCGAGACCCCAGCGAGAGAGAGAGAGCGAGACCCCAGCGAGAGAGAGAGAGCGAGACCCCAGCGAGAGAGAGAGCGAGACCCCAGCGAGAGAGAGAGAGCGAGACCCCAGCGAGAGAGAGAGAGCGAGACCCCAGCGAGAGAGAGAGAGCGAGACCCCAGCGAGAGAGAGAGAGCGAGACCCCAGCGAGAGAGAGAGAGCGAGACCCCAGCGAGAGAGAGAGAGCGAGACCCCAGCGAGAGAGAGAGAGCGAGACCCCAGCGAGAGAGAGAGAGCGAGACCCCAGCGAGAGAGAGAGAGCGAGACCCCAGCGAGAGAGAGAGAGCGAGACCCCAGCGAGAGAGAGAGAGCGAGACCCCAGCGAGAGAGAGAGAGCGAGACCCCAGCGAGAGAGAGAGAGCGAGACCCCAGCGAGAGAGAGAGAGCGAGACCCCAGCGAGAGAGAGAGAGCGAGACCCCAGCGAGAGAGAGAGAGCGAGACCCCAGCGAGAGAGAGAGAGCGAGACCCCAGCGAGAGAGAGAGAGCGAGACCCCAGCGAGAGAGAGAGAGCGAGACCCCAGCGAGAGAGAGAGAGCGAGACCCCAGCGAGAGAGAGAGAGCGAGACCCCAGCGAGAGAGAGAGAGCGAGACCCCAGCGAGAGAGAGAGAGCGAGACCCCAGCGAGAGAGAGGGAGCGAGACCCCAGCGAGAGAGAGACAGCGAGACCCCAGCGAGAGAGAGAGAGCGAGACCCCAGCGAGAGAGAGGGAGCGAGACCCCAGCGAGAGAGAGAGAGCGAGACCCCAGCGAGAGAGAGGGAGCGAGACCCCAGCGAGAGAGAGGGAGCGAGACCCCAGCGAGAGAGAGGGAGCGAGACCCCAGCGAGAGAGAGGGAGCGAGACCCCAGCGAGAGAGAGAGAGCGAGACCCCAGCGAGAGAGAGAGAGCGAGACCCCAGCGAGAGAGAGAGAGCGAGACCCCAGCGAGAGAGAGAGAGCGAGACCCCAGCGAGAGAGAGAGAGCGAGACCCCAGCGAGAGAGAGAGAGCGAGACCCCAGCGAGAGAGAGAGAGCGAGACCCCAGCGAGAGAGAGAGAGCGAGACCCCAGCGAGAGAGAGAGAGCGAGACCCCAGCGAGAGAGAGAGAGCGAGACCCCAGCGAGAGAGAGAGAGCGAGACCCCAGCGAGAGAGAGAGAGCGAGACCCCAGCGAGAGAGAGAGAGCGAGACCCCAGCGAGAGAGAGAGAGCGAGACCCCAGCGAGAGAGAGCGAGACCCCAGCGAGAGAGAGAGAGCGAGACCCCAGCGAGAGAGAGAGAGCGAGACCCCAGCGAGAGAGAGAGAGCGAGACCCCAGCGAGAGAGAGAGAGCGAGACCCCAGCGAGAGAGAGAGAGCGAGACCCCAGCGAGAGAGAGAGAGAGCGAGACCCCAGCGAGAGAGAGAGAGCGAGACCCCAGCGAGAGAGAGAGAGACCCCAGCGAGAGAGAGAGAGACCCCAGCGAGAGAGAGAGACCCCAGCGAGAGAGAGAGAGAGACCCCAGCGAGAGAGAGAGAGACCCCAGCGAGAGAGAGACCCCAGCGAGAGAGTGAGAGAGAGACCCCAGCGAGACAGACAGAGAGAGAGACCCCAGCGAGAGAGTGAGAGAGAGAGAGAGAGAGAGACCCTAGCGAGAGAGAGAGAGAGAGACCCCAGCGAGACAGAGAGAGAGAGAGACCCTGCGAGAGAGAGAGAGAGAGACCCCAGCGAGACAGAGAGAGAGAGACCCCAGCGAGAGAGAGAGAGCGAGACCCCAGCGAGAGAGAGAGAGCGAGACCCCAGCGAGAGAGAGAGAGCGAGACCCCAGCGAGAGAGAGAGAGCGAGACCCCAGCGAGAGAGAGAGAGCGAGACCCCAGCGAGAGAGAGAGAGCGAGACCCCAGCGAGAGAGAGAGAGCGAGACCCCAGCGAGAGAGAGAGAGCGAGACCCCAGCGAGAGAGAGAGAGCGAGACCCCAGCGAGAGAGAGAGAGCGAGACCCCAGCGAGAGAGAGAGAGCGAGACCCCAGCGAGAGAGAGAGAGCGAGACCCCAGCGAGAGAGAGAGAGCGAGACCCCAGCGAGAGAGAGAGAGCGAGACCCCAGCGAGAGAGAGCGAGACCCCAGCGAGAGAGAGAGCGAGACCCCAGCGAGAGAGAGAGAGCGAGACCCCAGCGAGAGAGAGAGAGCGAGACCCCAGCGAGAGAGAGAGAGCGAGACCCCAGCGAGAGAGAGAGAGCGAGACCCCAGCGAGAGAGAGAGAGCGAGACCCCAGCGAGAGAGAGAGAGCGAGACCCCAGCGAGAGAGAGAGAGCGAGACCCCAGCGAGAGAGAGAGAGCGAGACCCCAGCGAGAGAGAGAGAGCGAGACCCCAGCGAGAGAGAGAGAGCGAGACCCCAGCGAGAGAGAGAGAGCGAGACCCCAGCGAGAGAGAGAGAGCGAGACCCCAGCGAGAGAGAGAGAGCGAGACCCCAGCGAGAGAGAGAGAGCGAGACCCCAGCGAGAGAGAGAGACCCCAGCGAGAGAGAGAGACCCCAGCGAGAGAGAGAGACCCCAGCGAGAGAGAGAGACCCCAGCGAGAGAGAGAGACCCCAGCGAGAGAGAGAGACCCCAGCGAGAGAGGGAGACCCCAGCGAGAGAGAGAGACCCCAGCGAGAGAGAGAGACCCCAGCGAGAGAGAGAGACCCCAGCGAGAGAGAGAGACCCCAGCGAGAGAGAGAGACCCCAGCGAGAGAGAGAGACCCCAGCGAGAGAGAGAGACCCCAGCGAGAGAGAGAGACCCCAGCGAGAGAGAGAGACCCCAGCGAGAGAGAGAGACCCCAGCGAGAGAGAGAGACCCCAGCGAGAGAGAGAGACCCCAGCGAGAGAGAGAGACCCCAGCGAGAGAGAGAGACCCCAGCGAGAGAGAGAGACCCCAGCGAGAGAGAGAGACCCCAGCGAGAGAGAGAGACCCCAGCGAGAGAGAGAGACCCCAGCGAGAGAGAGAGACCCCAGCGAGAGAGAGAGACCCCAGCGAGCGAGAGAGACCCCAGCGAGCGAGAGAGACCCCAGCGAGCGAGAGAGAGGTCCCAGCGAGAGAAAGAGAGAGAGACGCCAGCGAGAGAGAGAGAGACCCCAGTGAGAGAGAGACCCCAGCGAGCGAGAGGTCCCAGCGAGAGAAAGAGAGAGAGACGCCAGCGAGAGAGAGAGAGACCCCAGTGAGAGAGAGACCCCAGCGAGCGAGAGAGAGGTCCCAGCGAGAGAAAGAGAGAGAGACGCCAGCGAGAGAGAGAGAGACCCCAGTGAGAGAGAGACCCCAGCGAGAGAGCGAGAGACCCCAGCGAGAGAGACCCCAGCGAGAGAGACCCCAGCGAGAGAGACCCCAGCGAGCGAGAGAGACCCCAGCGAGCGAGAGAGACCCCAGCGAGAGAGAGAGACCCCAGCGAGAGAGAGAGACCCCAGCGAGAGAGAGAGAGAGACCCCAGCGAGAGAGAGACCCCAGCGAGCGAGACCCCAGCGAGCGAGAGAGGTCCCAGCGAGAGAGAGTGAGACCCCAGCGAGAGAAAGAGAGAGAGACGCCAGCGAGAGAGAGAGACCCCAGCGAGAGAGAGAGAGACCCCAGTGAGAGAGAGACCCCAGCGAGAGAGCGAGAGACCCCAGCGAGAGAGAGAGCGAGACCCCAGCGAGAGAGAGAGCGAGACCCCAGCGAGAGAGAGAGAGCGAGACCCCAGCGAGAGAGAGAGAGCGAGACCCCAGCGAGAGAGAGAGAGCGAGACCCCAGCGAGAGAGAGAGAGCGAGACCCCAGCGAGAGAGAGAGAGCGAGACCCCAGCGAGAGAGAGAGAGCGAGACCCCAGCGAGAGAGAGAGAGCGAGACCCCAGCGAGAGAGAGCGAGACCCCAGCGAGAGAGAGAGAGCGAGACCCCAGCGAGAGAGAGAGCGAGACCCCAGCGAGAGAGAGAGAGCGAGACCCCAGCGAGAGAGAGAGAGCGAGACCCCAGCGAGAGAGAGAGAGCGAGACCCCAGCGAGAGAGAGAGAGCGAGACCCCAGCGAGAGAGAGAGAGCGAGACCCCAGCGAGAGAGAGAGAGCGAGACCCCAGCGAGAGAGAGAGCGAGACCCCAGCGAGAGAGAGAGCGAGACCCCAGCGAGAGAGAGAGCGACCCCAGCGAGAGAGAGAGAGAGACCCCAGCGAGAGAGAGAGAGAGACCCCAGCGAGAGAGAGAGAGAGACCCCAGCGAGAGAGAGAGAGACCCCAGCGATGGAGAGAGACCCCAGCGAGAGAGTGAGAGAGAGACCCCAGCGAGAGAGAGAGAGGGAGACCCCAGCGAGAGAGAGAGAGAGACCCCAGCGAGAGAGAGACCCCAGCGAGAGAGTGAGAGAGAGACCCCAGCGAGAGAGAGAGAGACCCCAGCGAGAGAAAGAGACCCCAGCGAGAGAGAGAGAGAGACCCCAGCGAGAGAGAGAGAGACCCCAGCGAGAGAGAGAGAGACCCCAGCGAGAGAGAGACCCCAGCGAGAGAGTGAGAGAGAGACCCCAGCGAGACAGAGAGAGAGACCCCAGCGAGAGAGTGAGAGACCCCAGCGAGAGAGTGAGAGACCCCAGCGAGAGAGTGAGAGAGAGAGAGAGAGAGAGACCCTAGCGAGAGAGAGAGAGAGAGACCCCAGCGAGACAGAGAGAGAGAGAGACCTGCGAGAGAGAGAGAGAGAGACCCGAGAGAGAAAGAGAGACCCCAGCGAGAGAGAGAGAGAGAGACCCCAGCGAGAGAGAGGAGAGACCCCAGTGAGAGAGAGAGACCCGAGAGAGAGACCCCAGCGAGAGAGAGAGAGAGACCCCAGCGAGAGAGAGAGACCCCAGCGAGAGAGAGAGCGAGAGACCCCAGCGAGAGAGAGACCCCAGCGAGAGAGAGACCCCAGCGAGCAAGAGGTCCCAGCGAGAGAGTGAGACCCCAGCGAGAGAGAGAGAGACCCCAGCGAGAGAGAGAGAGAGACCCCAGCGAGAGAGAGAGAGACCCCAGCGAGAGAGAGACCCCAGCGAGAGAGAGAGAGAGACCCCAGCGAGAGAGAGAGAGAGACCCCAGCGAGAGAGAGACACCAGCGAGAGAGAGACCCCAGCGAGAGCGAGAGAGACCCCAGCGAGAGAGAGAGAGAGAGAGAGAGAGAAAGAGCGACCCCAGCGAGAGAGAGTGAGAGACCCCAGCGAGAGAGAGAGAGAGAGGAGAGACCCCAGTGAGAGAGAGAGAGACCTGAGAGAGAGAGGGAGAGAGACCCCAGCGAGAGAGAGAGAGAGAGAGACCCCAGTGAGAGAGCACTTTGGCAATATGGTTCCCTGTAAACTTTCATGCCAATGAAGCATTTGAATTGAATTGATTTGAATTGAGAGACCCCAGCGAGAGAGAGAGAGAGAGAGACCCCAGCGAGAGAGAGAGACCCCAGCGAGAGAGAGAGAGACCCCAGCGAGAGAGAGAGAGACCCCAGCGAGAGGGAGAGAGACCCCAGCGAGAGGGAGAGAGACCCCAGCGAGAGAGAGACCCCAGCGAGAGAGAGAGAGATACCCCAGCGAGAGAGAGAGAGACCCCAGCGAGAGAGAGAGAGACCCCAGCGAGAGAGAGACCCCAGCAAGAGAGAGAGAGCGAGAGACCCCAGCGAGAGAGAGAGACCCCAGCGAGAGAGAGACCCCAGCGAGCGAGAGAGACCCAAGCGAGCGAGAGAGACCCTAGCGAGCGAGAGAGATCCCAGCGAGAGAGAGACCCCAGCGAGAGAGAGAGACCCCAGCGAGAGAGAGAGAGAGAGACCCCAGCGAGAGAGAGACCCCAGCGAGAGAGAGAGACCCCAGCGAGAGAGAGAGCGAGGGACCCCAGCGAGAGCGAGAGACCCCAGCGAGAGAGAGACCCCAGCGAGCGAGAGAGACCCCAGCGAGCGAGAGAGAGATCCCAGCGAGAGAGAGAGTGAGACCCCAGCGAGAGAGAGAGAGAGAGACGCCAGCGAGAGAGAGAGAGAGAGAGACCCCAGCGAGAGAGAGACCCCAGCGAGAGAGAGAGAACCCCAGCAAGAGAGAGACCCCAGCGAGAGAGAGAGAGACCCCAGCGAGAGCGAGAGAGAGAGACTCCAGCGAGAGAGAGAGAGAGGCCCCAGCGAGAGAGAGAGCGAGAGACCCCAGCGAGAGGGAGAGAGCGAGAGACCCCAGCGAGAGAGAGAGACCCCAGCGAGAGAGAGACCCCAGCGAGAGAGAGAGAGACCCCAGCGAGAGCGAGAGAGAGAGACCCCAGCGAGAGCGAGAGAGCGAGAGACCCCAGCGAGAGGGAGAGAGCGAGAGAGACCCCAGCGAGCGAGAGAGACCCCAGCGAGCGAGAGAGACCCCAGCGAGCGAGAGAGACCCCAGCGAGCGAGAGAGACCCCAGCGAGCGAGAGAGACCCCAGCGAGAGAGAGACCCCAGCGAGCGAGAGAGACCCCAGCGAGCGAGAGAGACCCCAGCGAGCGAGAGAGACCCCAGCGAGCGAGAGAGACCCCAGCGAGAGCGAGAGAGAGAGACCCCAGCAAGCGAGAGAGACCCCAGCGAGAGAGACCCCAGCGAGCGAGAGAGACCCCAGCGAGCGAGAGAGACCCCAGCGAGCGAGAGAGACCCCAGCGAGCGAGGGAGACCCCAGCGAGCGAGGGAGACCCCAGCGAGAGAGGGAGACCCCAGCGAGAGAGGGAGACCCCAGCGAGAGAGAGGGACCCCAGCGAGAGAGAGGGACCCCAGCGAGAGAGAGGGACCCCAGCGAGCGAGAGAGACCCCAGCGAGCGAGAGAGAGGTCCCAGCGAGAGAAAGAGAGAGAGACGCCAGCGAGAGAGAGAGAGACCCCAGTGAGAGAGAGACCCCAGCGAGCGAGAGAGAGGTCCCAGCGAGAGAAAGAGAGAGAGACGCCAGCGAGAGAGAGAGAGACCCCAGCGAGAGAGAGGGACCCCAGCGAGAGAGAGGGACCCCAGCGAGAGAGAGGGACCCCAGCGAGAGAGAGGGACCCCAGCGAGAGAGAGGGACCCCAGCGAGAGAGAGGGACCCCAGCGAGAGAGAGGGACCCCAGCGAGAGAGAGGGACCCCAGCGAGAGAGAGGGACCCCAGCGAGAGAGAGGGACCCCAGCGAGAGAGAGGGACCCCAGCGAGAGAGAGGGACCCCAGCGAGAGAGAGGGACCCCAGCGAGAGAGAGGGACCCCAGCGAGAGAGAGGGACCCCAGCGAGAGAGAGGGACCCCAGCGAGAGAGAGGGACCCCAGCGAGAGAGAGAGACCCCAGCGAGAGAGAGGGACCCCAGCGAGAGAGAGGGACCCCAGCGAGAGAGAGGGACCCCAGCGAGAGAGAGGGACCCCAGCGAGAGAGAGGGACCCCAGCGAGAGAGAGGGACCCCAGCGAGAGAGAGGGACCCCAGCGAGAGAGAGGGACCCCAGCGAGAGAGAGGGACCCCAGCGAGAGAGAGGGACCCCAGCGAGAGAGAGGGACCCCAGCGAGAGAGAGGGACCCCAGCGAGAGAGAGGGACCCCAGCGAGAGAGAGGGACCCCAGCGAGAGAGAGGGACCCCAGCGAGAGAGAGGGACCCCAGCGAGAGAGAGAGACCCCAGCGAGAGAGAGAGACCCCAGCGAGAGAGAGAGACCCCAGCGAGAGAGAGAGACCCCAGCGAGAGAGAGAGACCCCAGCGAGAGAGAGAGACCCCAGCGAGAGAGAGAGACCCCAGCGAGAGAGAGACCCCAGCGAGAGAGAGAGACCCCAGCGAGAGAGAGAGACCCCAACGAGAGAGAGAGACCCCAGCGAGAGAGAGAGACCCCAGCGAGAGAGAGAGACCCCAGCGAGAGAGAGAGACCCCAGCGAGAGAGAGAGACCCCAGCGAGCGAGAGATACCCCAGCGAGCGAGAGAGAGGTCCCAGCGAGAGAAAGAGAGAGAGACGCCAGCGAGAGAGAGAGAGACCCCAGTGAGAGAGAGACCCCAGCGAGCGAGAGAGAGGTCCCAGCGAGAGAAAGAGAGAGAGACGCCAGCGAGAGAGAGAGAGACCCCAGTGAGAGAGAGACCCCAGCGAGCGAGAGAGAGGTCCCAGCGAGAGAAAGAGAGAGAGACGCCAGCGAGAGAGAGAGCGACCCCAGTGAGAGAGAGACCCCAGCGAGAGACCCCAGCGAGAGAGACCCCAGCGAGAGAGACCCCAGCGAGAGAGAGACCCCAGCGAGCGAGAGAGACCCCAGCGAGCGAGAGAGACCCCAGCGAGCGAGAGAGACCCCAGCGAGAGAGAGAGACCCCAGCGAGAGAGAGAGACCCCAGCGAGAGAGAGAGCGAGAGACCCCAGCGAGAGACCCCAGCGAGCGAGACCCCAGCGAGCGAGAGAGAGAGGTCCCAGCGAGAGAGAGTGAGACCCCAGCGAGAGAAAGAGAGACGCCAGCGAGAGAGAGAGACCCCAGCGAGAGAGAGAGAGACCCCAGTGAGAGAGAGACCCCAGCGAGAGAGCGAGAGACCCCAGCGAGAGAGAGAGAGAGACCCCAGCGAGAGTGCGGCAGAGAAAGACCCCAGCGAGAGACCAGTGCAATTGAAACAGTTCATAAATGAGCTTTGCGTTCGAGGAGTGACAATATAGTTAGTGGCAATATCACCATTGAACGAGTTAATGCATTTGCCTGAAATTCCTTTGTCCACTGTTTTAATCAGGGGTTAATCCATTTAAAATAAACAACATGAAAAGGAATTTTATACAAAACCATCTGTTACTAGTATCACGCAGCACAATTTTAACTAGTACATTATTACAGGGTCGTAGGGTGCTGGGGTGGGCCGTACACTTCAGTAGGTGGACCCGCCATGCTCCTATAAAAGATATAAGACATCATTTAATCAGTAGAATGTGTTGAAAATGCCCTGTGGGCCAGTCAGCATATAAGAGAGACAGTTTAATGGTTCAGGTGAGGGAGATGCACCTTTGTCAGAACTCCAACCCATAACCACGACAAACTGAACAGTTTTTCCAGCTCCATAAACTCAAAGTGTAACACACAGACTAACACAGAGCTGGGAGTGTGTAACACACAGGGTAATGCACAGCTGGGAGGGTGTAACACACAGACTAACACAGAGCTGGGAGGGTGTGACACACAGTGTAATGCACAGCTGGTAGTGTGTAACACACGGGGTAATACGCAGCTGGGAGTGTGTAACACACGGAGTAATACGCAGCTGGGAGTGTGTAACACACAGGGTAATACGCAGCTGGGAGTGTGTAACACACAGGGTAATACGCAGCTGGGAGTGTGTAACACACAGGGTAATATGCAGCTGGGCACACAGGGTAATACGCAGCTGGGAGTGTGTAGCACATGGTAATACGTAGCTGGGAGTGTGTAACGCGGCAATACGCAGCTGGGAGTGTGTAACACACAGGGCGACACAGCTGGGAGCGTGTAACACACAGGGCGACACTCAGCTGGGAGTGTGTAACACAGGGCGACACGCAGCTGGGAGTGTGTAACACACAGGGTGACACGCAGCTGGGAGTGTGTAACACACAGGGTGACACGCAGCTGGGAGTGTGTAACACACAAGGTAACACACAGCTGGGAGTGTGTAACACACAGAGCGACACACAGCTGGGAGTGTGTAACACACAGGGTGATACACAGCTGGGAGCTTACATCCATAAGACAAAGGTCCTCTACCAACCTGCCCCCGCTACACAGTACTGTCCCCCGATTATCAAAATCCACGACAAGGCCTTGGACAACGTGGACCACTTTCCATACCTTGGGAGCCTACTGTCAACAAGGGCAGACGTCGACGACGAAGTCCAACACCGCTTTCAGTGTGCCAGTGCAGCCTTCAGTCGCCTGAGGAAGAGAGTGTTTGAAGACAAGGACCTCAAACCCGGCACTAAGCTCATGGTCTACAGAGCAGCAGTGATACCTGCCCTGCTGTATGCCTCAGAGACATGGCCCATGTACAGCAGGCACCTCAAAGCACTGGAGAGGTACCACCAACGCTGCCCCTGCAAATCCATTGGCAGGATAGGCGCACCAACGTCAGTGTTCTTGCTCAGGCCAACATCGAAGCTCTGACCACGCTCGATCAGCTCCGATGGATGGATCACATTGTCCGCATGCCCGATACGAGACTCCCAAAACAAGCGCTCTACTCAGAGCTCCGGCACGGCAAGAGAGCCCCAGGTGGGCAGAGGAAATGCTTCAAAGACACCCTCAAAGCCTGCTTGAAAAAGTGCAGCATCCCCACTGACACCTGGGAATCCCTGCCCCAAGACCGCACAAAGTGGAGGAGAAGCATCCGGGAAGGTGCCAAACACCTCGAGTCTCTTCGCCGGGAGCAAGCAGAAGCCAAGCGCAAGGAGCACACGTCAACTCAAGCACCCCACCCACCCGCCCCTTCAACCACTGTCTGCCCCACCTGTGGCAGAGACTGTAGGTCCTGCATTGGACTCATCAGTCACCTGAGAACTCATTTTTAATGTGGAAGCAAGTCATCCTCGGTTCCGAGGGACTGCCTAAGAAGAAGAAGAATACACAGCTGGGAATGTGTAACACGCAAGGTAACATACAGCTGGGAGGGTGTTACACACAGGGTAATACACAGCTGGAAGTGTGTAACACACAGGGTAATACACAGCTGGGAGTGTGTAACACACAGGGTAATACACAGCTGGGAGTGTGTAACACACAGGGTAACATACAGCTTGGAGGGTGTTACACACAGGGTAATACACAGCTGGGAGTGTAACACACAAGGTAACATACAGCTGGGAGTGTGTAACACACCAGGTAATACACAGCTGGGAGGGTGTTACACACACACATACAAACCGGGGACAACTCCCCTATTCTTCTTCGAAACAGTGCCATGCGATCTTTTACGTCCACCTGAGAGCGCAGACGGGGCCTTGGTTTAACGTCTCCTCCGAAAGACAGCACCTCCGACAGTGCAGCACTCCCTCAGCACTGCACTGGAGTGTCAGCCTAGCTTTTTGTGCTCAAGTCTCCAGAGTGGGTTTGTGTTATACACATGATAACACCGAGCTAAAGGTGACCTGTCCCTTTCAAACAGGGTGTCGGCCCTCCCCTCTCCTCCCCTCCCTTCGATGTGTGTGGGTGAATGCAGTGTCCTGTGCTCAGCAGTATAGTCCAGTAAGGCCCAAGGTTCAATCCTCAGTTTCTCCTAAATGCACTAATTCCAGGCAGGGTAGTGGTGCAGGCTCTTTAGCTGGCCGCAGCACCACTGGGCTGTGGGAAGGCGGTGGTACGGGGGGACCCCACAAAAATAATTTAACTTTAAGTGAGTTTTACAAATGCCCGTCACTCCAGCTATGAAGCAATGCTTAGACACTCACAGCAAACTTAGCGAGGATGTAGGCTCCGGCCCCCACTCCGATCCCAACAATACTTTTAAATCTGGAGAGAAATAAGACGACACATTAATGTTCAAGTAAATCCCATGAAACATCTGGACAACATGGTCTGTCTGGTCGGTATACGTCCGGGACTGTATGTGGCGTGGCCTGGTCACCATGGAGACACAAGTCCATCCGGGCTGCTCACCACAGGGGCTTGTATCCAACCGGACCACCCATCATACCGGCATGCATCCAACCAAGCCTGTCCACCACGTGTGTTTGCATCCCATCCAGCCTAAACGCTGTACGCAGTGGACCCAAACTGGGCCTGTCCATCGCACCAACCTACACAAACAGAGTCAGATAAATAAAATGTTTCATTGCTAAAATACACAGAGACTGTAATAACTAGTATCCATGAGATCTTTCTTCCATCAAACCCACAGATTATTCGCTGCCTTCCCAACTCTAGGCTCGACAGCATTCTATGGTTTCAAGTTGCTGTCTTTTGGAAGCGAGTATTTAATGTGCTTTAGTGATGTGTGACAAGATGGTGATTCTTGTGGCACTGGAAACCTAGAAAATCAGCAAAACAGTCAACTCAAGAATGACCAGGACTAAATAACTTCAACAAGTGAAAACATTTCATCCTCTTCCCTCTCTTTCGCTCCTCCCATCACTCTCCCTTCATTCCATCCAATTTCCCCCCACCCCCTTTCCCTCTGTGCCACTCCGACCCAAAGTGCTGCTGCAAATGGAAATGATTCCAGCCGCTGCATGCTGTGGGTGGGATTCTCGTTCTGGTGACAATTCCCACCGCCATATGCAAGGGGGCCAGAATCACCTCCGTTAGCAGCAGAGGGGCACTGAGGGGAGACGGGCCTAGTCCATGCTGATTTATGTCAGCGATACACATGGATGGGCCCTTAAAATATTTGAAACCGTGAAGGTTGGCACCTATGTTGACTAGTGCTGTGGGTTAATACTGACCTAGGCTGCGAGTTCAAATCCAGCTTGGCTGAAGTGCCCGCTCTTTGGTGGGGCCTTCAGGCAGGCTGGACTATAGCTCACAACCTAGAGACGATCGGTCCCAGGCCCCATCTGGGGAACTGAATTCAGTTTTGGGCACTGCGCCTCAGGAAAGATATATTGGCCTCGGAGAGGGTACAGCACAGATTCACCAGAATGCCACCAGAGTTTAAAGGGGTAAATTACCAGGACAGGCTGCATAACCTTGTACTGTATTCCCTTGAAGGGTGATCTAATTGAGTTATTTAAAATGATAAAAGGGTTCAAAAGGGTAGATACAGAGAAATTGTTTTTCTCCGGTGGGGGAATCCAGAAAAAGGGGCACAATCTGAAAATTAGAGCCAAGTCCTTCAGGTGTGAAATTCGGAAGCACTTTTTCACACAAAGGGTGGTGGAAATCTAGAACTCGCTCACCCAAAAGGCTGTGAATGCTGGGACAATTGGAGCTTTCAAGACCAAGATCGATAGACTTTTGTTAGGTAATGATATCAAGGAATATGGAGCAAAGGACGTAAAAGGAGTTGAGGTACAGATTAGCCATGATCTAACAGAATAGCGGAACAGGATCAAGGGGCTGAATGGCCTCCTCCTGATCCTATTTTCTATGAAAGGGTCCTCTGTGAAATAGCTTGGGCAATCTAACCTAATTCCCAATGGGTGTGAGTATACAGTACGAAACGCCCATTATGAGAGTGCCCAGAGAGCAGGAATGGCTGAAGGATGGAGCCTCTCTGCATTCAGTTTCTAATCCGTGCCATGTCAAAGGGGCAGGAGCTGAGTAAAGGGGAGGAAAATCAAAGGGGAGAGTCATGATTGGGCAGACCTGACACCTCTCGATTCTGGTCGGATGTGTTTGTGCACTTCCTGTCGCCATCTTGGGGACGTAGGAGGCCGCATAACACCTGAAAAAGGGGCACTACATGGTCCAATTTCTAGCCCATAGTGTTCATTAGAGATACTAGGTGCTTAGCAACATATCGTGTTCATTAGGAGACAGTGTACAAGGACGACTCACCCAAAGTGCTGAACTACACTTGGCAACATGGCAGCCAGCTGGTCCATGGTCGGGAACTGGTACCTGAGTGAAGGACACAGCAGATAAAACAAAGTTAGTGAGGGCAAGGCCCCTCTTTATATCAGGTGGCATAACAAGGTGCAGCTGTAGGCAACATAGTAAATACCAATGTATCACAAAGATGACAGGTGCTGGGAGACATGGGGGGGTGGGGTGGTAGAATTTCCACAGGAATTCTCCTGATCTCCTGCTGCAACCTAATCGAGGGGTTCAGATGGTTTCTATATTAAAGATTTGGGTGTCCTCGTGCAAGAAACACAGAAAGCTAGCATGCAGGTACAGCAAGCAATAAGGAAGGCAAATGGCATGTTGGCCTTTATTGCAAGGGGGTTGGAGTATAAGAGTAAGGAAGTCTTGCTACAATTGTACAGGGCCTTGGTGAGACCACACCTGGAGTACTGTGCACAGTTCTGGTCTCCTTATCGAAGGAAGGGTATACTTGCCTTGGATGCAGTGCAACGAAGGTTCACTAGATTGATTCCTGGGATAAGAGGGCTGTGCTATGAAGAGAGATTGTGTAGAATGGGCCTATACTGTCTGGAGTTTATAAAAATGAGAGGTGATCTCATTGAAACATGCAAGATTCTGAAGGGGATTGACAGGGTAGATGCTGAGAGGTTGTTTCCCCTGGCTGGAGTGTCTAGAACTAGGAGGCCGGTATCAAATCGAGGGGTTCAGATGGTTTATATGTTGAATAATGGATACCCATGAGGAAGTTACCCCTAGATAAGGGGTAGGCCATTTAAGACTGAGATGAGGAAGAATTTCTTCACTCAGAGGGTTGTGAATCTTTGGAATTCTCTGCCCCAGGGGGCTGTGGATGCTGAGTCTTTGAGTATATTCAAGGCTGAGACTGTAGGGGAATCAAGGGATATGGAGATCAGGCGGGAAAGTGGAGTTGAGGTCGATGATCAGCCATGATCTTATTGAATGGCGGAGCAGGCTCGAGGGACCGTATGGCCGACTCCTGCTCTTACTTCTTATGTTCTTATGTTCTCAAAATAATGGATACCCAGGAGAAGAACAAGGTCGGCAGATGCATGGAAACACCATCATCTCCGAGCTCCCCTTCAAGTCACACACCATCCTGACAAGTTCATATATCCTCGTTCCTTCATCGTTGCTAGGTCAAAATCCTGGAACTTCCTACCTAACAGCACTATGGGAGTACCTTCACCACAGGAACTGCAACGGTTCAAGAAGAAGGCCCACCAACACCTTCTCAAGATCAACTAGGCACGGGCAAAAAACACCAGTCTTGCCAATGACACTCACACCCGGAGAATTAATATAAAAAAAGGATACTGGAGAGCGAGTTACAGGCCGGTATCAAATCGAGGGGTTCAGATGGTTTATATGTTGAATAATGGATACCCATGAGGAAGTTACTGACTGGAATCGAATCTAGGGGCTTGGATGATATAAAACCTGGAGAGTGATGTTCAGGCTGTTTGAAACTGCAACCAGACCCCTGACTATTATATAGTGTGGGACTGAGTAAAGGATTTAAAGCTAATGTGATGATGATATGACAGGTCAGCGGGACTCACCCTGAAGGGAACTGTGAGGCGTTCGTCTGCTGGCCTGGAGCATCCACGTGGCACACGACAAAGTGCTTGGTGATTTCTTGCATGTCTTCAAAGTTGAAGAACGTGTTGAAGCACAGTTTATCTGAAAAAAAAAGGAAGTCAGAGGCATCATAAAACTCAGCAGCGGTTTTACGGTTGGCAGCTCCAGAAGGTACCGGAAGAGTGAGAGCAGCACTTGGGCTGTGGCTGGGGTCAATGTGCAGGGATAATGCTGGACCAGAAGGAGCAGGACCACTAGTACAACCAGTAACCTCATTCTTATTTCCACACAACAGCAGCTCTCGCTGTACCACAGGAAGTGGATCGAGCCCCACAAATTCACCCCTCTCACAACCGCACTTAATCTCAATATTCCCCATTATCTCACTTGGTAAATGCATCTTAAGTGTGCCCTGCCGTATCTCCCCCATCTCTTTGCTCACTAAGCCAAGCTTTCCCTAAGGTTTTACCCCTTCCCTAGCCCTGAACCCGCATCTTTCTGTAGTTTCTATGCTATCTCCTCTCATGCCCTCTCCGAGCTCATCTGGTTCATGAGACCCACCGCCTGCTCCAATGACCCCATTCACACTAAACTGTTGACCACCCACCATCCCTTCCTGGCCCCCATGCTAGCTGTAAATGTAAATTGATCCATCTTCTCAGGTACTGTCCCCCTCCCCTTCAAATCAGCCATCATCTCTCCTCCTCAAAAAATCCACCCTTGACTTTCTGTCCTTGCAAACTACCACCACATCTCTGACTTCCCTTTCCTCTCCAAAGTCCACGAACATTGTTGCCTTCCAAATCCAAGTCCACCTTTCCTGCAATTTCATGCTTGAATCTCTTCGATCAGGTTTCTGCCCTTGCCACAGCATTCAAATGGCCCTAACCAAAGTCACTGTGAAAGCGTTGGATGGGGGACAGTGTGTATGTGAAAGGGTGGGGTGTTGGATGGGGTACAACGTGTGTGTGAAAGGGTGGGGAGTTGGAAGGGGTACAACGTGTGTGTGAAAGGGTGGGGTGTTGGATGGGGTACAGTGTGTGTGTGAAAGGGTGGGGTGTTGAATGGGGTACAACGTGTGTGTGAAAGGGTGGGGAGTTGGAAGGGGTACAGTGTGTGTTTGAGAGGGTGGGGAGTTGGATGGGGTACAGTGTGTGTGAAAGGGTGGGGTGTTGGAAGGGGTACAGTGTGTGTTTGAGAGGGTGGGGAGTTGGATGGGGTACAATGTGTGTGTGAAAGGGTGGGGAGTTGGAAGGGGTACAGTGTGTGTTTGAGAGGGTGGGGAGTTGGATGGGGTACAATGTGTGTGTGAAAGGGTGGGGAGTTGGAAGGGGTACAGTGTGTGTTTGAGAGGGTGGGGAGTTGGATGGGGTACAGTGTGTGTGTGAGAGGGTGGGGAGTTGGATGGGGTACAGTGTGTGTGAAAGGGTGGGGAGTTGGATGGGGTACAGTGTGTGTTTGAGAGGGTGGGGAGTTGGATGGAGTACAGTGTGTGTGAAAGGGTGGGGAGTTTGATGGGGTACAGTGTGTGTGAAAGGGTGGGGAGTTGGATGGGGTACAATGTGTGTGTGAAAGGGTGGGGAGTTGGAAGGGGTACAGTGTGTGTTTGAGAGGGTGGGGAGTTGGATGGAGTACAGTGTGTGTGAAAGGGTGGGGAGTTTGATGGGGTACAGTGTGTGTGAGAGGGTGGATAGTTGGATGGGGAACAGTGCATGTGAGAGAGTGTGGAGTTGGATGGGGTTCAGTGTGTATGTGAGGGTGGGGAGTTGGATGGGGTACAGTGCGTGTGAGAGGGTGGGGAGTTGGATGGGGTACAGTGTGTGTAAAAGGGTGGAGAGTTGGATGGGGTACAGTGTGTGTAAAAGGGTGGAGAGTTGGATGGGGTGCAGTGTGTGTAAAAGGGTGGAGAGTTGGATGGGGTGCAGTGTGTGTGAAAGGGTGGGGAGTTGGATAGGGTACAGTGTGTGTGAGGGTGTGGTGTTGGATAAGGTACAGTGTGTGTGAAAGAGTGGGGAGTTGGATGGGGTACAGCTAGTGTGAGAGGGTGGGTAGTTGGTTGGGGTACAGTGTGTGTAAAAGGGTGGAGAGTTGGATGGGGTACAGTGTGTGTAAAAGGGTGGAGAGTTGGATGGGGTGCAGTGTGTGTAAAAGGGTGGAGAGTTGGATGGGGTGCAGTGTGTGTAAAAGGGTGGGTAGTTGGTTGGGGTACAGTGTGTGTGAGAGGGTTGTGAGTTGGATGGGGTGCAGTGTGTGTGAGAGGGTGGGGAAGTGGATGGGGTACAGTGTGTGTGAAAGGGTGGGCAGTTGGATGGGATACAGTGTGTGTGTGAGGGTGGGGAGTTGGATGGGGTACAGTGCATGTGAGAGAGTGTGGAGTTGGATGGGGTACAGTGTGTATGTGAGGGTGGGGAGTTGGATGGGATACAGTGTGTGAGAGAGAGTGTGGCGTTGCATGGGGTACAGTGTGTATGTGAGGGTGGGGAGTTGGATGGGGTACAGTGTGTGTGAGAGGGTGGGGAGTTGGATGGGGTACAGTGTGTGTGAAAGGGTGGAGAGTTGGATGGGGTACAGTGTGTGTGAGAGGGTGGGGAGTTGGATGGGGTACAGCGAGTGTGAGAGGGTGGGGAGTTGGATGGGGTACAGTGTGTGTGAAAGAGTGGGGAGTTGGATGGGGTACAGCGAGTGTGAGAGGGTGGGGAGTTGGATGGGGTACAGTGTGTGTCAGAGGGTGGGGAGTTGGATGGGGTACAGTGTGTGTGAAAGAGTGGGGAGTTGGATGGGGTACAGTGAGTGTGAGAGGCTGGGGAGTTGGATGGGGTACAGTGTGTGTCAGAGGGTGGGGAGTTGGATGGGGTACAGTGTGTGTGAGAGGGTGGGGAGTTGGATGGGGTAGAGTGTGTGTGAAAGAGTGGGGAGTTGGATGGGGTACAGCGAGTGTGAGAGGGTGGGGAGTTGGATGGGGTACAGTGTGTGTCAGAGGGTGGAGAGTTGGATGGGGTACAGTGTGTGTGAGAGGGTGGGGAGTTGGATGGGGTACAGTGTGTGTGAGATGGTGGGGAGTTGGATAGGGTACAGTGTGTGTGAAAGAGTGGGGAGTTGGATGGGGTACAGTGTGTGTGAGAGGGTGGGGAGTTGGATGGGGTACAGCGAGTGTGAGAGGGTGGGGAGTTGGATGGGGTACAGCGAGTGTGAGAGGGTGGGGAGTTGGATGGGGTACACTGTGTGTGAGAGTGTGGTGTTGGATGGGATACAGTGTGTGCGAAAGGCTGGGGAGTTGGATGGGGTACAGTGTGTGCGAGAGGGTGGGGAGTTGGATGGGGTACAGTGTGTGTGAGAGTGTGGGGAGTGGGATGGGGTACAGTGTGTGTGAGAGGGTGGGGAGTTGGATGGGGTACAGTGTGTGTGAGAGGGTGGGGAGTTGGATGGGGTACAGTGTGTGTGAGAGGGTGGGGAGTTGGATGGGGTACAGTGTGTGTGAGAGGGTGGGGAGTGGGATGGGGTACACTGTGTGTGAGAGTGTGGTGTTGGATGGGATACAGTGTGTGCGAAAGGCTGGGGAGTTGGATGGGGTACAGTGTGTATGTGAAAGGGTGGGGAGTTGGATGGGGTACAGTGTGTGTGAGAGGGTGGGGAGTGGGATGGGGTACAGTGTGTGTGAGAGGGTGGGGAGTTGGATGGGGTACAGTGTGTGTGAGAGGGTGGGGAGTTGGATGGGGTACAGTGTGTGTGAGAGGGTGGGGAGTGGGATGGGGTACAGTGTGTGTGAGAGGGTGGGGAGTGGGATGGGGTACAGTGTGTGAGGGTGGGGAGTGGGATGGGGTACAGTGTGTGTGAGAGGGTGGGGAGTTGGATGGGGTACAGTGTGTGTGAGAGGGTGGGGAGTGGGATGGGGTACAGTGTGTGTGAGAGGGTGGGGAGTGGGATGGGGTACAGTGTGTGTGAGAGGGTGGGGAGTGGGATGGGGTACAGTGTGTGAGGGTGGGGAGTGTGTGTGAGAGGGTGGGGAGTGGGATGGGGTACAGTGTGTGTGAGGGTGTGGTGTTGGATGGAGAACAGTCTGTGTGAAAGGGTGGGGAGTTGGATGGGGTGCAGTGTGTGTGAAAGGGTGGGGAGTTGGATGGGGTACAGTGTGTGAGAGTTTGGGGAGTTTGGTGTGGTACAGTGTGTGTGTGAGGATGGGGAGTTGGATGGGGTACAGTGTGTATGAGAGTGTGGGGAGTTGGATGGGGTACAGTGTGAGAGAGAGGGTGGGGTGACACAGCATCTTATCAGTGTCACTCGCGCCACAGTAACTGGTGAAATCACCCTCAGGAGTGTCCATCAAAAAGGAGTCGGTGCCCATTGGGTGAATGTATTTATCCCCGATTCCCCTTGAACTCCCGAAAGAGCCTTATTATCTCGTGAGCTCCAAGTGTGATCTTTGATGAGCAGTGATTTTCCGATGAGCTCTGCAGTATTGATTCCGAATCTCTGTTCGTGTCTCTCTTCTTTTCCCTTCCGTCTCTGGGGGAGTGACAGCACATACTCCATCCCTCACACATAGCCAGCACAAGCCCGGGGTTGTAATGTGAGGACCAAGGTCACTTTGAGACTCGCTCCGTACGCGGGCTGGAGCTGTGGAGGCATTTTCTGATTATCAGGGATATCTCTCAAACATTCTTCTGCCCCTCCCCCTCCAGCATTGGATCCTAAAGAATTCCTGGCAGTGCTGAATCGTTTTTGCTTTTACATAATCTGCCCTAGGAACAAAGGACTGAGAATCATGGAGGCTCCTCACACAAACCAGACAGCATGTTGCTGAAATGACTGTCGATACAAGGTCCTTGCTAACACGGATAGAAGGTCCTGTCCCTTTGTACAGATATAAACTCCTTGCTGCGAACATATAAGGTAATTGCAGCTTATATAAGTCCTTACAGACATTAAACCGAGGCCCCGTCTGCCCTCTCAGATGGACGTAAAAGATCCCACGGCACTATTTCAGACATGAGCAGGGGGCGTTCTACCCGATGTCCTGGCTCATATTTATACCTCAACTAATACGATTAAAAAAAGTGTGATCTGGTCATTTATCTCATTGCTGTTTGTGGCATCTTGCTGTGTGCAATTGGTTGCACGTTTCATACATTATAACAGTGACTACACTTCAAAAGTACTTCATTGGCTGTTAAAGTGCTCTGGGACGTCCTGAGGTCGTGAAAGAGGCTATATAAATGCAAGTCTTCATAAAGGAAAAAAAGACACAAGAGCTTTGAAATTAGGCTGTGGAACATCAGTATGCATTTTTCTGAAATCTCTCCCTTGCTGTTCTTTTAAAAATAAACGGGTCAACACCTCGGCTAAAATAGCAGAAAGGAATCTTGTACTGAGTGTTCGTACACCGGTATCTCACATCGTAACTTCAAGACAAAGGTCCTTGCAGATTTGCTGATACAAAATCCAGGCACCTCACAGTGGGAGACTGGTTATAGGAAAACTGGGTAAATGGCCATTTTCAGTTTCCCCCAGGGCTTCTCCAGTGGCTGCCTGAGAAAGATGGGTAGAAGCCCTGCAGAATTTCAGAGCATATATTTCAATAATTTGTCCTTTTATCAATAAAGGGCCAGCCAAGTATTTTCCTCAATGAGTTATGTGCAGACCCCTCTGCTGACACACCGCAGTGTCTGTATCAGACACGGTCCGTGACTGTACCACACACCGAGATCGCTTGTACCCGATGCAGTCGATGCCTGCACTGGACTCCAAGATCGCCTGTACCACACACACCGAGATCGCCTGTACCACACACCGAGATCGCCTGTACCACACACCGAGATCGCCTGTACCACACACACCGAGATTGCCTGTACCACACACACACCGAGATCGCCTGTACCCGATGTAGTCTTTGCCTGCACTGGACTCCGAGATCGCCTGTACCACACACACCGAGATCGCCTGTACCACACACCGAGATCGCCTGTACCACACACCGAGATCGCCTGTACCACACACCGAGATTGCCTGTACCACACACACACACCGAGATCGCCTGTACCCGATGTAGTCTTTGCCTGCACTGGACTCCGAGATCGCCTGTACCACACACACCGAGATCGCCTGTACCAGACACCGAGCTCGCCTGTACCCAATGCAGTCTGTGCATGCCCTGGACTCCAAGATCGCCTGTACCACACACCGAGATCGCCTGTACCACACACACACCAAGATCGCCTGTATCTGATGCAGTCTGTGCCTGCACTGGACTCCAAGATCGCCTGTACCACACACACACACAGATCGCCTGTACTCGATGCAGTCTGTGCCTGCACTGGACTCTACGATCGTCTGTACAACACATCGAGATCGCCTGTACCAATATACTGTCCATGCCTGTACCAGTATTCACAATGTGCCTGTACCAGTATACAGCCTGTGTCTGTGCCTATACCAATATATCATCTCCTTCTGCTGCAGACAGCGAGATCGCCCGTACCAGACACCGAGATCGCCTGTACCAGATGCCGAGATCGCCTGTACCCAATGCAGTCTGTGCCTGGGCCTGTATACACACTGTGCCTATACCAGTATACAGCCTGTGTCTGTGCCTATGCCAGTATATCGTCTCCATCTGTAGCAGACAGCGAGATTGTCTATACCAGAAACGTGTGACCCTCTGATTGCAGTCATCAGACTGATTTTTCTTCACTGCAGCCTATTACTGAACCCAGCAATGCCACTAACTGATGTATTTTAGTAAGTGAATTACATCTGCACTCGAGTTTCATACCCAAGACCCAGCACTGACTGAGCACTGCACTCCTGATCCTCCAACTCCAGCTGCAGAGATCTCAAGGTGACCTCCACTGCACCACGAATACCATTTCAGCCCCATTAAAAAATAAAACCTACAACCTAATATCTGTAGAAACGAGCAATTAAGGACAACTTAGAAAGAGGACTGGCTCCAACCCCCCTCGGCCCCATGACCCTGGCCTATCATTTCCAATAATCCTTCAATGGGTTACACTCCTCACAACAGCAGCCAGCCTCAAACAGCAGCAGCTCTCCGTGCTACGCATCCTAATAACCTTCTGCACCAAAGCAGGTCCAAGCAACATTTTCTGACTTGCAAAGCAGGATTTCCTGCATTTAAAAGCACAGGCACCCGCACATACAGACAGAGACACACATATTCCAATAGTAGGCCAGTCCTTATTGGCCACCCCCCACCCCGCCACTGAAGACACCTACTCTGCCGTGATTCAGTCCCACAGGCACAGGCAGCCTCCTCCTCCTCCACTACTTCACCATGCGTAAACCTGAGATCATCCAAAACTTGGCTGCCCGTTGTTCTAACTCGCACCAAGTCCCGTTCTCCCATCACCCCTGTGCTCGCTGACCTACATTGGCTCCAGGTTAAGCAACCCCTCAATTTCAAAATACTCATCATTGTTTTCAAATCCCTCCATGGCCTCGCCCCTCCCTATCTCTCTAATCTCCTTCAGCCCCACAACCCCCCCGAAATATCTGCGCTCTTCAAATTTTGGGCTCTTGAGCATCCTTGATTATAATCGCTCAACCATTGGTGGCCGTGCCTTCTGTTGCCTAGGCCCTAAGATCTAGAATTCCCTGCCTAAACCTCTCTACCTCTCTCTCCTCTAAGACGCTCCTTAAAACCTACCTCTTTGACCAAGCTTTTGGTCATCGGCCCTAATTTCTCCTTAGGTGGCTCAGTGTCAAATTATTTGGCCTAGAAATTCGGTGGGCTGCGCCACCAGTTAGCGCCTAAAGAGGGCATTCAGTGGCTTTAGCGCCACTGGCCGCGCCTCCCGCGATATTTAGCTGGGGCGCTAATGGCAGCGTTAACCTGTTGCGCTGCGCCGCCTCCGATGACATCATCGGAGTGCGCAGCACCCCGCTACCGCCCCGATCTCGATATTTGGCAGCGACTGCCTCTGTAGCGCCGTTCGCAAATGGCGCCCGGTTCACGGGGCCTTCCTGTGGCGGCAGTGGCGCAAATTAAGATGGAGGTGCGGGGCGGCCGTTTTTTCTGGCGGCCGCCTACCAGCACCTCCGTCCCCGGCCTCCTGATCGCCCCCCGCGGCATTACCGGCTGTTTTCCGAGAGCCCGGCACTTCTCCTCGGTGCCGGGCTCTTTTGCCGGCACTTGCGATCTCTGATCGCGCTGGTGCAGGCCCCTCCCCCTTAAGAATGGGAGGAAGGCCTGCAGTATCGCAGCGCATCGTGCCGCAGCGTGTGGCGCTGCGGCACGTTGCGTTGCGATATTCAGTTTCAGCGCCCTAAGAGGGACGCGGAGCACCTCGAGCCTCGCCCCGTGTCCCTCTTGGGGCGCTCAAGCTGAATTTCCAGCGGTCGCTACTGCTCCAAACGCTGCGCTAAATCCGGCGCCCAGGCGAGCTTGGCACCCCGTTTGCGGCTCCACCCAATTTCTTCCCCTTTGTCTTTTAATACGCCTGTGAAGCGCCTTTAAAGGTGCTCTATAAATACAAGTTAGTGTTGTTGTTGTTGTTGAGTAAGCCTCTGTCGGGAGGATGTTTAGAGCCAAGCCCAATCCTTCCCTTCATTCGGCCAACATCCGGACCCATGCACTTCCCAGCAGGAGTTCACTGAACAACGCTCCAAAGGCCGGAATCCTGGCTTGGCTTCCCCTCTCCCTCAGCCTGGCGATGTAAGGGCAGTTGTGATCACCCCATCAGCTAACTCGACACAGAGTGAATGGGGACATCACATCTCTTTGGCCCAATGCATCTACCCACTAACAGCATGACCCCCCCACTGATTGGGTACTTCCAGTGAATGGCTGATAATCACACCCAGGTTCTTTTTCCTGCCCACCTTTGTTAACCGACAGGCATCCAAATGTTTGCGGTTCCAATTCCAATTGCACTGCCTTGCATGGATCCATTTTCAAATCCACCTGCCATTCCTTGGTCTGTCTGACTAATTGGTACAGATCTACTAGTAGATCCCGACTGGCATTGCTCACAGTTAGGTTGGGTCTCGAAGTGGGTTTTCTGATATTCACTGTGGCGTTGTGATGTAGCAATTCCACTGAAGCATTTTCTGACTGACAGGCGGTAAAAATATTCCTGTTCTTCCTGTTATGTTCATAAATAAATAGACGTTTTTATTATGAACAGCTAGTCATTTATTCAGCCATGTTGACTTGTATACAGTAGCCATGTTGACTCTCTCTACCAGTGCCTCGTGTTAAACAAGACAACCCTATATAGATGTAGCCCACTACTAAAACATACAGCTACGCCTAGTGTACCATTCTAGAATGACATGTTACTGCATATCATTACATCCCCCTTCCTTTGAGGTTAAACAAAATCAATATCAATCAACTTTCAAGAAAAACGATAAAGATGATATCAGTAACACTTTTGTTAGTGCTCTATAAACCTTCGAATGAACTTGTTTTTTTTTACATAATGGCACAAACATTTTTTTTTAACATCTTCACAACAGTCAACACATCTTCAAAGCTTTACTTTATGAACTCTAAGCTTTTCATTCTTTTATTATAGTTTTCTTTGTACTCAAAAGATTAAGTCTATCAGGCTTTTTTACTTCACGTGTGGATCTCCTCAGCACAGGTAAGTCTGATGTGTTTGCATGAGAGCCTGTATGTCTGTTTGTGTTAGATTGTTCTGGTGGTGAGTGACAAAATTCAGTTGCAGCATTGTCATCGATTTGCTCTTGGATAGTTTCTTGTGTTTTCAGGAGGTAACGGCGGTTCCTCCTGAGAATCTGTCCTTCCTCAGTTCTAACAGCTTCAAGAACTGTAGCTTTCCTGTTCCATGCATTTGGATCCTCAATCCTGACAACATCATCCCTTGTCAATGGTTTCATAGTTTTGGATGACTTGTCATAGTGTGATTTCTGTTTCAGCTTTAACAGTTGAAGTCTTTGTCTCAGTTCCTTACTCTGCTTTTCTTTTGCACAGCAGGGTAGCGTGGTGCGCAACTTGCGACCCATTAGGAGTTCAGCAGGTGAAGAACCACAGTCTAAAGGGGAGGCTCAGTAGCTCAGCAGGGCGAGATAAGGATCAGACTTGCTTTCTGTTGCTTTCTTCAGTAGCTGTTTGAGAACGTGAACACCTTTCTCTGCCTTACCATTCGACTGAGCATACAGAGGACTGGATGTGATGTGCTGAAAGTCATAATGTGCTGCAAACTGTTGCCACTCCTTACAGTTGAAGCACGGACCATTGTCGCTAACGGCAATCCTGGGAATTCCATGTCTGGCGAAGATGGATTTAATATGCATTTTGACACTGCTTGCTGATGTGCTTGAGAGCAGCGCCATCTCAGGATAGTTAGAATGGTAGTCAATCACTAATAGTCTTTACCATTCAAATATAAAAGGTCCATACCAACCTTTTGCCATGGTGCTGTTGGTAAGTCAGCTACTATCATTGGTTCCTTTGCTTGTTTGTTTTGGTGTTTCTGACATGTCTCACATTTGCCTATCATGTTCTCAATGTCCTTATTTATGCCAGGCCAATAAACAGTGTCTCTTGCTCTCCTTTTGCATTTTTCAATTCTGAGGTGTCCCTCATGAATCCTTTTGAGCAAGTCTCGACGTAGAGCCTGTGGAATGATTATTCTGTTCTGTCTTAGTAATAGTCCACTTGCGACACTCAACTCTGACCTGATGTGATAGTACTTTGGACAGGAACCTTTTGGCCAACCATGATGAATGTTCTCTATTACTGTTTGTAACACTATCTTTTACTGCTTCTTCTGCTATTTGCTTTGATTTTGTGTCTGACATGGGCAGCGCAGCAGTGACCATACTCACATGAACATCCACATCTTCCTCAGTAGAGCTCACATGACTCATTGTGGGTGCTCGGAATAGTGCATCTGCTAACACTATGTGTTTGCCTGGTGTGTAGATCAGTTCAAAGTCATATCTTTGCAGCTTCATCATGAGTCGTTGAATCCTTGGAGACCTCTCATTCAGGTTTCTTTTTACGATGGCAACCAGTGGGCAGTGGTCTGTCTCAACTGTGAAGGTGGGAAGTCCATATATGTAGCCATGGAACTTTTCTAGTCCAACTACCAAGCCTAGACATTCCTTTTCAATCTGGGCGTATCGACACTCAGAATCAGTCATAGACCTGGAGGCATAGGCAACAGGCTTCCAATCTTCACCCTCTGCTTGTAGCAAGACCGTGCCTAGGCCATCTTTTGATGCATCCGTTGACACTTTGATTCTCTTTGTTGGGTCAAAGAAGGTGAGTACAGGTGTGGTTGTCAGCACTGTTTTGAGGTTCATCCACTCTTGTTCATGTCTTTCTGTCCATGCAAACTCATTTGTTTTATGTAGCAGGTCTCGCAGACAGGCTGTCTTGGCTGACAAGTTAGGAATGAACTTTCCAATGAAGTTTATCATCCCCATGATGCGTAGCACTCCTTTTTTGTCAGTGGGTCGGGGCATGTTGAGTATGGCATTTACTTTTTCCATATCTGGCTCTATTCCTTTACCAGATAGATTATCTCCTAGGAAAGTGACTTCCTGGATGCCAAACTGACACTTGGCTTTGTTGAGCTTCAGTCCATTCCGGCGTATGCTCTGTAGCACTTTAGTCAGTCTCTCATTGTGTTCTTTCAGTGTGGAGCCCCAGATGATGATGTCATCAACATAGACCCGAACTCCTTCCAGACCTTCAATTATGTGTTCCATCGCTCTATGAAAGATTTCAGATGCAGATATTATCCCGAAAGGCATTCTGAGGAAACAATACCTGCCAAATGGTGTGTTGAAGGTACAATATTTGGTGCTCTCTTCATCCAGTTTCAGTTGCCAAAATCCTTGTGAGGCATCGAGCTTTGTAAAGTATCTGGCACCTGACATTTCACTGGTGATTTCTTCTCGCTTGGGAATCTGGTAGTGTTCACGTTTTATGTTTGCATTTAAGTCCTTTGGATCCATGCATACTCTTAGATCATTGTTCTTTTTCTTTACACATACCATGGAGTTAACCCAGTCTGTTGGCTCTTCCACTTTCCTGATGACTCCTAGTGTGGTCATTCTGTCCAGTACTTTCTTGAGCCAGTCACGTAGGGGTGCTGGAACTCTCCATGGAGCATGTACCACTGGCTGAGCATCCTCCTTTTGCTGGATCTTGTAAGTGAATGGTAGAACTCCAAATCCTTTGAACACATCCTGGAAATTACTCACTACAGAATCCACTGAGTCATCTGGTCTGCTTATGGCACAGTTTATACGGTAGACTCTCTTGACCAGTTCTAAGTCCTCACAAGCTTTGTCACCTAGTAGTGAATCAAGTCCTTCAGCCACAACAGAAAACATGAGATGATGCACTTTGTCTTTGACTGTCACTTTAAGTCTGCATACACCTAAGCTATCTATTTTCTGTCCATTATAGTTCTTCAGTAGTACTGACTTTTTCTGTATTTTGGGCTTTTCTTTCATATTTTTAATGTCACTCATACTGATTAAGTTTGCTTTTGCCCCAGTGTCTAGTTTCAATGTAACTAATGCTCCATTTACCTGCAGTGGCATCATCCATTTGTCCTCTTTTACTGCATTAACTTTATGTTCAGCATTGTCCATTCCTGAGGGCTGCAAATTTTCTGTATCCTTTTCTATATTGTCACATGACACCATTCCTACAAAAAATGTCTCACTTAAATCAGTGTCCCCTTTTACTGCATTAACTTTATGTTCTTTCTTTGTTTTTACTTTTGAAAAGCATTGTTTGGCAAAGTGATTCTTTCCATTACATTTTGTGCACATTTTCCCAAACGCTGGGTATTGTCTTGACTGGTGCTGGTAACCACAGCGTTTACAATTGGAAGTTCCATCCTCTGATTGCTTTGCATTCCTGTTCTGCCCACGTTTCTTCCCCTTGCAGGACACAGCACCGACAGCTGCACTGTCACTCACTACAGTCGCACCATTATTAATTTCACTGAAAGTCTTTGCGTGCTGCTGAGCTAGCTCACTGGCACGGCATATTTTCACAGCATCCTCCAATGTTAGTTCGGTTTCTCTCAACAGACGTTCCCTGACCTTTTTATCATGAATACCAAACACAATCTGGTCACGAATCATGGATGATTTCAGTTCAGAGAAATTACATGTCTGTGCTTTCAGTTTCAGATCGGTCACAAAGCTATTAAAAGTTTAATTTTGCTGCTGTGTCCGTGAATGGAACACGTACCTCTCATAGGTCTCGTTCTTTTGGGGAGAACAATGTGTATCAAACTTCTTTAGCACGTCGTCCATTTTTCCTCTGTCCTCCTCTTGATCAAAGACAAATGTATTAAATACCTCTATTGCCTGCGGGCCTGCAACCATGAGCAGCAATGCTATTTTCCTTGCATCTGGCTTCGTACCGAACCCGATGGTGGCAAGGTAGAGTTCGAATTGTTGTTTGAAAGTCCGCCAATTGCAGTCAACATTCCCCGTGAGTTTCAAACCCTCCGGTGGCTTCAAATTCTCCATGTCGCGTTTCGCAATATTCAGCAGATATTACCACTCCTGGTACCATGTTATGTTCATAAATAAATAGACGTTTTTATTATGAACAGCTAGCTTGTGCTAGTCATTTATTCAGCCATGTTGACTCTCTCTACCAGTGCCTCGTGTTAAACAAGACAACCCATATAGATGTAGCCCACTACTAAAACATACAGCTACACCTAGTGTACCATTCTAGAATGACATGTTACTGCATATCATTACACTTCCCTCTCCAAAAGCTCTATTCCCAGTTACTTACATTATGAAATATTTACTTGTCTGCTCTATTGCACACAGTGGCTTTGTAGTATCTGCTTAAGATGCAAGTGCTTTATTTGTTTATTCTTTCCTTGTCCGTCCCTAAAATATTCCTCCATTTTCTCAACAACAATAACAACAACTTGCATTTATATCGCACCTTTAACATATAAAACGTTCCAAAGTGCTTCACAAGAGGGTCAAATACGACGCCAAGGTTGCAAACAGTCTGGTTCAGCCTCAGACAGTTGCCAGGGAGAGGGATGGAGTCGGTGGCTAGGGAACAGAGTTTGTGGCGGGGACCGAAGAGAATGGTTTTGGTCTTCCCAATATTTAGTTGGAGGAAATTTCTGCTCATCCAATACTAGATGTCGGACAAGCAGTGTGAAAATTTAGAGACAGTGGAGGGATCGAGAGAGGTGGTGGTGAGGTAGAGCTGGGTTATTTACATAATAATAAAAGGTTTTATTTTCCCTCACTTGAAGAGAAAAAGATTGGTGACGTCAAGCGTAGGTCCCTTGCAGTCAGAATCAGGGGAATTTATAATGGGGAACAAAGAAATGGCAGACCAATTAAATACATACTTTGGTTCTGTCTTCACAAAGGAGGACACAAATAACCTTCCAGAGACTTCGGGGAACATAGGGTCTAATGAGAGGGAGGAATTGAATGAAATAAGTATTTGTAAGGAAATGGTGTTAGGGAAATTGACAGGATTGAAGGCTGATAAATCCCCAGGGCCTGATAATCTACATCCTAGGGTACTTAAGGAAGTGGCCCTAGAAATAGTAGATGCATTGCTGGTCATCTTCCAAAGTTCTATAGACTCTGGAATAGTTCCCATGGATTGGAGGGTAGCTAATGTAACCTCACTATTTAAAAAAGGTGGTAGAGAGAAAACGGGGAATTATAGACCGGTAAGCCTGACATCGGTAGTGGGGAAAATGCTAGAGTCCATTATAAAAGATGTAATTGCAGAGCACTTGGAAAACAGTGACAGGATCGGACAAAGTCAACATGGATTTACAAAAGGTAAATCATGCTTGAGTAATCTACTGGAATTTTTTGAGGATGTAACTGTAGAATAGATAAGGGAGAACCAGTGGATGTGGTGTATTTGGACTTTCAGAAGGCATTCGATAAGGTCCCACATAAGAGATTGGCATGCAAAGTTAAAGCACATGGGATTGGGGGTAAGGTACTGACTTGGATAGAGAACTGGTTGGCAGATAGGAAGCAAAGAGTTGGGATAAACGGGTCTTTTTCCGAGTGGCAGGCAGTGACTAGTGGGGTACCGCAGGGATTGGTGCTAGGACCCCAGCTATTCACAATATATATTAATGATCTAGACGAGGGAACTAGATGTAATATCTCCAAGTTTGCAGATGACACAAAGCTGGGTGGGCGTGTGTGCTGTGAGGAGGATGCCGAGAAACTCCAGTATGATTTGGACAGGTTGGGTGATTGGGCAGATGCAGTATAATGTAGATAAATGCAAGGTTATTCACTTCGGTGGCAAAAACAGGAAGACAGATTATTATCTGAACGGCAATAGATTGGGAAAAGGGGAAGTGCAACGAGACCTGGGTGTCCTTGTGCACCAGTCGCTGAAGGTAAGCATGCAGGTGCAGCAGGCAGTTAAGAAGGCAAAAGATATGTTGGCCTTCATAGTGAGAGGATTCGAGTACAGGAGCAAGGATGACTTGCTGCAGTTGTACAGGGTCTTGGTGAGACCACACCTTGAGTATTGTGTGCAGTTTTGGTTGCCTTATCTGAGGAAGGATGTTCTTACCATGGAGGGAGTGCAGCGAAGATTCACCAGACTGATACCTGGGATGTCAGGAATGACGTATGAAGAGAGATTGAGTCGATTAGGCTTATATTCACTGGAGTTTAGAAGAATGAGAGGGGATCTCATTGAAACTTCTAAAATTCTAACAGGACTAGACAGACTAGATGCAGGAAGGGTGTTCCCGATGGCGGGGGAGTCCAGAACCAGGGGTCACAGTCTAAGGATAAGGGGTAAGCCATTTAGGACAGAGATGAGGAGGAATTTCTTCACCCAGTGAGTGGTGAACCGGTGGAATTCTCTACCACAGAAGGCAGTTGAGGCCAACGTATTGTATATATTCAAGGAGTTAGGTATATTTCTTAAGGCTAAAGGGATCAAGGGGTATGGGGAGAAAGCAGGGACAGGGTACTGAATTTAGATGATTAGCCATGATCTCATTAAATGGTGGAACAGGCTCTAGGGGCCGAATGGCCTACTCCTGCTCCTATCTTCTATGTTTCTATGTTTCCCCACAGTGGATTTGTGGTTCTTGCTGAGACTGTCATTGATCCGGCACTTCCCACATTCGAGTCTCCAATGACCAGAATCTGAACATGTCCAGATTATTTATCAGGATCGTCATTGGCTGACTGACCGACCGACTCTGACCACAAGTCTGAGGTCCACATTAAGGTACATCATAAACATCCCACGCAGTCCCCAGCGCAAACATCAGCACCCCCCACCATAGCAAACCTCATCCCAAGTAACACTGTTAGCTGACTATTTTTATTTGGTAGCTGAAACAGTATCAAATGCATTTATATTTTCCCCTCCACTTGCGGCCCATGGTTATTTGCACATTTTGGGGGAGAAATTTGGTATCGCCCCGTTTGGGCGCAATTATCGGCCGGGCGCAAAGTTTAGCGCCTGGCGCTAATTATCGCCTCCGACTGCAAACTTGGCTTCTATTGCCTCTGGAGGTGATTGAAGCACTAAATCAGGTGCTACACACCTTTCTTAAGGCGCTAACGCCGAGGAGTGAGGCGCTATCTCAGAGAGGGCGCTATCTCAGAGCGCTGGTGAAGCTCATGTGATATCAGTTAGCAATGGAACACAGACACACTGGCGCCAGCCAGTTCTTAAAGGGGAGGGTCGATCTTGCTCTCCAGCCACACCCTGCTCATTGCAGCCTTGAATCTCGGCCTGGAGAGACCTGTACATCAAATCTGCTGGAAAGAACAATGGAGAGGCCCAGGGAAAGAGCTCAGAGTGCAGCCCCCATAGTCTCTTCTAAATCGATGTAAGGAAGGTCAAATCAAAATGAACCTGTAAAGTGCTGCTCAGTACCCAAAACTCCTTCACACAGCATTGAATCTCTCCAGAAGTCTCTCGCTCTCTCTCTCAGAATGTGTGGTGCAAAACTGTCGCTGACAAAAAATGGCAGGAAGCGGTCGCCTTTAAATAGCGCTCCCCCAGTCCCTTCCCGGCTGCAAAACACTCCCCTCAACCTGTCGTTGCTAGCGGCAGGCGGAAAGGCAGGGGGCGCCACTCAATATCCGGTCCGGGGCACTACCGGGGCGTTGCACGCTCGACTGACGTCACGATCTGCAGACACAGGAGATTGTGGCGGTACTGTTTAGCGCTGCTGCAAAATGTCTGGTCAATTTCGCGAGCGGCGCAAACATCGCCGCGCCCGGGCGCTAGTTGCTTTGCGCCCTCTTAGGGTGCTAACGGGAGGCGCTAATCAACCAAATTTTTCCCCCTCTCTCTCTTGTGGTCACAGTCACTCTGGGCCTTGTAGTTCCACAGGAGCCGGTGGGAACTACAACTGCCAGGGTGCATCCTTTCACTCACAGACACACCCAGAATTTGTCAACAGGAGCAACAGCTCTTCAGCCGCTCCCCTCCTGCTTTGACATCGGCTGTTGTGGTACAATGTGGGTACTGTAGTTCTACAGGTGCAGGATGAAAACTACAACTCCCAGGACACATCTCCCTTACCCAAATACACAACTCATGCACCAGACTCCAGGCCTACCTGAGGTGGTGAACCTCTTGCAGGCATTTTTTTTTACATTAAATAACCAATTTTATGGACAGATTTTGGAAGTGTTTTTCAGATTTGTATAATAGGTTGTCTTTTCATTATGTGTGTCATCAATGTTATTTTGAACTGTAAATACTGACCTGAGTGAAGAAGGAAAATGGCAGCCAAAAACAAAGTGAGGAAATTAGTTAAGCAATTTGACGGGACGGTTTTGTGGTACTTCCTGATTCATGAATGGTACCTTTGGAAAGAAAAAAATTGAGGATTTTGATTGCCCGACTCTCTGCTGGTTACTCATTCCTCGCTGATACTTTTTGCTACTTTTTCACATTTAGTCAATCAGATAAATGGTTATTTGAAGTGAGCGAGCGTGACATTTTTCCCATTGGACACATGACCCTTTGAGGTGGGAGGCACTGTGGCGCGACACTTTTGAAGCAGGGTGCCTTTGAAGCCACATTCTCAGGTGTGAAGATGTTGAAAGTTGTGACTTTCATTTATATCAGTACTAGCTGGGGGGGCCCGGCGTTGCCAGGGCTTTTTTGGGCCACGCGGTTTACGGCCGGGCGCTGCCGCTCCCCTGCTCTGTGTCACTCTTTCCCTCCCTGACCCTCTCTCTCTCCCGCCCCCTCTCTCTCCCTGCCCCTCTCTCTCTTCCCCCCCCTCTCCCTGCCCGTCTGTCCCCTCTCTCTCTCCCTCTCTCTCCCTCTCCCCCTCTGCTCTCCCTCCCTCCCTCCCTCCCCCTCCTTTGGCACCCGGGGAAGGGCTTTGAAAATGGAGCCCGGCCGCAGTGGCCGTGCACGGCCTAGCGCTTCAGGCCTGGCCGGGCTCTCGGGCCGAGACTGACCCCAGCTGAGCTCCCGGTGCGACCGGCCGCGGGCCGCGTGGTTAACGGCCGACGCTGCCGCTCCCCCGCCAGCTCTGTGTCTCGGGCCGAGCGGTTGTCAGGCCCGGCCCGAGTGACCCCAACTCACCTGCTGCACCGGCGGACCGGGAGCGGGATACTGTGCCGGAGCTGCAATGTGGGGGTATGTTGTGCTGGTGCTGCCGCTGTCGGGATTTAAAAAATGGCGGCGAAGTTTCGGGAGGCTGCAGGGTTACGCTCGCCCACACACGGAATGAAAGGCTCCCCGTGACGCACTGATTGGTCAACCATCAGGTCACTGAACTGTCGGATTGGTGAACGATCATGTCAGTCAACGCTATCTCCTGTACGATTGGTCAACCATCACGTCATTCAACGCTAATGAGCAGATTTTTGAACGTTTTTTGTATACTGTCGGAACAATTTTTGTCTGAGCAAAAAGTAAATACACCTATGACACTCCCCTGATCATCAGATTTCTTCTGATATAACATATGTGTAGGTACGCTCTATAATTTTTGAGTGTATAGCAGACAGACAGACGAACAGACATACAGACAGACAAACCAACCGCTTTTTATTATATATATATATATATTAGCTGGGGGTGCCCGGCGGTGCTGAGGCTTTTTTGAGGGCATGTTGTTGTTGGGAGAGAGAGAGGGAGCGACTGGGGGGGAAGAGAGAGAGGGAAGCAGAGAGAGAGAGAGGGAAGGAGAGAGAGAGAGGAGAGAGAGAGGTGGAAGGAGTGAGAGAGAGAGAGAGAGAGAGAGGTGGAAGGAGAGAGAGAGAGGGAAGGAGAGAGAGAGAGAGAGAGAGAGAGATGGTAGGAGAGAGAGAGAGAGAGAGAGAGAGAGAGGGAAGGAGAGAGAGAGAGAGGGAAGGAGAGAGAGAGAGGGAAGGAGAGAGAGGGAAGGAGAGAGAGATAGAGAGAGAGAGAGAGATGGAAGGAGAGAGAGAGAGAGGGAAGGAGAGAGAGAGAGAGAGAGAGAGAGGGGGAAGGAGAGAGAGAGCACGAGAGGGAGGGAGAGAGAGAGGGAAGGAGAGAGAGAGAGGGAAGGAGAGAGAGAGAGAGAGATGGTAGGAGAGAGAGAGAGAGAGAGAGAGAGGGAAGGAGAGAGAGAGAGAGAGAGAGAGAGAGAGGGAAGGAGAGAAAGGGAAGGAGAGAGAGGGAAGGAGAGAGAGAGAGAGAGGGAAGGAGAGAGAGACGGGGTGAGAGAGAGAGAGAGAGACTGGGGGAGAGAGAGAGAGAGAGAGAGAGAGACTGGGGGGAGAAGAGAGAGAGAGATTGGGGGGAGAAGAGAAAGAGAGAGATTGGGGGAAGAGAGAGAGACTGGGAGTGTGAGAGAGAGAGAGAGAGAGACTGGAAGTGTGAGAGAGAGAGAGACTGGGAGTGTGAGAGAGAGATTGGGAGTGTGTGAGAGAGAGAGAGACTGGGAGTGTGAGAGAGAGAGAGATTGGGAGTGTGAGAGAGAGAGATTGGGAGTGTGAGAGAGAGAGATTGGGAGTGAGAGAGAGAGAGAGAGAGACTGGGAGTGTTTGAGAGAGAGAGAGAGAGAGAGAGAGAGAGAGTGGGGGTGTGAGAGAGAGAGAGAGAGAGAGAGAGAGAGAGAATGGGAGTGAGAGAGAGAGATTGGGAGTGTGAGAGAGAGAGAGAGAGACTGGGAGTGAGTGAGAGAGAGAGAGAGAGATTGTGAGTGTGAGAGAGACTGGGAGTGTGAGAGAGAGAGAGAGAGATTGGGAGTGTGAGAGAGGGAGAGATTGGGAGTGTGAGAGAGGGAGAGATTGGGAGTGTGAGAGAGAGAGATTGGGAGTGTGAGAGAGAGAGATTGGGAGTGTGAGAGAGAGAGATTGGGAGTGTGAGAGAGAGAGATTGGGAGTGTGAGAGAGAGAGATTGGGAGTGTGAGAGAGAGAGAGATTGGGAGTGTGAGAGACTGGGAGTGTGAGAGAGAGAGAGACTGGGAGTGTGAGAGAGAGATTGGGAGTGTGAGAGAGAGAGATTGGGAGTGTGAGAGAGAGAGAGACTGGGAGTGAGAGAGAGAGAGATTGGGAGTGTGAGAGAGAGAGAGAGACTGGGAGTGTGAGAGAGAGAGAGATTGGGAGTGTGAGAGAGGGAGAGATTGGGAGTGTGAGAGAGAGAGATTGGGAGTGTGAGAGAGAGAGATTGGGAGTGTGAGAGAGAGAGATTGGGAGTGTGAGAGAGAGAGATTGGGAGTGTGAGAGAGAGAGATTGGGAGTGAGAGAGAGAGATTGGGAGTGAGAGAGAGAGCAGAATTCTGCCGAAGCATCCTTCGCACCCAAAGGAAAACGCCAACAAATGCATGCAGAGCCGAACTAGGCAGATACCCACTGATAATAAACATCCAAAAACGAGCACTAAACTTCCTAAATCACCTCAAATCTAGCTCCCCAGACACCCTTCATTTCAAAGCCTTTCAGACCCAAGAGCTAAACCCAGAAAAGAGTCCCCTGAGTCAGCTGCTACTGAAACTAAGTACTCAGCCGGACCCTGACCAGCCCCAGACCAACACAGCCGTCCAAACACCAATCCGAGTGAACCAAATCATTAAACAATGCAAAGAAACCTACCTGGAACATTGGAACAAAATAACCGAAAACCAAAGCAAATTAGAATGTTACCGGGCCCTAAAAAGAGAATATAAACTGGCAGACTACCTCACGACCATCAGAGACACAAAACAGAGACAGACCCTCACCAGGTACAGACTAAGCGACCACCAACTGGAAATTGAAAAAGGCAGATACAAGAAATCCTGGCAGCCTAGAGAGAATAGAATATGCGATCAATGTCTGGCTGGCGAGGTTGAAACAGAAATGCATTTCCTCCTAAAATGCGAAAAATTCAACACATCAAGAAACATATTATTCAACAAGCTAAGCCAAACAACCCCAGATTTCAAGGAATTGGATGATCTGTCAAAATTGAGATTAGTCCTAGGAGAAGGAGACAGACCATACCTTGGGGCTAAATATGTAACAACATGTCACAACCTGAGGACTGTTTAAAAGTAAGACTGTTTAAAATTAATATTGAACGTACCAAATGAAGTAGAAAGACTGTTTAAAATTAATATTGTTTAAAAGTAATATTGTATATACCCGACAAATGTCAAATCGATTGACACCTACAGAATGTTGGAAAACTGTACCTTTTTGCTATGTAAGCTTTAGCAATATGGTTCTCTGTAAACTTTCATGCCAATAAAGCATTTGAACTGAACTGAACTGATTGGGAGTGAGAGAGAGAGACTGGGAGTGATAGAGAGAGACTGGGAGTGATAGAGAGAGACTGGGAGTGATAGAGAGAGAGAGAGATTGGGAGTGTGAGAGAGAGACTGGGAGTGAGGGAGAGAGAGAGACTGGGAGTGAGAGAGAGAGATTGGGAGTGTGAGAGAGAGAGATTGGGAGCGTGAGAGAGAGAGAGACTGGGAGTGAGGGAGAGAGAGAGACTGGGAGTGAGAGAGAGAGATTGGGAGTGTGAGAGAGAGAGATTGGGAGTGTGAGAGAGAGAGATTGGGAGTGTGAGAGAGAGAGAGATTGGGAGTGTGAGAGAGGGAGAGATTGGGAGTGTGAGAGAGACTGGGAGTGTGAGAGAGAGAGAGATTGGGAGTGTGAGAGAGAGAGAGATTGGGAGTGTGAGAGAGAGAGAGATTGGGAGTGTGAGAGAGAGAGAGACTGGGAGTGTGAGAGAGAGAGAGAATGGGAGTGAGAGAGAGAGACTGGGAGTGTGAGAGAGAGAGACTGGGAGTGAGAGAGAGAGAGATTGGGAGTGTGTGAGAGAGAGAGAGAGAGATTGGGAGTGTGAGAGCGAGATTGGGAGTGTGAGAGAGAGATTGGGAGTGTGAGAGAGAGAGAGACTGGGAGTGTGAGAGAGAGAGATTGGGAGTGTGAGAGAGAGAGATTGGGAGTGTGAGAGAGAGAGATTGGGAGTGTGAGAGAGAGAGAGATTGGAAATGTGAGAGAGAGAGAGACTGGGAGTGTCAGAGAGAAAGAGATTGGGAGTGAGAGAGAGAGATTGAGAATGAGAGAGAGAGAGAGATTGGGAGTGTGAGAGAGAGAGAGAGATTGGGAGTGTGAGAGAGAGAGAGATTGGGAGTGTGAGAGAGAGATCGGGAGTGTGAGACAGAGAGAGAGATTGGGAGTGTGAGAGAGAGAGAGAGATTGGGAGTGGGAGAGAGAGAGACTGGTAGTGTGAGAGAGAGAGATTGGGAGTGTGAGAGAGAGAGATTGGGAGTGTGAGAGAGAGAGATTGGGAGTGTGAGAGAGAGAGACTGGGAGTGAGAGAGAGATTGGGAGTGTGAGAGAGAGAGACTGGGAGTGTGAGAGAGAGAGACTGGGAGTGTGAGAGAGATTTGGAGTGTGAGAGAGAGAGATTGGGAGTGTGTGAGACAGAGGCTGGGAGTGTGAGAGAGAGAGAGATTGGGAGTGTGAGAGAGAGAGATTGTGAGTGTGAGAGAGAGAGATTGGGAGTGTGAGAGAGAGACTGGGTGTGTGTGAGAGAGACTGGGTGTGTGTGAGACAGAGACTGGGAGTGTGAGAGAGAGAGACTGGGAGTGTGTGAGAGAGAGAGAGAGAGAGATTGGGAGTGTGAGAGAGAGAGATTGGGAGTGTGAGAGAGAGAGAGATTGGGAGTGTGAAAGAGAGAGATTGGGAGTGTGAGAGAGAGGTTGGGAGTGTGAGAGAGAGAGATTGGGAGTGAGAGAGAGAGAGATTGGGAGTGTGAGAGAGAGAGACTGGGAGTGTGAGAGAGAGAGACAGACTGGGAGTGTGAGAGAGAGAGATTGGGAGTGTGAGAGAGACAGATTGGGAGTGTGAGTGAGAGAGAGATTGGGAGTGTGAGAGAGAGAGATTGGGAATGTGAGAGAGAGCGATTGGGAATGTGAGAGAGAGAGAGAGAGATTGGGAGTGTGAGAGAGAGAAATTGGGAGTGTGAGAGAGACAGATTGGGAGTGTGAGTGAGAGAGAGATTGGGAGTGTGAGAGAGAGAGATTGGGAGTGTGAGAGAGAGAGAGATTGGGAGTGTGAGAGAGAGAGATTGGGACTGTGAGAGAGAGAGATTGGGAGTGTGAGAGAGAGAGATTGGGAGTGTGAGAGAGAGAGATTGGGAGTGTGAGAGAGAGAGAGAGTGGGAGTGTGAGAGAGAGATTGGGAGTGTGAGAGAGAGAGAGAGAGTGGGAGTGTGAGAGAGAGACTGGGAGTGAGAGAGAGAGAGAGAGACTGGGAGTGAGAGAGAGAGAGAGATTGTGAGTGTGAGAGAAAGAGATTGGAAGTGTGAGAGAGAGAGATTGGGAGTGTGAGAGAGAGAGATTGGGAGTGTGAGAGAGAGAGATTGGGAGTGTGAGAGAGAGAGATTGGGAGTGTGAGAGAGAGAGATTGGGAGTGTGAGAGAGAGAGATTGGGAGTGAGAGAGAGAGATTGGGAGTGAGAGAGAGAGCAGAATTCTGCCGAAGCATCCTTCGCACCCAAAGGAAAACGCCAACAAATGCATGCAGAGCCGAACTAGGCAGATACCCACTGATAATAAACATCCAAAAACGAGCACTAAACTTCCTAAATCACCTCAAATCTAGCTCCCCAGACACCCTTCATTTCAAAGCCTTTCAGACCCAAGAGCTAAACCCAGAAAAGAGTCCCCTGAGTCAGCTGCTACTGAAACTAAGTACTCAGCCGGACCCTGACCAGCCCCAGACCAACACAGCCGTCCAAACACCAATCCGAGTGAACCAAATCATTAAACAATGCAAAGAAACCTACCTGGAACATTGGAACAAAATAACCGAAAACCAAAGCAAATTAGAATGTTACCGGGCCCTAAAAAGAGAATATAAACTGGCAGACTACCTCACGACCATCAGAGACACAAAACAGAGACAGACCCTCACCAGGTACAGACTAAGCGACCACCAACTGGAAATTGAAAAAGGCAGATACAAGAAATCCTGGCAGCCTAGAGAGAATAGAATATGCGATCAATGTCTGGCTGGCGAGGTTGAAACAGAAATGCATTTCCTCCTAAAATGCGAAAAATTCAACACATCAAGAAACATATTATTCAACAAGCTAAGCCAAACAACCCCAGATTTCAAGGAATTGGATGATCTGTCAAAATTGAGATTAGTCCTAGGAGAAGGAGACAGACCATACCTTGGGGCTAAATATGTAACAACATGTCACAACCTGAGGACTGTTTAAAAGTAAGACTGTTTAAAATTAATATTGAACGTACCAAATGAAGTAGAAAGACTGTTTAAAATTAATATTGTTTAAAAGTAATATTGTATATACCCGACAAATGTCAAATCGATTGACACCTACAGAATGTTGGAAAACTGTACCTTTTTGCTATGTAAGCTTTAGCAATATGGTTCTCTGTAAACTTTCATGCCAATAAAGCATTTGAACTGAACTGAACTGATTGGGAGTGAGAGAGAGAGACTGGGAGTGATAGAGAGAGACTGGGAGTGATAGAGAGAGACTGGGAGTGATAGAGAGAGAGAGAGATTGGGAGTGTGAGAGAGAGACTGGGAGTGAGGGAGAGAGAGAGACTGGGAGTGAGAGAGAGAGATTGGGAGTGTGAGAGAGAGAGATTGGGAGCGTGAGAGAGAGAGAGACTGGGAGTGAGGGAGAGAGAGAGACTGGGAGTGAGAGAGAGAGATTGGGAGTGTGAGAGAGAGAGATTGGGAGTGTGAGAGAGAGAGATTGGGAGTGTGAGAGAGAGAGAGATTGGGAGTGTGAGAGAGGGAGAGATTGGGAGTGTGAGAGAGACTGGGAGTGTGAGAGAGAGAGAGATTGGGAGTGTGAGAGAGAGATTGGGAGTGTGAGAGAGAGAGAGATTGGGAGTGTGAGAGAGAGAGAGACTGGGAGTGTGAGAGAGAGAGAGAATGGGAGTGAGAGAGAGAGACTGGGAGTGTGAGAGAGAGAGACTGGGAGTGAGAGAGAGAGAGATTGGGAGTGTGTGAGAGAGAGAGAGAGAGATTGGGAGTGTGAGAGCGAGATTGGGAGTGTGAGAGAGAGATTGGGAGTGTGAGAGAGAGAGAGACTGGGAGTGTGAGAGAGAGAGATTGGGAGTGTGAGAGAGAGAGATTGGGAGTGTGAGAGAGAGAGATTGGGAGTGTGAGAGAGAGAGATTGGGAGTGTGAGAGAGAGAGAGATTGGAAATGTGAGAGAGAGAGAGACTGGGAGTGTCAGAGAGAAAGAGATTGGGAGTGAGAGAGAGAGATTGAGAATGAGAGAGAGAGAGAGATTGGGAGTGTGAGAGAGAGAGAGAGATTGGGAGTGTGAGAGAGAGAGAGATTGGGAGTGTGAGAGAGAGATCGGGAGTGTGAGACAGAGAGAGAGATTGGGAGTGTGAGAGAGAGAGAGAGATTGGGAGTGGGAGAGAGAGAGACTGGTAGTGTGAGAGAGAGAGATTGGGAGTGTGAGAGAGAGAGATTGGGAGTGTGAGAGAGAGAGATTGGGAGTGTGAGAGAGAGAGACTGGGAGTGAGAGAGAGATTGGGAGTGTGAGAGAGAGAGACTGGGAGTGTGAGAGAGAGAGACTGGGAGTGTGAGAGAGATTTGGAGTGTGAGAGAGAGAGATTGGGAGTGTGTGAGACAGAGGCTGGGAGTGTGAGAGAGAGAGAGATTGGGAGTGTGAGAGAGAGAGATTGTGAGTGTGAGAGAGAGAGATTGGGAGTGTGAGAGAGAGACTGGGTGTGTGTGAGAGAGACTGGGTGTGTGTGAGACAGAGACTGGGAGTGTGAGAGAGAGAGACTGGGAGTGTGTGAGAGAGAGAGAGAGAGAGATTGGGAGTGTGAGAGAGAGAGATTGGGAGTGTGAGAGAGAGAGAGATTGGGAGTGTGAAAGAGAGAGATTGGGAGTGTGAGAGAGAGGTTGGGAGTGTGAGAGAGAGAGATTGGGAGTGAGAGAGAGAGAGATTGGGAGTGTGAGAGAGAGAGACTGGGAGTGTGAGAGAGAGAGACAGACTGGGAGTGTGAGAGAGAGAGATTGGGAGTGTGAGAGAGACAGATTGGGAGTGTGAGTGAGAGAGAGATTGGGAGTGTGAGAGAGAGAGATTGGGAATGTGAGAGAGAGCGATTGGGAATGTGAGAGAGAGAGAGAGAGATTGGGAGTGTGAGAGAGAGAAATGAGTGTGAGAGAGACAGATTGGGAGTGTGAGTGAGAGAGAGATTGGGAGTGTGAGAGAGAGAGATTGGGAGTGTGAGAGAGAGAGAGATTGGGAGTGTGAGAGAGAGAGATTGGGAGTGTGAGAGAGAGAGATTGGGAGTGTGAGAGAGAGAGATTGGAGTGTGAGAGAGAGAGATTGGGAGTGTGAGAGAGAGAGAGAGTGGGAGTGTGAGAGAGAGATTGGGAGTGTGAGAGAGAGAGAGAGAGTGGGAGTGTGAGAGAGAGACTGGGAGTGAGAGAGAGAGAGAGAGACTGGGAGTGAGAGAGAGAGAGAGATTGTGAGTGTGAGAGAAAGAGATTGGAAGTGTGAGAGAGAGAGATTGGAGTGTGAGAGAGAGACTGGGAGTGTGAGAGAGAGAGAGAGAGAGTGGGAGTGTGAGAGAGAGATTGGGAGTGTGAGAGAGAGAGAGAGAGTGGGAGTGTGAGAGAGAGAGAGACTGGGAGTGAGAGAGAGAGAGAGAGACTGGGACTGAGAGAGAGAGAGTGGGAGTGTGAGAGAGAGAGAGAGAGAGAGAGAGAGAGAGAGATTGTGAGTGTGAGAGAGAGAGATTGGGAGTGTGAGAGAGAGAGAGATTGTGAGTGTGAGAGAAAGAGATTGGAAGTGTGAGAGAGAGATTGGGAGGTGAGAGAGGGAGAGATTGGGAGTGTGAGAGAGAGACTGGGAGTGTGAGAGAGAGAGAGATTGTGAGTGTGAGAGAAAGAGATTGGAAGTGTGAGAGAGAGAGATTGGGAGGGTGAGAGAGGGAGAGATTGGGAGTGTGAGAGAGAGAGAGACTGGGAAGTGTGAGAGAGAGAGAGATTGTGAGTGTGAGAGAAAGAGATTGGAAGTGTGAGAGAGAGAGATTGGGAGTGTGAGAGAGGGAGAGATTGGGAGTGTGAGAGAAAGAGATTGGAAGTGTGAGAGAGAGAGATTGGGAGTGTGAGAGAGAGAGATTGGGAGTGCGAGAGAGAGAGATTGGGAGTGTGAGAGAGAGAGATTGGGAGTGTGAGAGAGAGAGAGAGAGATTGGGAGTGTGAGAGACTGGGAGTGTGAGAGAGAGAGAGATTGGGAGCGTGTGAGAGGGAGAGATTGGGAGTGTGAGAGAGAGAGATTGGGAATGTGAGAGAGAGAGATTGGGAGTGTGAGAGAGAGAGAGATTGGGAGTGTGAGAGAGAGAGAAATTGGGAGTGAGTGAGAGTGAGAGAGACTGGGAGTGAGAGAGAGACTGGGAGTGTGTGAGAGAGAGAGATTGGGAGTGTGAGAGAGAGACTGGGAGTGTGAGAGAGAGAGAGATTGGGAGTGTGAGAGAGAGAGAGACTGGGAGTGAGAGAGAGAGAGATTGGGAGTGAGAGAGAGAGAGAGATTGGGAGTGTGAGAGAGAGAGATTGGGAGTGTGAGAGAGAGCGATTGGGAGTGTGAGAGAGAGCGATTGGGAGTGTGAGAGAGAGCGATTGGGAGTGTGAGAGAGAGAGACTGGGAGAGTGTGAGAGAGAGATTGGAGTGTGAGAGAGAGAGATTGGGAGTGTGAGAGAGAGAGACTGGGAGTGTGAGAGAGAGAGACTGGGAGTGTGAGAGAGAGAGAGAGACTGGGAGTGTGAGAGAGAGAGAGACTGGGAGCGTGAGAGAGAGAGAGACTGCGAGTGAGAGAGAGATTGGGAGTGTAGAGAGAGAGAGAGAGAGAAAAATATGAAATTGTTTGACCACGAATGCAAAAATGCCAGAAAAGACCTGAGAAAAATATCAAACCAAAAGCATCGGCAACCAAACAATCCGGACCTACGTACTAGATACAATGAAACCCTCAAAAGATATAAACACACCATTAGGAACAAAACACAAAACTATACCCACAAAATACTCGAAGAAATTGAAAACTCCACCAATCCAAAACAATTCTGCCGAGCCTTAGGCCTGTACATAGTTAATGGTAGGTTCAGAGGGGACTCCCAAGGGAGACTCACATACTCCTCAACTCTTGGGTCTAGTGTGGTGGACTATACAATCACTGACCTGGACCCCTGCGATATCAACGCATTCACTGTCAGGCAACAATCCCCCTCTCAGACCATAACCAAATAAATGTGTACCTTAAACTTTCTGCCCAAACTACAGACACAAAAAAGGAACACAGTAAGCTACATAAAATAAACCAGACATACAGATGGGCCCCAGACAGTAGAGATAAATTCATCACAGCACTAAATTCACCTGATCTCACAAGTAAAATTTCAAAATTTAAAGAAAATCTATATGAGATCACCAGAGATGGTGTAAACACGGCCATAGAGGATATAAATATGATCTTCCATGAGGCAGCTGTAAAAGCCGACCTCGTGAAACAGAAGAGGAAGCATCACAAAAGACAAAATAAAAATATGAAATGGTTTGACCACGAATGCAAAAATGCCAGAAAAGACCTGAGAAAAATATCAAACCAAAAGCATCGGCAACCAAACAATCCGGACCTACGTACTAGATACAATGAAACCCTCAAAAGATATAAACACACCATTAGGAACAAAACACAAAACTATACCCACAAAATACTCGAAGAAATTGAAAACTCCACCAATCCAAAACAATTCTGGGAAATGTGGAATAACCTGAGTACAACACAATTGCAAGCATTACCAATCCAAGATGGCGACATCTGGAGAACACATTTTTGAAAACCTCTACAAAGACATCCCAAAAAACAAAACAAAGTCAACATCAGGTCACAGAAAAACTCCACACATTAGAAGCAACAATTAAAGACAACCAAAACCCTCTAGACTCCCCAATCACATGGAAAGAACTGGCCACAAAAACAAAATCTCTCCACCTAAAGAAAGCCTGTGGCCCAGACAACATCAAAAATGAAATGCTAAAGTTCAGCAATATGGAGATGCAGGGTGCGATACTCAAACTATTCAACATCATATTACGCTCAGGCTGTTTTCCCGATATCTGGTGCCAAGGACTAATCTCCCCCATATATAAAAGTGGAAACAAATCAGACCCAAATAACTACCGCGGCATCTGTGTCAACAGTTGTCTAGGGAAGTTATTCTGCAGTATTCTAAATAGTAGATTACTTGATTTTCTTAACAAACATAATATCCTCAGAAAAAACCAAATAGGCTTTCTTCCAAAACACCGCACCGCCGACCATATCTATACCCTTCACACCCTCATTGAAAAACATAAACACCAAACAAAAAATGGGAAAATATTCGCCTGTTTCATCGACTTCAAGAAAGCCTTTGACTCTATATGGCACGAAGGGCTCTATTATAAACTTCTTCAGTGTGGAATAGGGGGCAAAGTCTATGACCTTATTAAATCAATGTATCTGAAAAACAAATGCGGGGTCAAAATTGGAGACAAACGCACCGATTTCTTCACCCAGAGAAGAGGCGTCCGGCAGGGCTGCAATTTGAGCCCGACCCTGTTCAACATATACATAAATGAATTAGCAGACATGCTGGAGCAAAGCGAGTCACCAGGTCTCCGTCTCCTGGATGGAGAAGTGAAGTCCCTGTTCTATGCCGACGACCTGGTTCTGCTGTCTCCCACAGAACAGGGATTACAGCAACAACTAGACCTACTCGACAAATACTGCCAAAATTGGGCTCTAACAGTAAATCTAAAGAAAACCAACATCATGATTTTTCAGAAAAGACCCAGATGTCAGGAAAACAAATACCAGTTTACCCTCAGTGATACCACTATAGGACACACTATGAGATACACCTACCTTGGTCTAACTATTACAGCATCAGGGAGCTTCAGCATAGCAGTGAATGCACTAAAAGAAAAAGCCCGAAGAGCCCTATATGCAATAAAAAGAAAATTCTACAACATCCAAATCCCAATCAAAATCTGGCTCAAAATTTTTGACAGCATAATCCTGCCCATTGCACTGTACGGTAGTGAAGTATGGGGCCCGCTAAATCACCAAAGCTACACTAAATGGGAAAAACACACAATAGAAGCCCTACATGCAGAATTCTGCCGAAGCATCCTTCGCACCCAAAGAAAAACGCCAACAAATGCATGCAGAGCCGAACTAGGCAGATACCCACTGATAATAAACATCCAAAAACGAGCACTAAACTTCCTAAATCACCTCAAATCTAGCTCCCCAGACACCCTTCATTTCAAAGCCTTTCAGACCCAAGAGCTAAACCCAGAAAAGAGTCCCCTGAGTCAGCTGCTACTGAAACTAAGTACTCAGCCGGACCCTGACCAGCCCCAGACCAACACAGCCGTCCAAACACCAATCCGAGTGAACCAAATCATTAAACAATGCAAAGAAACCTACCTGGAACATTGGAACAAAATAACCGAGAACCAAAGCAGATTAGAATGTTACCGGGCCCTAAAAAGAGAATATAAACTGGCAGACTACCTCACGACCATCAGAGACACAAAACAGAGACAGACCCTCACCAGGTACAGACTAAGCGACCACCAACTGGAAATTGAAAAAGGCAGATACAAGAAATCCTGGCAGCCTAGAGAGAATAGAATATGCGATCAATGTCTGGCTGGCGAGGTTGAAACAGAAATGCATTTCCTCCTAAAATGCGAAAAATTCAACACATCAAGAAACATATTATTCAACAAGCTAAGCCAAACAACCCCAGATTTCAAGGAATTGGATGATCTGTCAAAATTGAGATTAGTCCTAGGAGAAGGAGACAGACCATACCTTGGGGCTAAATATGTAACAACATGTCACAACCTGAGGACTGTTTAAAAGTAAGACTGTTTAAAATTAATATTGAACGTACCAAATGAAGTAGAAAGACTGTTTAAAATTAATATTGTTTAAAAGTAATATTGTATATACCCGACAAATGTCAAATCGATTGACACCTACAGAATGTTGGAAAACTGTACCTTTTTGCTATGTAAGCTTTGGCAATATGGTTCTCTGTAAACTTTCATGCCAATAAAGCATTTGAACTGAACTGAACTGAGAGAGATTGGGAGTGTGAGAGAGAGAGAGATTGGGAGTGAGAGAGAGAGATTGGGAGTGTGAGAGAGACTGGGAGTGAGAGAGAGAGAGAGAGAGAGAGAGAGAGATTGGGAGCGTGAGAGAGAGAGAGAGACTGGGAGTGAGAGAGAGAGACTGGGAGTGAGAGAGAGAGAGAGTGGGAGTGTGAGAGAGAGAGAGAGAGTGGGAGTGTGAGAGAGAGAGATTGGGAGTGTGAGAGAGAGAGATTGGGAGTGTGAGAGAGAGAGATTGGGAGTGTGAGAGAGAGAGAGACTGGGAGTGTGAGAGAGAGAGAGATTGGGAATGTGAGAGAGGGAAAGATTGGGAGTGTGAGAGAGAGAGATAGGGAGTGTGAGAGAGAGAGATTGGGAGTGTGAGAGAGAGAGAGACTGGGAGTGTGAGAGAGAGAGAGATTGGGAATGTGAGAGAGGGAGAGATTGGGAGTGTGAGAGAGAGAGATTGGGAGTGTGAGAGAGAGATTGGGAGTGTGAGAGAGAGATTGGCAGTGTGAGAGAGAGATTGGGAGTGTGAGAGAGAGAGAGATTGGGAGTGTGAGAGAGAGAGAGATTGGGAGTGTGAGAGAGAGAGAGAGAGAGATTGGGAGTGAGAGAGAGAGAGAGATTGGGAGTGTGAGAGAGAGAGAGATTGGGAGGGTGAGAGGGAGATTGGCAGTGTGAGAGAGAGAGAGATTGGAAGTGGGAGAGAGAGATTGGCAGTGTGAGAGAGAGAGAGATTGGGAGTGAGAGAGAGAGAGATTGGGAGTGTGAAAGAGAGAGATTGGGAGTGTGAGAGAGAGAGAGATTGGGAGTGTGAGAGAGAGAGAGACTGGGAGTGTGAGAGAGAGAGAGATTGGGAGCGTGAGAGAGGGAGAGATTGGGAGTGTGAGAGAGAGAGATTGGGAATGTGAGAGAGAGAGATTGGGAGTGTGAGAGAGAGAGAGATTGGGAGTGTGAGTGAGAGAGATTGGGAGTGTGAGAGAGAGAGATTGGGAGTGTGAGAGAGAGATGGGAGTGGGTGTGAGAGAGAGAGAGACTGGGAGTGTGTGAGAGAGTGTTTGGGAGTGTGTGAGAGAGAGAGTCTGGGAGTGAGAGAGAGAGTCTGGGAGTGAGAGAGAGAGACTGGGAGTGTGAGAGAGAGATTGGGAGTGTGAGAGAGAGATTGGAAATGTGAGAGTGAGAGAGATTGGGAGTGTGAGAGAGAGAGAGAGACTGGGAGTGAGAGAGAGACTGGGAGTGAAAGAGAGAGGGAGATTGGGAGTGTGAGAGAGAGAGAGAGATTGTGAGTGTGAGAGAGAGAGATTGGGAGTGAGAGAGAGAGAGATTGGGAGTGTGAGAGAGAGAGACTGGGAGTGAAAGAGAGAGAGAGATTGGGAGTGTGAGAGAGGGAGAGAGAGGGAGAGAGAGAGAGGGAGAGCGACCACCAACTGGAAATTGAAAAAGGCAGATACAAGAAATCCTGGCAGCCTAGAGAGAATAGAATATGCGATCAATGTCTGGCTGGCGAGGTTGAAACAGAAATGCATTTCCTCCTAAAATGCGAAAAATTCAACACATCAAGAAACATATTATTCAACAAGCTAAGCCAAACAACCCCAGATTTCAAGGAATTGGATGATCTGTCAAAATTGAGATTAGTCCTAGGAGAAGGAGACAGACCATACCTTGGGGCTAAATATGTAACAACATGTCACAACCTGAGGACTGTTTAAAAGTAAGACTGTTTAAAATTAATATTGAACGTACCAAATGAAGTAGAAAGACTGTTTAAAATTAATATTGTTTAAAAGTAATATTGTATATACCCAACAAATGTCAAATCGATTGACACCTACAGAATGTTGGAAAACTGTACCTTTTTGCTATGTAAGCTTTGGCAATATGGTTCTCTGTAAACTTTCATGCCAATAAAGCATTTGAACTGAACTGAACTGAACTGATTGTGAGTGTGAGAGAGAGAGATTGGGAGTGAGAGAGAGAGAGATTGGGAGTGTGAGAGAGAGAGAGGCTGGGAGTGTGAGAGAGAGAGAGATTGGGAATGTGAGAGAGGGAGAGATTGGGAGTGTGAGAGAGAGAGATTGGGAGTGTGAGAGAGAGAGATTGGGAGTGTGAGAGAGAGATTGGCAGTGTGAGAGAGAGAGATTGGGAGTGTGAGAGAGAGAGATTGGGAGTGTGAGAGAGAGAGAGGTTGGGAGTGTGAGAGAGAGAGTTTGGGATTGTGAGAGAGAGAGATTGGGAGTGTGAGAGAGAGAGGTTGGGAGTGTGGGAGAGAGATTGGGAGTGTGAGAGAGAGAGAGTTTGGGAGTGTGAGAGATTGGCAGTGTGAGAGAGAGAGTGGGAGTGTGAGAGAGAAAGAAATTGGGAGTGTGAGAGAGAGAGAGATTGGGAGTGTGAGAGAGAGAGAGACTGGGAGTGAGAGAGAGAGAGATTGGGAGTGAGAGAGAGAGATTGGCAGTGTGAGAGAGAGAGAGATTGGGAGTGGGAGAGAGAGATTGGCAGTGTGAGATGTTAAGTATGTGTATTGTATTGAACAATTAACACAAAGACTTAAACGTATAACTCAAACAGGCCTTTACTGGTTGGAGGTAGGGACTGCACATAGGTCTTTACTTCATGCCCACAGGCGGGAACTGAGGGGGATCAGTACCCACAGTACTATTTATACCCCTATGGCCAGGAGTGGTACTGCGTATCACTACGCCCAACAAGTAGTGCAGTCCTGTCCATAGGTTCAAAGTAGCACACATATTACATACGCAACATTCCTCCCTTCCTAGCTTTACAGTCATCTCCCCATTTAACATAACGTAATAACATATATACATATATAACTTCAGGTTTACATAACAGAATAACATAGATACATAGATAACTTCATGTCAAAACAGATCACAGATTCAGTCTCTGCGGAAAACAGTTCACAGATTCAATCTCTGTGGTGTAGTCGGTTCACGTTGCTGGAGTGACTCATTCAATAGTCCTTCCATGGATTTAACAGTTTGAACTTCCGAACTGAATTGGCTCCGTTCGGAGGGACCACGTGTGTGATCTGGTAGAGGTGATAATGGTTCAGATGGGTCATCTTCTGTTTTTACTTTTCCTTTTCTGCTTCTTGGAGACTCTCTGGGCTCCATTGTCAGCTGCCACAGCTGCCAGCTGCATGCGCAGTTCCTCCTTCTCTTCCTCCTGTTTCCGTCGTAGAGCCAGCTTCTCCCGATGTTCCGTAGACTTTTGGTGCTCCTCCATGATTTCTGCACTTTGGGAGTCAAAGTTACAAGCTGGGCAGGACAGGACATCGTAATATTCGGTGTCGTCCTGAGCTAGACCAGTGAGAGGGTCGTCTATTTCCTCCATACCCAGCTGGACGTTAGCCAGCTCTTGTTCCAAATCCAGACATCTTTCCTGAAGAGACTTCTTCATGTGTACCTCTGCATCCAGCTTTTTCTGGGCTTTCAGCAAGTCGTTTACTAGTGACCTCATTTGTGATTTTAATACTTCAACTTCCTTTGGAGATTGATTGATCGGACTATGCAATCCCTCTACCGGAGCAGCTGTTTCAGCGGTCTGTTGTTCTACGTTGACGTGAGTCAGCGTACTTTTGGCATCCAAGGGCTGCTCTGTTGCAGTCATCTCAGTCTGTGTTGCCACCTCAGCTCTTCCAATAACCTTTGAGAGCTCCAAACCCCTTTCGTTTGAATATTGAAGTTCATGTTCAAGTTTTTCCCATTTCAGAGTCCTGTCCTTCAGCATATGCAGGAGTTGGCTGACCGTTAACTCCTCTGACATCAGACGTTTTGTGTGCTCCTGCTCCATTTTCTCCATCAGCTGCTTCTGTTGTCTTTCCAGATTCTCCAACTCTATATCAAAGAACTCTTTCGTTGCATTCAACTCTTGCTCAAAACGGCGAAGCATTTGTTCTAATTGCTGTTGTAGTTTGAAATGGAGTTGAGTTCGAGCCCGGTGTCCCTCAGAAATGGGCACATCAGTAGACTTGCCAGACTCAGAATCCACAGTTAAACTATGTTGTTGTTGCTCAGTGGAATTCTGTGCTGAAACTTTGTCTTTTGCACCTGAGTTGGGCTTACCATCATCCGTTCCAGAGTCTGGGCCGACTATCTTCACCGAGTTCTCACTCGTTATTGTTTGTAGGAAATGCCAGTCCATATTCATTTTCCTAATCCACTCCCGTCCTAGTAGTGGAGGACCTCCTTCAGATATCACATATAAGTCCATTATTTGACTGTCTTCGCCCTTGTGGGCCACTGCAACCTCTATTTTCCCGATGGGGTACACTCTTTGCCCCGTGTATGTTTTCAATATAATCCCCGTATCCTGTAGGGGAATATGTTGGAATAACTTTCCGTAATCTTTCTTATTTATGACCGTCAATGCCGATCCAGTGTCCAATTCCAGTTTTACTTGGACTCCTTCTATCTGAAGAGTGACCCAAATTGTCTGGAGGTCTGCACCCTTACCAGCGTTGAGTACTCTTAAGCTAGCCAGTTCATTACAGCTTAAGCTAGCCAGTTCATTACTGCTAGCGTCTGAATCGGACTCCTGTTCGGTCACCTTGTGTACCTTTGCGTATTTTCCTTGCGGTGACTTCTTGTTGCTGGTCTTCTTCCCTGACCTGCATACTCTAGCTATATGTCCAAGCCTACCACAAGTTCTACATTCTTGGTTTTTAAACCAACACTGGTTCTGATCATGCGTTGTCTTTCCACAACGATAACATTTGCCAGAACTCACACCCAATTTGTGTGCACTGAGCTCCGGTGACCGTAGCTGCATTACTGCCGTGCCTCTCGCTGCGGCTTCGTGTGCTGCTGCCATAGTGACCGCCTTCTCAAGCGTCAGCTCATTCTCCTCGAGCAGTCGCTTTTGTGTATCCTGTTTAAATAAACCACACACAAATTTGTCTCGTAGTGCATCTGTCAATCCCGTTCCAAACTGGCAATATTTCGCTAATTTACGCAATTCCAGCAAATATTCAGCATTGCTTTCATGCTGTAGCTGCCTTCTGTCGTAAAATTTAAATCGTTCCGCTAGCATCAGCGGCGTGGGGTTTAGATGATCTTTCAGGACAGTAACAATCTCATCGAACGTCTTATCCGCCGGTTCATCTGGTGATAACAGGTGTTTCAATTGCCCGTACGTCTTCGCACCCATTAAATTTAATAATGTTAGAGCTTTATCTTGGTCACGAATTTTATTGGCCTTACAATAATTTTTTACTCTTTCAACATATATGGCCCAATCTTCGAGGTCACTATCAAAGGTGCTAATATTCCCGTGTTTAGGCATTGTAGATTTGCAATTTCTCAGATTTTATTTTCTTTACTTGTTATCAAAGATGGCGGCTTCCCGCTCTTGCCGTCGTCCTCCGCCCACAAAATGGCGGTTTTCCCGCGCTTGGCGGTCTTCACCCGTCCCCCGACGCCGTCTCCCTTCAGCCCTCGAGTGCGGCCCTTATCTTCGCCGCGATCGATAGCCCGCGCTGTGCACCGCGACTCTCACACCTTGAGCTTCTGCAGCCGCCGCACCTTTCAGTCCGAGTGCGGCTCTTATCTTTGGTCCCGATCGCTGGCCCGGCTGCGCCCCTCACTTCAAAGCGGCCCGGCCCTTATCTGCCGATCGCTATCGCCCTACCTCTCTCTCTTCCCCAGTCCTGTCTTTACTCCGGTTCACAAGCTGATGGAGGCTTCAGGGTCCTAATGCCTGTCTCTTCCAGTCGCTGGAAGCTGTCAGGATTTCTGCTGCCCTTCAGTTTTGAGTGGGGTGTTGAGGATTGAAACCTCTCTTCAACGTCCTGTCTTTGGACGAAGCCGCCTGGAATAACTGCCGCAGGGTAAGAGCCTGACTCGTCGCCAGTGTTAAGTATGTGTATTGTATTGAACAATTAACACAAAGACTTAAACGTATAACTCAAACAGGCCTTTACTGGTTGGAGGTAGGGACTGCACATAGGTCTTTACTTCATGCCCACAGGCGGGAACTGAGGGGGATCAGTACCCACAGTACTATTTATACCCCTATGGCCAGGAGTGGTACTGCGTATCACTACGCCCAACAAGTAGTGCAGTCCTGTCCATAGGTTCAAAGTAGCACACATATTACATACACAACATGAGAGAGAGATTGGGAGTGTGAGAGAGGGATTGGCAGTGTGAGAGAGAGAGAGATTGGGAGTGGGAGAGAGAGAGACTGGGAGTGTGAGAGAGAGAGAGATTGGGAGTGTGAGAGAGGGAGAGATTGGGAGTGTGAGAGAGAGAGATTGGGAATGTGAGAGAGAGAGATTGGGAGTGTGAGAGAGAGAGAGATTGGGAGTGTGAGAGAGAGAGATTGGGAGTGTGAGAGAGAGAGATTGGGAGTGTGAGAGAGAGAGATTGGGAGTGTGAGAGAGAGAGACTGGGAGTGTGTGAGAGAGAGATTGGGAGTGTGAGAGAGAGAGACTGGGAGTGTGAGAGAGAGAGACTGGGAGTGAAAGAGAGAGAGAGATTGGGAGTGTGTGAGAGAGAGAGAGATTGTGAGTGAGAGAGAGAGATTGGGAGTGAGAGAGAGAGAGATTGGGAGTGTGAGAGAGAGAGAGACTGGGAGTGTGAGAGAGAGAGAGATTGGGAATGTGAGAGAGGGAGAGATTGGGAGTGTGAGAGAGAGAGATTGGGAGTGTGAGAGAGAGATTGGGAGTGTGAGAGAGAGATTGGGAGTGTGAGAGAGAGATTGGCAGTGTGAGAGAGAGATTGGGAGTGTGAGAGAGAGATTGGGAGTGAGAGAGAGAGAGATTGGGAGTGTGAGAGAGAGAGAGATTGGGAGTGTGAGTGAGAGAGATTGGGAGTGTGAGAGAGAGAGATTGGGAGTGTGAGAGAGAGAGAGATTGGGAGTGTGAGAGAGAGAGAGAGACTGGGAGTGTGTGAGAGAGTGTTTGGGAGTGTGTGAGAGAGAGAGTCTGGGAGTGAGAGAGAGAGACTGGGAGTGTGAGAGAGAGAGAGATTGGGAGTGTGAGAGAGAGATTGGAAATGTGAGAGTGAGAGAGATTGGGAGTGTGAGAGAGAGAGAGACTGGGAGTGTGAGAGAGAGAGACTGGGAGTGAAAGAGAGAGGGAGATTGGGAGTGTGAGAGAGAGAGAGAGATTGTGAGTGTGAGAGAGAGAGATTGGGAGTGAGAGAGAGAGAGATTGGGAGTGTGAGAGAGAGAGACTGGGAGTGAAAGAGAGAGAGAGATTGGGAGTGTGAGAGAGGGAGAGAGATTGGGAGTGTGAGAGAGAGAGATTGGGAGTGAGAGAGAGAGAGATTGGGAGTGTGAGAGAGAGAGAGGCTGGGAGTGTGAGAGAGAGAGAGATTGGGAATGTGAGAGAGGGAGAGATTGGGAGTGTGAGAGAAAGAGATTGGGAGTGTGAGAGAGAGAGATTGGGAGTGTGAGAGAGAGATTGGCAGTGTGAGAGAGAGAGATTGGGAGTGTGAGAGAGAGAGATTGGGAGTGTGAGAGAGAGAGAGGTTGGGAGTGTGAGAGAGAGAGTTTGGGATTGTGAGAGAGAGAGAGAGATTGGGAGTGTGAGAGAGAGAGATTGGGAGTGTGGGAGAGAGATTGGAAGTGTGAGAGAGAGAGAGATTGGGAGTGTGAGAGAGAGATTGGCAGTGTGAGAGAGAGAGAGATTGGGAGTGTGAGAGAGAAAGAGATTGGGAGTGTGAGAGAGAGAGAGATTGGGAGTGTGAGAGAGAGAGAGACTGGGAGTGAGAGAGAGAGAGATTGGGAGTGAGAGAGAGAGATTGGCAGTGTGAGAGAGAGAGAGATTGGGAGTGGGAGAGAGAGATTGGGAGTGTGAGAGAGAGAGAGATTGGGAGTGAGAGAGAGAGAGATTGGGAGTGTGAGAGAGAGAGAGACTGGGAGTGAGAGAGAGAGAGATTGGGAGTGAGAGAGAGAGAGAGATTGGGAGTGTGAGAGAGAGAGAGATTGGGAGGGTGAGAGAGAGATTGGCAGTGTGAGAGAGAGAGAGATTGGGAGTGGGAGAGAGAGATTGGCAGTGTGAGAGAGAGAGAGATTGGGAGTGTGAGAGAGAGAGAGATTGGGAGTGTGAGAGAGAGAGATTGGGAGTGTGAGAGAGAGAGAGATTGGGAGTGTGAGAGAGAGAGAGGCTGGGAGTGTGAGAGAGAGAGAGATTGGGAGCGTGAGAGAGGGAGAGATTGGGAGTGTGAGAGAGAGAGATTGGGAATGTGAGAGAGAGAGATTGGGAGTGTGAGAGAGAGAGAGATTGGGAGTGTGAGTGAGAGAGATTGGGAGTGTGAGAGAGAGAGATTGGGAGTGTGAGAGAGAGAGAGATTGGGAGTGTGAGAGAGAGAGAGATTGGGAGTGTGAGAGAGAGAGACTGGGAGTGTGTGAGAGAGTGTTTGGGAGTGTGTGAGAGAGAGAGTCTGGGAGTGAGAGAGAGAGACTGGGAGTGTGAGAGAGAGAGAGATTGGGAGTGTGAGAGAGAGATTGGAAATGTGAGAGTGAGAGAGATTGGGAGTGTGAGAGAGAGAGAGACTGGGAGTGTGAGAGAGAGAGACTGGGAGTGAAAGAGAGAGGGAGATTGGGAGTGTGAGAGAGAGAGAGAGATTGGGAGTGTGAGAGAGAGAGATTGGGAGTGAGAGAGAGAGAGATTGGGAGTGTGAGAGAGAGAGACTGGGAGTGAAAGAGAGAGAGAGATTGGGAGTGTGAGAGAGGGAGAGAGATTGTGAGTGTGAGAGAGAGAGATTGGCAGTGAGAGAGAGAGAGATTGGGAGTGTGAGAGAGAGAGAGACTGGGAGTGTGAGAGAGAGAGAGATTGGGAATGTGAGAGAGGGAGAGATTGGGAGTGTGAGAGAGAGAGATTGGGAGTGTGAGAGAGAGAGATTGGGAGTGTGAGAGAGAGATTGGCAGTGTGAGAGAGAGATTGGCAGTGTGAGAGAGACAGAGATTGGGAGTGTGAGAGAGAGAGAGATTGGGAGTGTGAGAGAGAGAGAGTGGGAGTGAGAGAGAGAGATTGGGAGTGAGAGAGAGAGATTGGGAGTGAGAGAGAGAGAGAAATTGGGAGTGTGAGAGAGAGAGAGATTGGGAGGGTGAGAGAGTGATTGGCAGTGTGAGAGAGAGAGAGATTGGGAGTGGGAGAGAGAGATTGGTAGTGTGAGAGAGAGAGAGATTGGGAGTGTGAGAGAGAGAGAGATTGGGAGTGTGAGAGAGAGAGATTGAGAGTGTGAGAGAGAGAGAGATTGGGAGTGTGAGAGAGAGATTGGCAGTGTGAGAGAGAGAGAGATTGGGAGTGGGAGGGAGTGAGACTGGGAGTGTGAGAGAGAGAGAGGTTGGGAGTGTGAGAGAGGGAGAGATTGGGAGTGTGAGAGAGAGAGATTGGGAATGTGAGAGAGAGAGATTGGGAGTGTGAGAGAGAGAGAGATTGGGAGTGAGAGAGAGAGAGATTGGGAGTGTGAGAGAGAGAGAGAGAGAGATTGGGAGTGTGAGAGAGAGAGAGACTGGGAGTGAGAGAGAGAGAGATTGGGAGTGTGTGAGAGAGACAGTTTGGGAGTGTGAGAGAGAGAGAGAGACTGGGAGTGTGAGAGAGAGAGAGAGACTGGGAGTGTGAGAGAGAGAGACTGGGAGTGTGAGAGAGAGAGAGACTGAGAGTGTGAGAGAGAGAGATTGGGAGTGTGAGAGAGAGAGAGATTGGGAGTGTGAGAGAGAGAGAGATTGGGAGTGTGACAGAGAGAGAGAGACTGGGAGTGTGAGAGAGAGAGAGACTGGGAGTGTGAGAGAGAGAGACTGGGAGTGTGAGAGAGAGAGAGACTGGGAGTGTGAGAGAGAGAGATTGGGAGTGTGAGAGAGAAAGAGATTGGGAGTGTGAGAGAGAGAGAGATTGGGAGTGAGAGAGAGAGAGATTGGGAGTGTGAGAGAGAGAGATTGGGAGTGAGAGAGAAAGAGAGACTGGGAGTGTGAGAGAGAGAGAGACTGGGAGTGTGAGAGAGAGAGACTGGGAGTGAAAGAGAGAGAGAGATTGGGAGTGTGAGAGAGAGAGAGAGATTGTGAGTGTGAAAGAGATTGGGAGTGAGAGAGAGAGATTGGGAGTGTGAGAGAGAGAGAGACTGGGAGTGTGAGAGAGAGAGAGATTGGGAATGTGAGAGAGGGAGAGATTTGGAGTGTGAGAGAGAGAGATAGAGAGTGTGAGAGAGAGAGATTGGGAGTGTGAGAGAGAGAGATTGGGAGTGTGAGAGGGAGAGATTGGGAGTGTGAGAGAGAGAGAGATTGGGAGTGTGAGGGAGAGAGATTGGGAGTGTGAGAGAGAGATTGGGAGTGTGAGAGAGAGAGATTGGGAGTGTGAGAGAGAGAGATTGGGAGTGTGAGAGAGAGAGACTGGGAGTGTGAGAGAGAGAGGGACTGGGAGTGTGAGAGAGAGATTGGGAGTGTGAGAGAGAGAGAGAGATTGGGAGTGTGTGAGAGAGAGGCTGGGAGTGAGAGAGAGAGAGATTGGGAGTGTGAGAGAGGGAGAGATTGCGAGTGTAAGCTATGTAAGCTATGTAAGCTTTGGCAATATGGTTCTCTGTAAACTTTCATGCCAATAAAGCATTTTAATTGGAATTGGAATTGGAATTGGACTGGGAGTGTGAGAGAGAGAGTGGCTCGGAGTGTGAGAGAGAGAGATTGGGAGTGTGAGAGAGAGAGATTGGGAGTGTGAGGGAGAGAGATTGGGAGTGTGAGAGAGAGAGATTGGGAGTGTGAGAGAGAGAGGTTGGGAGTGAGAGAGAGACTGGGAGGGTGAGAGAGAGAGACTGGGAGTGAGAGAGAGAGAGATTGGGTGTGTGAGAGAGAGAGATTGGGAGTGTGAGAGAGAGAGATTGGGAGTGAGAGAGAGAGAGATTGGGAGTGTGAGAGAGAGATTGGGAGTGTGAGAGAGAGATTGGGAGTGTGAGAGAGAGAGACTGGGAGTGTGAGAGAGAGAGACTGGGAGTGTGAGAGAGAGAGAGAGACTGGGAGTGAGAGAGAGAGATTGGGAGTGTGAGAGAGAGAGAGATTGGGAGTGTGACAGAGAGAGAGACTGGGAGTGTGAGAGAGAGAGGGATTGGGAGTGTGAGAGAGGGAGAGATTGGGAGTGTGAGAGAGAGAGATTGGGAATGTGAGAGAGATTGGGAGTGTGAGAGAGAGAGAGACTGGGAGTGTGAGAGAGAGAGACTGGGAGTGAGAGAGAGAGATTGGGAGTGTGAGTGTGAGAGAGATTGTGAGTGTGAGAGAGAGAGACTGGGAGTGTGAGAGAGAGATTGGGAGTGTGTGAGAGAGACAGATTGGGAGTGTGAGAGAGAGAGAGAGACTGGGAGTGTGAGAGAGAGAGAGACTGGGAGTGTGAGAGAGAGAGACTGGGAGTGTGAGAGAGAGAGAGAGTGGGAGTGTGAGAGAGAGAGATTGGGAGTGTGAGAGAGAGAGAGATTGGGAGTGTGTGAGAGAGAGAGATTGGGAGTGAGAGAGAGAGAGACTGGGAGTGTGAGAGAGAGAGAGACTGGGAGTGTGAGAGAGAGAGACTGGGAGTGAAAGAGAGAGAGAGATTGGGAGTGTGAGAGAGAGAGAGGTTGTGAGTGTGAGAGAGAGAGAGATTGGGAGTGAGAGAGAGAGAGATTGGGAGTGTGAGAGAGAGAGAGACTGGGAGTGTGAGAGAGAGAGTGATTGGGAATGTGAGAGAGGGAGAGATTGGGAGTGCGAGAGAGAGAGATAGGGAGTGTGAGAAAGAGAGATTGGGAGTGTGAGAGAGAGAGATTGGGAGTGTGAGAGAGAGAGATTGGGAGTGTGAGAGAGAGAAACTGGGAGTGTGTGAGAGAGAGATTGGGAGTGAGAGAGAGAGAGATTGGGAGTGTGAGAGAGAGAGATTGGGAGTGTGAGAGAGAGAGAGATTGGGCGTGTGAGAGAGAGAGAGATTGGGAGTGTGAGGGAGAGAGATTGGGAGTGTGAGAGAGAGATTGGGAGTGTGAGAGAGAGAGATTGGGAGTGTGAGAGAGAGAGATTGTGAGTGTGAGAGAGAGAGAGACTGGGAGTGTGAGAGAGAGAGAGATTGGGAGTGTGAGAGAGAGATTGGGAGTGTGAGAGAGAGAGAGAGATTGGGAGTGTGTGAGAGAGAGGCTGGGAGTGAGAGAGAGAGAGATTGGGAGTGTGAGAGAGGGAGAGATTGGGAGTGTGAGAGAGAGAGAGACTGGGAGTGTGAGAGAGAGAGATTGGGAGTGTGAGAGAGAGAGATTGGGAGTGAGAGAGAGACTGGGAGGGTGAGAGAGAGAGAGACTGGGAGTGAGAGAGAGAGAGATTGGGTGTGTGAGAGAGAGAGATTGGGAGTGTGAGAGAGAGAGATTGGGAGTGACAGAGAGAGAGATTGGGAGTGTGAGAGAGATTGGGAGTGTGAGAGAGAGAGATTGGGAGTGTGAGAGAGAGAGATTGGGAGTATGAGAGAGAGATTGGGAGTGTGAGAGAGAGATTGGGAGTGTGAGAGAGACTGGGAGTGTGAGAGAGAGAGACTGGGAGTGAGAGAGAGAGATTGGGAGTGTGAGAGAGAGAGAGATTGGGAGTGTGAGAGAGAGAGAGATTGGGAGTGTGAGAAAGAGAGATTGGGAGTGTGAGAGAGAGAGAGACTGGGAGTGTGAGAGAGAGAGAGATTGGGAGTGTGAGAGAGGGAGAGATTGGGAGTGTGAGAGAGAGAGATTGGGAATGTGAGAGAGAGAGATTGGGAGTGTGAGAGAGAGAGAGATTGGGAGTGTGAGAGAGAGATTGGGAGTGTGAGAGAGAGATTGGGAGTGTGAGAGAGAGAGAGAGATTTGGAGTGTGAGAGAGAGAGATTGGGAGTGTGAGAGAGAGAGATTGGGAGTGTGAGAGAGAGAGACTGGGAGTGTGTGAGAGAGAGATTGGGAGTGAGAGAGAGAGAGACTGTGAGTGAGAGAGAGAGAGATTGGGAGTGTGAGAGAGAGAGAGATTGGGAGTGTGAGAGAGAGAGATTGGGAGTGTGAGAGAGAGAGAGAGAGTGCCGTGGGGGGAGAGAGAGAGACGGTGAGAGAGACTTGGGAGAGAGAGAGACGGTGAGAGCGAGAGAAACTGGGGGAGAGAGAGAGACTGGAGGAGAGAGAGAGACTGGGGGAGAGAGAGACAGAGAGAGAGAGAGAGACAGGTCTCACTGTACCAGCGCTCGTTATACAGACAGAGAGAGAGACAGGTCTCACTGTACCAACGCTCGTTATAGAGACAGAGAGAACTCCAAAACAGGGAGAGAGAGAGAGCAGAGCCCGAACAGCAACCGGAGCACGGAGCCTGAAGCCGGAGAAAGGCCCGAGGAACCGGGCCGAGCGAGGCACCGGAGAGAAGGAGAGCGAGCAGCAACAGGAGTAGACCCAGACCGGGAGGAGCGGCCCGAGCCAGTCAAAGAGGCGAGTGGAGAGGTAGGGGTGCCGGATCGGGTCGGGCCTGGAGAGCGAGCAAGCCCGGGGCCTGAAACCCGAGAAACTCCGGGGTCAGAGAAACTCGGACAAACACCGGGCCGGGACAGCACAGCCGAGCCGAGGGGCTGGGGCCAGGGCAGAAGCCCGGAGAGAGCGTTGGGAGCTGAGAGCTGAGAGCGCGAAATTTGAACGAAGGGAAACGGCTGAAAGGAGAAAAGGAGCAAAGAGAGGTAACTGCACCTAGAGAGAGAGAGACGGAGCGAGAGAGCGTGAGAGAGAGAGAGAGGAGAGGAAACACCAGCTGGAGAGAAAAAGCCGGAGAAATAAGTTTTACCTAACTCTACCTAAGTTTCATTTTAGTTAAAGTTAGTTCGGAAAAAGTTTAATTTTATTTAAATTTAGCTCGAAAAAAAAAAAAAAACCTGAAAAAAGAACAACAAACCCGCGAGGAAAAGGAATAGAAACCCGAGAGAAACGATAAACTACCCGAACCAAGAGCCTGTGAGAAAAAGAGAAAGATAAACCTTTAAGAGCAGCTATATCAAAGATGAACCCCTGAAAAACTCCCAATTTTGGACCTAAAAGTGGGCTAAGGTGGAACACGACACAAAAAAGAGAAAAAAAAAAAGTTATCTATCTGAGACAAAAAACAAACGACTACAATGAGCAGGGAAATGATATATCCTGAGCAATGCACAAAAAATAAAGCAAAGGAAAAATACAAGTACACAACACTAAAAAATAACCCAGAAATCCTCTACGTGGACTATACCACACACAAAGGGACTAAGCTGAAGAACAACCTCATATTCTACACCGAATACGTCACCTCCTGGAAGGAGACTTTACAAAAACACTACACATACGTCTCCAGTGAAGGTATTGGCAGTGGAGGCAGACTGAAAATATGTAAAGATGGAAACCTAGATAAAGATGACCCCCTGCTAACCATAAGCTACTACAACAAAAATAGAAAGATCATGATACAGGGGAATGTGGAAAATCTGGACACCTTCGAAAAGGAATTCCCCCAGTTGAAAACTAAGGCAGACACAAAGAGGACCAATGGACAGGAAGCAAAAGAGAGTCGAACAGAGGATGAGGAGAGCCAAGTGGAGGAAGAAGAAGAGAGACCAGCAGAGGAAAACACCTCCCTGTACATCTCCACCCCCCCCACACCTCTCAACGAAAACAAAATGATGAAAGAGAATCTGGCCAAACTAGAACTTGATTTCAACGAATACAGAGAAACACTGGCCAAGAATTTGAAGGAGGAATTCAAACAGCTAAAAACGGAACACGAGTCCACCATCCACAAGCTGAGAAAGACCATAGAGGAGCAAAGAAATGAGATCAAAGAACTCCGTACTCAACTAAACAAAATGAAGGAGACCGTAGAAAGGCTCAGCAGGCAACACAAACCTCTTAAGGTCCAAAAACCTGAGGACACAAAAACAACACACACAAGGACACAGAACCCGCCGGATGCCACCCCACACGAAGACACACCGAAAGCCACAAACCCCGCTCCAACCAGCCCTCAGTCGAGTCATGCCCAGACTACTGCTACCCAGTCCTCACACACAGGAACACAAAAACCGACAGATACCCCCCCAAACGAGGACACACCGAAAGCCCCAAACCCCGCTCCTGCCACACAACATATCCCAGAAACCCAGCCAACAACCAGCCACCAGGCGAGTCCTACCCAGACTACTGTTACCCAGTCTGATAAACCAGCCCCTCAGGCGGTCCTGCTGACCGACTCCAACGGAAAGTTTCTGGACCCCCAGAGGCTGTTCCCAGACCATCAAGTCCTGAAAAAATGGTGCAGCAACACAGGCCAAGCAATGAAGATCCTGAACAAAGAATCCCTTGGAAGCCCCAAATGGATTGTGATCCACACAGGCACGAACGACCTACGCACCCTACAGGAAGGCACGGCTTGGGCGGTGAGCAGGATGGCAGAAAAGGCCAGCAGGGAATTCCCCGAGGCGCGGATCGTGATCTCCACACTACTGCCCAGAAAGGACACCCCAGCCTATATAATCCACAACACCAACAGGGAGATCGACACGAGATGTTCTGTCCTCCCCAACGTCTCCCTGGCCCATCATCCAAACATCAACACAAGGGACCTCTATGACGAAATACATCTACTCAAACAGCGGATGTGGGTCTTCGCAAGAAACCTCATAAACACTGCCAAAAGACGCAGCCCTCCCACCCCCCCTACCATTGGGAGCCCAAACAGGACCACCAATGTCCCCCACCCCCCTTTACAAAACCGACAACAGAACCGTGCTTTTATACCTGACCCAAGACCCCCCTCTAGACCACAGACTGTAGACCAAGAACTGAGAAAGATCATGACGATGCTGAACAGCCTGATAGAAAGCCGGAGAAATTATTAATATTGTTATTTATCATTATCATTATTGTTATCTTATCAGTATTATTACTATTATTAGATAGATATATGTGCATGCCTCATGAAATTTATACTAAATCATCACTTAGCATTATAGAAAATAGTGTTTCCACACTCATCCCACAAAATAGGTCCATTTTATTTCGTTTTATTGAACTATATAAATGCGTTCTTTCCACATAAGCTGCTGGAATATCCAGGGCCTCCGCTCCTCAACTTTTGGGATGAAGAGTACAGACCCTGAATTCCTAAAAGCTATAAAAGACATTGATATAATTGTGTTAACAGAAACATGGTGCCAAAAGGACATGCCGACCCACTGTCCTCCAATGTACCATGAAATCATTGTGCCCTCAGTAAAGAACACTAAAACACGCAAGGGCAGAACCTCCGGGGGAATATTGGTGTGGTATAAGGGAGAACTGGACAAACACATCTCACCGGTAAAACAGGGGAAATCACACGTATGGCTAAAACTAGATAAAAATATAGGAATAGCAAAAAAAGATGTTTACTTATGTGCGATCTACATACCTCCAATAGATTCGCCATATTTCGAAGAGGAGTTATTTGATACTCTCCACATGGAAATCAGCCATTTCCAGGCCCAAGGAAAGGTGATAATATGTGGGGACCTAAATGCAAGGACCGGTTGTGAACCTGACTTCATAGACCCACAGGGAAACAACCATGTGTTTGGCCAGACCCCTTTAGATGTCACACCAGCCATCGCAAATCGGAACAACCTTGATCGTGAAATAAATAAAAGCGGTAGGGAGGTAGTGCAACTCTGCCGAGCCTTAGGCCTGTACATAGTTAATGGTAGGTTCAGAGGGGACTCCCTAGGGAGACTCACATACTCCTCAACTCTTGGGTCTAGTGTGGTGGACTATACAATCACTGACCTGGACCCCTGCGATATCAACGCATTCACTGTCAGGCAGCAATCCCCCCTCTCAGACCATAACCAAATAAATGTGTACCTTAAACTTTCTGCCCAAACTACAGACACAAAAAAGGAACACAGTAAGCTACATAAAATAAACCAGACATACAGATGGGCCCCAGACAGTGGAGATAAATTCATCACAGCACTAAATTCACCTGATCTCACAAGTAAAATTTCAAAATTTAAAGAAAATCTATATGAGATCACCAGAGATGGTGTAAACACGGCCATAGAGGATATAAATATGATCTTCCATGAGGCAGCTGTAAAAGCCGACCTCGTGAAACAGAAGAGGAAGCATCACAAAAGACAAAATAAAAATATGAAATGGTTTGACCACGAATGCAAAAATGCCAGAAAAGACCTGAGAAAAATATCAAACCAAAAGCATCGGCAACCAAACAATCCGGACCTACGTACTAGATACAATGAAACCCTCAAAAGATATAAACACACCATTAGGAACAAAACACAAAACTATACCCACAAAATACTCGAAGAAATTGAAAACTCCACCAATCCAAAACAATTCTGGGAAATGTGGAATAACCTGAGTACAACACAATTGCAAGCATTACCAATCCAAGATGGCGACATCTGGAGAACACATTTTGAAAACCTCTACAAAGACATCCCAAAAAACAAAACAAACCCAAGTCAACATCAGGTCACAGAAAAACTCCACACATTAGAAGCAACAATTAAAGACAACCAAAACCCTCTAGACTCCCCAATCACATGGAAAGAACTGGCCACAAAAACAAAATCTCTCCACCTAAAGAAAGCCTGTGGCCCAGACAACATCAAAAATGAAATGCTAAAGTTCAGCAATATGGAGATGCAGGGTGCGATACTCAAACTATTCAACATCATATTACGCTCAGGCTGTTTTCCCGATATCTGGTGCCAAGGACTAATCTCCCCCATATATAAAAGTGGAAACAAATCAGACCCAAATAACTACCGCGGCATCTGTGTCAACAGTTGTCTAGGGAAGTTATTCTGCAGTATTCTAAATAGTAGATTACTTGATTTTCTTAACAAACATATCCTCAGAAAAAACCAAATAGGCTTTCTTCCAAAACACCGCACCGCCGACCATATCTATACCCTTCACACCCTCATTGAAAAACATAAACACCAAACAAAAAATGGGAAAATATTCGCCTGTTTCATCGACTTCAAGAAAGCCTTTGACTCTATATGGCACGAAGGGCTCTATTATAAACTTCTTCAGTGTGGAATAGGGGGCAAAGTCTATGACCTTATTAAATCAATGTATCTGAAAAACAAATGCGGGGTCAAAATTGGAGACAAACGCACCGATTTCTTCACCCAGAGAAGAGGCGTCCGGCAGGGCTGCAATTTGAGCCCGACCCTGTTCAACATATACATAAATGAATTAGCAGACATGCTGGAGCAAAGCGAGTCACCAGGTCTCCGTCTCCTGGATGGAGAAGTGAAGTCCCTGTTCTATGCCGACGACCTGGTTCTGCTGTCTCCCACAGAACAGGGATTACAGCAACAACTAGACCTACTCGACAAATACTGCCAAAATTGGGCTCTAACAGTAAATCTAAAGAAAACCAACATCATGATTTTTCAGAAAAGACCCAGATGTCAGGAAAACAAATACCAGTTTACCCTCAGTGATACCACTATAGGACACACTATGAGCTACACCTACCTTGGTCTAACTATTACAGCATCAGGGAGCTTCAGCATAGCAGTGAATGCACTAAAAGAAAAAGCCCGAAGAGCCCTATATGCAATAAAAAGAAAATTCTACAACATCCAAATCCCAATCAAAATCTGGCTCAAAATATTTGACAGCATAATCCTGCCCATTGCACTGTACGGTAGTGAAGTATGGGGCCCGCTAAATCACCAAAGCTACACTAAATGGGAAAAACACACAATAGAAGCCCTACATGCAGAATTCTGCCGAAGCATCCTTCGCACCCCAAGAAAAACGCCAACAAATGCATGCAGAGCCGAACTAGGCAGATACCCACTGATAATAAACATCCAAAAACGAGCACTAAACTTCCTAAATCACCTCAAATCTAGCTCCCCAGACACCCTTCATTTCAAAGCCTTTCAGACCCAAGAGCTAAACCCAGAAAAGAGTCCCCTGAGTCAGCTGCTACTGAAACTAAGTACTCAGCCGGACCGTGACCAGCCCCAGACCAACACAGCCGTCCAAACACCAATCCGAGTGAACCAAATCATTAAAAAATGCAAAGAAACCTACCTGGAACATTGGAACAAAATAACCGAAAGCCAAAGCAGATTAGAATGTTACCGGGCCCTAAAAAGAGAATATAAACTGGCAGACTACCTCACGACCATCAGAGACACAAAACAGAGACAGACCCTCACCAGGTACAGACTAAGCGACCACCAACTGGAAATTGAAAAAGGCAGATACAAGAAATCCTGGCAGCCTAGAGAGAATAGAATATGCGATCAATGTCTGGCTGGCGAGGTTGAAACAGAAATGCATTTCCTCCTAAAATGCGAAAAATTCAACACATCAAGAAACATATTATTCAACAAGCTAAGCCAAACAACCCCAGATTTCAAGGAATTGGATGATCTGTCAAAATTGAGATTAGTCCTAGGAGAAGGAGACAGACCATACCTTGGGGCTAAATATGTAACAACATGTCACAACCTGAGGACTGTTTAAAAGTAAGACTGTTTAAAATTAATATTGAACGTACCAAATGAAGTAGAAAGACTGTTTAAAATTAATATTGTTTAAAAGTAATATTGTATATACCCAACAAATGTCAAATCGATTGACACCTACAGAATGTTGGAAAACTGTACCTTTTTGCTATGTAAGCTTTGGCAATATGGTTCTCTGTAAACTTTCATGCCAATAAAGCATTTGAACTGAACTGAACTGAACTGAACTGAGAGAGATTGGGAGTGTGAGAGAGAGAGATTGGGAGTGTGAGAGAGAGAGTGGGAGTGTGAGAGAGAGATTGGGAGTGTGAGAGAGAGATTGGGAGTGTGAGAGAGACTGGGAGTGTGAGAGAGAGAGAGACTGGGAGTGAGAGAGAGAGATTGGGAGTGTGAGAGAGAGAGAGATTGGGAGTGTGAGAGAGAGAGATTGGGAGTGTGAGAGAGAGAGAGACTGGGAGTGTGAGAGAGAGAGAGATTGGGAGTGTGAGAGTGGGAGAGATTGGGAGTGTGAGAGAGAGAGATTGGGAATGTGAGAGAGAGAGATTGGGAGTGTGAGAGAGAGAGAGATTGGGAGTGTGAGAGAGAGAGAGATTGGGAGTGTGAGAGAGAGATTGGGAGTGTGAGAGAGAGATTGGGAGTGTGAGAGAGAGAGAGATTGGGAATGTGAGAGAGGGAGAGATTGGGAGTGTGAGAGAGAGAGATTGGGAGTGTGAGAGAGAGAGATTGGGAGTGTGAGAGAGAGATTGGCCGTGTGAGAGAGAGGTTGGCAGTGTGAGAGAGAGAGAGATTGGGAGTGTGAGAGAGAGAGAGATTGGGAGTGTGAGAGAGAGAGAGAGATTTGGAGTGTGAGAGAGAGAGATTGGGAGTGTGAGAGAGAGAGATTGGGAGTATGAGAGAGAGAGAGACTGGGAGTGTGAGAGAGAGAGAGAGGCTGGGAGTGTGAGAGAGAGAGAGAGATTGGGAGTGTGAGAGAGGGAGAGAGATTGGGAGTGTGAGAGAGAGAGATTGGGAGTGTGAGAGAGAGAGATTGGGAGTGTGAGATAGAGAGAGATTGGGAGTGTGAGAGAGAGACTGGGAGTGTAAGAGAGAGAGAGATTGGGAGTGTGAGAGAGGGAGAGATTGGGAGTGTGAGAGAGAGAGATTGGGAGTGTGAGGGAGAGAGATTGGGAGTGTGAGAGAGAGAGAGAGATTGGGAGTGTGAGAGAGAGAGATTGGGAGTGTGAGAGAGAGAGATTGTGAGTGTGAGAGAGAGAGAGAGTGGGAGTGTGAGAGCGAGAGGGACTGGGAGTGTGAGAGAGAGATTGGGAGTGTGAGAGAGAGTGAGAGATTGGGAGTGCGTGAGAGAGAGGCTGGGAGTGAGAGAGAGAGAGATTGGGAGTGTGAGAGAGGGAGAGATTGGGAGTGTGAGAGAGAGAGAGACTGGGAGTGTGAGAGAGAGAGGCTGGGAGGGTGAGAGAGAGAGATTGGGAGTGTGAGAGAGAGAGAGATTGGGAGTGTGAGGGAGAGAGATTGGGAGTGTGAGGGAGAGAGATTGGGAGTGTGAGAGAGAGAGATTGGGAGTGTGAGAGAGAGAGATTGGGAGTGAGAGACTGGGAGGGTGAGAGAGAGAGAGAGACTGGGAGTGAGAGAGAGAGAGATTGGGTGTGTGAGAGAGAGAGATTGGGAGTGTGAGAGAGAGAGATTGGGAGTGAGAGAGAGAGAGATTGGGAGTGTGAGAGAGAGAGATTGGGAGTGTGAGAGAGAGAGTGGGAGTGTGAGAGAGCGATTGGGAGTGTGAGAGAGAGATTGGGAGTGTGAGAGAGACTGGGAGTGTGAGAGAGAGAGAGACTGGGAGTGAGAGAGAGAGATTGGGAGTGTGAGAGAGAGAGAGATTGGGAGTGTGAGAGAGAGAGATTGGGAGTGTGAGAGAGAGATTGAACGTACCAAATGAAGTACAAAGACTGTTTAAAATTAATATTGTTTAAAAGTAATATTGTATGTACCCAACAAATGTCAAATCGATTGACACCTACAGAATGTTGGAAAACTGTACCTTTTTGCTATGTAAGCTTTGGCAATATGGTTCTCTGTAAACTTTCATGCCAATAAAGCATTTGAATTGGAATTGGAATTGGAGAGAGACTGGGAGTGTGAGAGAGAGAGAGATTGGGAGTGTGAGAGTGGGAGAGATTGGGAGTGTGAGAGAGAGAGATTGGGAATGTGAGAGAGAGAGATTGGGAGTGTGAGAGAGAGACAGATTGGGAGTGTGAGAGAGAGAGAGATTGGGAGTGTGAGAGAGAGATTGGGAGTGTGAGAGAGAGAGAGATTGGGAATGTGAGAGAGGGAGAGATTGGGAGTGTGAGAGAGAGAGATTGGGAGTGTGAGAGAGAGAGATTGGGAGTGTGAGAGAGAGATTGGCAGTGTGAGAGAGAGATTGGCAGTGTGAGAGAGAGAGAGATTGGGAGTGTGAGAGAGAGAGAGATTGGGAGTGTGAGAGAGAGAGAGTGGGAGTGAGAGAGAGAGATTGGGAGTGAGAGAGAGAGAGAGATTGGGAGTGTGAGAGAGAGAGAGATTGGGAGGGTGAGAGAGAGATTGGCAGTGTGAGAGAGAGAGAGATTGGGAGTGGGAGAGAGAGATTGGTAGTGTGAGAGAGAGAGAGAGAGATTGGGAGTGTGAGAGAGAGAGAGATTGGGAGTGTGAGAGAGAGAGATTGAGAGTGTGAGAGAGAGAGAGATTGGGAGTGTGAGAGAGAGAGATTGGGAGTGTGAGAGAGAGATTGGCAGTGTGAGAGAGAGAGAGATTGGGAGTGTGAGAGAGAGAGAGATTGGGAGTGTGAGAGAGAGAGAGTGGGAGTGAGAGAGAGAGATTGGGAGTGAGAGAGAGAGAGAGATTGGGAGTGTGAGAGAGAGAGAGATTGGGAGGGTGAGAGAGAGATTGGCAGTGTGAGAGAGAGAGAGATTGGGAGTGGGAGAGAGAGATTGGTAGTGTGAGAGAGAGAGAGAGAGATTGGGAGTGTGAGAGAGAGAGAGATTGGGAGTGTGAGAGAGAGAGATTGAGAGTGTGAGAGAGAGAGAGATTGGGAGTGTGAGAGAGAGAGATTGGGAGTGTGAGAGAGAGATTGGCAGTGTGAGAGAGAGAGAGATTGGGAGTGGGAGGGAGTGAGACTGGGAGTGTGAGAGAGAGAGAGGTTGGGAGTGTGAGAGAGGGAGAGATTGGGAGTGTGAGAGAGAGAGATTGGGAATGTGAGAGAGAGAGATTGGGAGTGTGAGAGAGAGAGAGATTGGGAGTGAGAGAGAGAGAGATTGGGAGTGTGAGAGAGAGAGAGAGAGAGATTGGGAGTGTGAGAGAGAGAGAGACTGGAAGTGAGAGAGAGAGAGATTGGGAGTGTGTGAGAGAGACAGTTTGGGAGTGTGAGAGAGAGAGAGAGACTGGGAGTGTGAGAGAGAGAGAGAGACTGGGAGTGTGAGAGAGAGAGACTGGGAGTGTGAGAGAGAGAGAGACTGAGTGTGAGAGAGAGAGATTGGGAGTGTGAGAGAGAGAGAGATTGGGAGTGTGAGAGAGAGAGAGATTGGGAGTGTGACAGAGAGAGAGAGACTGGGAGTGTGAGAGAGAGAGACTGGGAGTGTGAGAGAGAGAGACTGGGAGTGTGAGAGAGAAAGAGACTGGGAGTGTGAGAGAGAGAGATTGGGAGTGTGAGAGAGAGAGAGATTGGGAGTGTGAGAGAGAGAGAGATTGGGAGTGTGAGAGAGAGAGAGATTGGGAGTGTGAGAGAGAGAGATTGGGAGTGAGAGAGAGAGAGAGACTGGGAGTGTGAGAGAGAGAGAGACTGGGAGTGTGAGAGAGAGAGACTGGGAGTGAAAGAGAGAGAGAGATTGGGAGTGTGAGAGAGAGAGAGAGAGATTGTGAGTGTGAGAGAAAGAGATTGGGAGTGAGAGAGAGAGATTGGGAGTGTGAGAGAGAGAGAGACTGGGAGTGTGAGAGAGAGAGAGATTGGGAATGTGAGAGAGGGAGAGATTTGGAGTGTGAGAGAGAGAGATAGAGAGTGTGAGAGAGAGAGATTGGGAGTGTGAGAGAGAGAGATTGGGAGTGTGAGAGGGAGAGATTGGGAGTGTGAGAGAGAGAGAGACTGGGAGTGTGAGAGAGAGAGAGAGATTAGGAGTGTGAGAGAGATTGGGAGTGTGAGAGAGAGAGATTGGGAGTGTGAGAGAGAGAGATTGGGAGTGTGAGAGAGAGAGAGACTGGGAGTGTGAGAGAGAGAGGGACTGGGAGTGTAAGAGAGAGAGAGATTGGGAGTGTGAGAGAGGGAGAGATTGGGAGTGTGAGAGAGAGAGATTGGGAGTGTGAGGGAGAGAGATTGGGAGTGTGAGAGAGAGAGATTGTGAGTGTGAGAGAGAGAGAGAGTGGGAGTGTGAGAGAGAGAGGGACTGGGAGTGTGAGAGAGAGATTGGGAGTGTGAGAGAGAGTGAGAGATTGGGAGTGTGTGAGAGAGAGGCTGGGAGTGAGAGAGAGAGAGATTGGGAGTGTGAGAGAGGGAGAGATTGTGAGTGTGAGAGAGAGAGAGACTGGGAGTGTGAGAGAGAGAGGCTGGGAGGGTGAGAGAGAGAGATTGGGAGTGTGAGAGAGAGAGAGATTGGGAGTGTGAGGGAGAGAGATTGGGAGTGTGAGGGAGAGAGATTGGGAGTGTGAGAGAGAGAGATTGGGAGTGTGAGAGAGAGAGATTGGGAGTGAGAGACTGATAGGGTGAGAGAGAGAGAGAGACTGGGAGTGAGAGAGAGAGAGATTGGGTGTGTGAGAGAGAGAGATTGGGAGTGTGAGAGAGAGAGATTGGGAGTGAGAGAGAGAGAGATTGGGAGTGTGAGAGAGAGAGATTGGGAGTGTGAGAGAGAGAGATTGGGAGTGTGAGAGAGAGATTGGGAGTGTGAGAGAGAGATTGGGAGTGTGAGAGAGACTGGGAGTGTGAGAGAGAGAGAGACTGGGAATGAGAGAGAGAGATTGGGAGTGTGAGAGAGAGAGAGATTGGGAGTGTGAGAGAGAGAGATTGGGAGTGTGAGAGAGAGAGAGATTGGGAGTGTGAGAGAGAGAGAGATTGGGAGTCTGAGAGTGGGAGAGATTGGGAGTGTGAGAGAGAGAGATTGGGATGTGAGAGAGAGAGATTGGGAGTGTGAGAGAGAGATTGGGAGTGTGAGAGAGAGAGAGATTGGGAGTGTGAGAGAGAGATTGGGAGTGTGAGAGAGAGATTGGGAGTGTGAGAGAGAGAGAGATTGGGAATGTGAGAGAGGGAGAGATTGGGAGTGTGAGAGAGAGAGATTGGGAGTGTGAGAGAGAGAGATTGGGAGTGTGAGAGAGAGATTGGCAGTGTGAGAGAGAGATTGGCAGTGTGAGAGAGAGAGAGATTGGGAGTGTGAGAGAGAGAGAGATTGGGAGTGTGAGAGAGAGAGAGTGGGAGTGAGAGAGAGAGATTGGGAGTGAGAGAGAGAGAGAGATTGGGAGTGTGAGAGAGAGAGAGATCGGGAGGGTGAGAGAGAGATTGGCAGTGTGAGAGAGAGAGAGATTGGGAGTGGGAGAGAGAGATTGGTAGTGTGAGAGAGAGAGATTGGGAGTGTGAGAGAGAGAGAGATTGGGAGTGTGAGAGAGAGAGATTGAGAGTGTGAGAGGGAGAGATTGGGAGTGTGAGAGAGAGAGAGACTGGGAGTGTGAGAGAGAGAGAGAGATTAGGAGTGTGAGAGAGGGAGAGAGATTGGGAGTGTGAGAGAGAGAGATTGGGAGTGTGAGAGAGAGAGATTGGGAGTGTGAGAGAGAGAGAGACTGGGAGTGTGAGAGAGAGAGGGACTGGGAGTGTAAGAGAGAGAGAGATTGGGAGTGTGAGAGAGGGAGAGATTGGGAGTGTGAGAGAGAGAGATTGGGAGTGTGAGGGAGAGAGATTGGGAGTGTGAGAGAGAGAGAGATTGGGAGTGTGAGAGAGAGAGATTGGGAGTGTGAGAGAGAGAGATTGTGAGTGTGAGAGAGAGAGAGAGTGGGAGTGTGAGAGAGAGAGGGACTGGGAGTGTGAGAGAGAGATTGGGAGTGTGAGAGAGAGAGATTGGCTCATAAACACTGCCAAAAGACGCAGCCCTCCCACCCGCTCTACCATTGGGAGCCCAAACAGGACCACCAATGTCCCCCACCCCCCTTTACAAAACCAACAACAGAACCGTGCTTTTATACCTGACCCAAGACCCCCCTCTAGACCACAGACTGTAGACCAAGAACTGAGAAAGATCATGACGATGCTGAACAGCCTGATAGAAAGCCGGAGAAATTATTAATATTGTTATTTATCATTATCTTTATTGTTATCTTATCAGTATTATTACTATTATTGGATAGATATATGTGCATGCCTCATGAAATTTATACTAAATCATCATTTAGCATTATAGAAAATAGTGTTCCCACACTCATCCCACAAAATAGGTCCATTTTATTTCGTTTTATTGAACTATATAAATGCGTTCTTTCCACATAAGCTGCTGGAATATCCAGGGCCTCCGCTCCTCAACTTTTGGGATGAAGAGTACAGACCCTGAATTCCTAAAAGCTATAAAAGACATTGATATAATTGTGTTAACAGAAACATGGTGCCAAAAGGACGTGCCGACCCACTGTCCTCCAATGTACCATGAAATCATTGTGCCCTCAGTAAAGAACACTAAAACACGCAAGGGCAGAACCTCCGGGGGAATATTGGTGTGGTATAAGGGAGAACTGGACAAACACATCTCACCGGTAAAACAGGGGAAATCACACGTATGGCTAAAACTAGATAAAAATATAGGAATAGCAAAAAAAGATGTTTACTTATG